>NC_090820.1:10696397-11033063 GCF_000390325.3 Nicotiana tomentosiformis | reverse complement strand
TGTAAGGCGGAACTGAAACATAACAATAAGTCAACATTAATTAAAGATATATAAGAATCAACTTGAATCTCTGAGGTGCTATTATCCATATAGTAACATGTCTGCCCAACAGATCAGTGGTAACTGCCCGAACGACTGTAGCTATGTGATAAATGTATGACTGCCCGACCGGCTATAGCTCGGTGGTAAATGAATGATTGCACAATCGGTCATAGCTCGACGGTAAATGCATGACTACTTGACCGGCCGTAGCTCAGTGGTAAATGTATGAATGTCCGATCGGCCGTAACTTAGTGGTAAATGAATGACTGCCCGACCGGCCGTAGTTCGGCGGTAAATGCATGACTACCCAACCGGCCGTAGCTCGGTGGTAAATGTATGACTGCCCAACCGGCCGTAGCACGGTGGTAAATGAAGATGCATGATTGCCCAACCGGTCGTAGCTTGATGGTAAATGAATGACTGCGCAACCGGTCGTAGCTCAATGGTAAATGCATGACTGCCCAACCGGTTGTAGCTTGGTAGTAAATAAATATGCATGACTGCAACCGGTCGTAGATCGGTGGTAAATGAAGATGTATGACTGCCCAACCGGCCGTAGTTCAGTGGTAAATGCATGACTGCCCAATCGGCCGTAGCACGGTGGTAAATGAAGATGCATATAACACTACATTATGAATATTAACATCTTTATTGCATGCCTCAATAGGGACTTAGAAACATACTTAGACATACTTTGAATTATATTTTACAGGAATGAATAACGTAGACATCCTTAACTACTAAGAGTAGAACCATTTATGAAATATCATTACGTTTACGTATCATTACTTGGATTATGCCAATAGAAGGAAGGATTAGCCTTAACATACATGGTCTTAACCCACTAGCTCAAGACTCAACTTGTATCCGCTTCATGATTTATACGATAACAAGAATAATACTATTTTTAACCATACGAACAATCCTCTTAATCGCATAAACGGAAGATAACCTATCCTAAAATGAAATGGACAGTATTTTCTATGTTCTTATTATTACTGTAATGACCCGACCGACCATTTTGAGCCCTAGCATATCGTTCGGTGGTTTGAGTCCATCAGTAGTTTCACTTCATGTATTACGACTTGTACGTGTGGTCGGAATTGGATTTTGGAAAGTTTGGAGTTGATTCGGAAGAAAATTTCTCAATTCGAAACTTTAAGTTGGAAGAGTTAACCAGGGTTGACTTTTGAGTAAACGACCTCAGAATTGGGATTTGGAGGTTCCAATAGGTTTGTATGATGATTTTGAACTTGGGCGTATATTCGGGTTGAGTATCGGGTGGCCCAGGAGCATTTTGGCGCTTATTGAGGAAAGCTAACATTTTGGAGGTTTTAGAATTTTCTAAGTTTGATTTGAAGTGAATTTTGGTATTATCGATGTCCGTTTAGAATTTCGAGCATTGGAATAGGTTCGTATCGTAATTTATGACTTGCACGCAAAATTTGGCGTCATTCCGGGATGTTTAAGTATAATTCGGATGCGTTCGGTGAAGTTTGAAAGTTTAAAAGTTTGAAAGTTTAAAGAAACGTTTCGATCATCGATTCATAGTTTTGATAATGTTTGATGTGATTTGAGGCTTCGAGCAGGTCCATATTATGTTATGAAACCGGTTGGTGCGATTGGACGGGGTCTCGGGAGGCCCTCGGGAGGGGGGGCTCGGGTGTGCTTCGGGATGGTTTCGGACCAAGTTTGGATGATTTGTTGTTGCTGGTTGCTGGTGTTTGATTTTGTTCTTCGCGAACGCGAAGGGATTCACGTGATCGCAAAGAAGGAATTTTGAGGTTCCTGGATTTTATCATCGTGAACGGGAAACAGGGGTCGCGAACACGGAGAAGGAGCTGAGGCAACCTACACGAACGCGACATGGAGGTCGCAAATGCGTAGAAGGAAGGGGAGCTGAGCTTGGAGCAGTTAAGCCTTCGCGAATGCGATGCTTACACCGCGAACGCGAAGCAGTGGGATCTGAAGGCTTTGCAAACGCGGCCCGTTGGTCGCGAACGCGTAGAGGAATTTTGGAGGCAATGATTTTAGCCTTCGCGATCGCGAAGATGCTCTCGCGATCGCGAAGAAGAACGGGCCTAGGCAGACTTGATTTTATACAGGACTTTGCCCATTTTCTTTCATTTTCACTTGGTTGGGGTGATTTTTGGAGATCTTCAAAGGGAGATTTTATCATCTACGGCAAGGTAAGTAATTCCTACATAATGTTAGTGAAATTCATAAATTATATATGGATTTAAATATAAAAATTTGTGGAAATTATGAGATTTTAAGAGAAAAATCTAGAATTGATAATTTTTGAATTTAACCACACTTTTGAAAATGAAATTAGGAATAAATCATATATTTGAGTTCATAATGTTATGGATAAAGTTTATCTTCAAAAATTTTTGTAATCCGGGCACGTGGACCCGATGGTTGACTTTATTGATTTTTCGAGTGGAGTTGAGAATTGTTATAAATTGATTAATTATAAGTATTGGAGTATATTTTGATTGATTTGAACATTGTTTGACTAGTTTCAGATCGTTTGGCTTTGATTCGAGGAGTTAGAGAGGCATTGGAGCCGATTATGGAACTTCAGAGCGAGGTAAGTTTTCTGTATAACCCTATGAGGGCAAATTTACCCCCACGTGTTATATGCTTATGTTCTACATGTTGTGAGAGATATGCACGTATCAGGTGACGAGTGTCCATGCGTATGCTAGGATTTCTTGATTTAGCCGGATAGACTTAGGTTCATGCTATGCTTTAATTGTACTATTTGAGTTACCCTTGCCTGTTGAATCCCTTCATTACGCATTACGACCAGAGACTAGGCTTGCGTAGAGTGATAGACTCGCTATTGTAGAGATTTGACGAGCTACTTGATTTAGCCGCGGAATAATTGTGCTCATCTTATGAATTTCTCCCGCGTTGTGCGTTTTCGTTGAAAAGCTTTCTTAAATTTTATAACTCACACGTTTATTCGTGAGTGGGGTCAAGCACCCGTTAAAGCTTTTTATTCTAATGGGATCAGGCTGTTCACCTCGACAGTATTATATTCTTATGGGATCGGGCCTTTCGCCTCAACAGTATTATATTCTTATGGGATCGGGCCGTTCGCCTCGACAACTTCATGAAATACTCTTATGGGATCGAGCCATTCGCCTCGACAGTATCATGTAATATACTCTTATGGGATCGAGCCATTCGCCTTGGCAGTATCATATTCTTATGGGATTGGGCCGTTCGACTCGGTAGTACCATACTCTTATGGGATCGGGTCATTTGCCTTGGTAGTACCACACTCTTATGGGATCGGGTCGCTCGCCTCGGCAGAATCGTGCGAAATACTTGATAAGAAGTCCGCGTATTCATGAATTTTCCAAACTTGAGATGTGACCGTTAATTTGATGTTGACCATTACGTACTCCATTTTAGAGGTATCCAGTGTTTGAGGACTTTGTGTTCATTGTTCAGCTGTAGATCGTATTATTTGCCTTTACCTGTACTCATTGTTACCTACCATGTTTCATATTTACCTACTTTATTATATTTAATTTGTTGGATCACTAGTAAGTGTCAATGTCGACCCCTCGTCACTACCTCTTCGGGGTTAGGCTAGAACTTACTGGGTACACGTTGATTTACGTATTCATGATGCACTTCTGCACTAAATATGCAGGATTTGACAAGTTCATATTGTGGTCGCGTGGGCGCGGAGGCACAACTACTGAGGGGACTCTATGGTGAGCTGCATTCCATGCCACGATTCGCAGCACACAAAGTTTCTATCACAATTATTTACTTTATCTTGTCTACCTTGTATTCTAGACATATGATGTTTTGTTATTGTATTTCCTAGTAGATGCTCATGCACTTGTGACACCGGATTTTGGGGTGTTCTAGAATTTCTTTATGATTACCATTGAGACACTTCTACTTTATATTTTACTTAAATCATACGTATGTACGATTTTTGATGCATCAATCTCTCTATCTAATAAGATTCGTGATTTAAAAAATAATAAAATAACACAACCAACAACTCCTATAACAAGTTTTACAACCCAAACAATGATACAACGAGCGAAAAGCTCGGCTACGATTATCAACCATACTTCTCCTATATTTTCTTTCCTTCAAAATACATATCAATGACTACACCAAATATGTACTCAAATTACTCCAACAATTTCCAATCATAACAAAATTTAGAAAATTACGGAATAGCCGATACAACAACAACGTCAAAATATGATTTTTTTAATATTAATTCCACAATTCTCATTCCACAATTTAGCCGTGACCTAGACAAGTTTAAATATACCAAGGAGAGGAAAATTCTTACCTTATTTGATAAGAAATACTCTTATTCCACCTTACTTCATATTGAAGAAAGCCCGGATTAACCAACGCGCCAAAACGGAACAACGAGATCGAGGTGGTGCGCAAAACCTGTATTATTATCTTTGGAAAAGATTACACTTTGTTGCCCCAATCACTTGAATATTACGTAGATGTGATATGTATCTCCATTCACGTTTTGAGAAAGTATCCAACTTAAATGAAAAGTTAGGAAAGTCATCTGAATTTATTAAGTAGTAACTTTATGTATACAGGTGTAAATCATAGGTCATCCTCTTTAATAGGATGCCAACACACCTTTTTAATACATATGTAGCCTTTATTGACAAAATAGGTGTCCCCTACACCTTATGCATTCATGTCTCCAACCCTTATTTGCCACCTATTCCTAACCCATCTTAATCATGCCCACATAATAATTATTCAACAATCTTGACTTATTTCTCGTCTTCCTACTATAATCTCCAATTTAATTAGTTACATACATAATTTATTTCTTACACATATAATTCATTTCTAGATCGCGTCTCACTATACTTCATAATCCATACTATCATGATCAAGTGGTATAGCACTAGTCCATAAATACGGGGTATTGTAGCTTGGATCTTATTTCATCCCAAAATGTCAAACTTTGGCGAAACTCATTTTCTTCGATTCGTTTACCCTCTGGCCTTCATGACACTTACTTATCACTAGATTGAAATAACATAAATACTTATAACCTCAAAAATAATCTTGTCCTTGAACTTATGTCAATTAACTTACGAAAAATCCAATGTACAAAAGTACTGGATGCAACATATCTATATCTATATCTATGTCTATCTATCTATCTATCTATCTATATTATTATAAAAATATGAATATAATGCTGGTTGACCAAAATATCCCCAAAATATTTCTACAAAGACAATTATTTGGTGCATAAAATTGTAATATACCAATGCCATACTAATCCTATTTGGACATTAACATTGTGCAGTAGAATAAATTTGCATGGACTTTCAAATCTTTGTTTGATTAGGAAAGAATTCTTTGTCGGATTTTTTTTAAAATTTTTTTGCCTATTAAATAAAAATTATACTAAACTTAATATTACCCGCATGTTTGCTATAATACTATGCATTGTGTGAATATCATCGAACATGCGATCTTTACTTATGGGTCATTTCAATCTATTTTTCTTTACGGGGATCTTTCTTTTTTCACCAAAGTAATCACCGCCAAACATAGATGTCATGACCCAAAATCTCATCACAGATGTCGTGATGGCATTTAGTCTCTAAGACTAGTAAGTCGATTATAATAACAATTCAAGCCATTTTTTTTAAACATATAATTTAATACAAGTGTCAAAACCAACAGCGAAAATATTCAAACAACCTCCCAAGACTGGTAATACTGAGTCATGAACTCTAACTTAATACATGGAATGATCTCGAGGACCGAATATATAATACTGTTCGAATAAGAAATTAACAATACAATAAAAATAGAAAGACTCCAAGGGACTGCGACAACCAAGTAGCTATACCTTAGGTCTTTGCGATCACACTCTAACTTTGTCCGAGTCCGATATCTTCAATATCTGGCTCTGCACAAAAATATACAAAAGTGTAGTATGAGTACACCACAGTCGGTAGCTAGTAAGTATTAAGACTAACCTCGGTGGAGTAGTGACGAGATACAGTCAAGACACTCACTAGTCTAATAACATATGCAATATAGTATACAAAAGTAATAGAAAATAAATAGCAGTGATAGCAACAATAATCAACTAGTGATGTAAACAACAAAACAGTAAGAACGCCATAAATATTGCTCAAACAGATAATGAACACAAGTACAACTAATAATCAAGCCCTTCAAAATATACATCTTTCATCTACAAGTTTTTCAATAAAAATCTCTAGAATATAATCCTTTCCAATAAATATATTTTGAATATACATCCTTCAAATAAATATCTTTCAAATATAATTCTTTCAAATAGATATATTTCGAATATAATTCTTTCAAATAAATATCTTTCGAATATAACATTCTTTCAAATAAAAGTCACCCTGTGACACCTCATTTCATAATCATAAAATACGGGTCTCAGCCCACTTTCATATTTTCCGTAACACGGGTTTCAACCCACTTTCATATTTCCACGACACATACCTCGTGCCCATATTTAAATCATCATATGCACGGACAATTCACGTGCCAATAATAAAAACCATCATATTTTCCCCTGATACCTCGTGCCCATATTTCATATTTGTTGCGGCGTGCAACCCGATCCCATATAACATTATCTGTCTGGCAATAGTCACAGGCTCACGATTTCAACATAGATCAGACTATTATCAAGTTTACCGAAACAACAAGACAAGTTCCACAAGATATAAGGATAAACACAAGAAAAATCACAACATCACATAAAAATCACCAACACAATAATCCCACATCATCACATATCATCGCTGACAATATCCACTCTTATCTCTCCTATAGCCACCCTTATCGCTCCCATAGCTGCCCTTATCGCTCCCAAAGTCGCCCTTATCGCTCCGTATAATAGCCACCCTTATAACTCCGTCCAGATAATATTCCAGTACACATAAACACAGTGAAATGCCACCCTTATACCCACATAATATCAATAGTGAAATGTCACTCTTATATGCTGATAATAATAACTCAAATCACACAACAATTTACACGAACTATTATCACGATAACTTGTAACGACCCAACCAGTCATTTTGAGTATTTGCACTTCGCTCGATATTTTACGGGCATGAGTATCTCCGTATAATGTATTATGACTTATGTTAATCGTCGGTTTTGGTTTTCAGGTTATTCGGAACCGAATTGAAAAAATAAATTTCATTGTTGAAGCTTTAAATTGGGAGAATTGATCAAATTTAACTTTTGTGAATTTGAACATGGAATGAAGTTTTGATGGTTCCGGTAGGTCTATATGGTAATTTTGGATCTGTATGTATGCCCGGATTTGCATTTGGATGTTTCTAGAAGGTTTCGGCAAAAATTGGCAAAAATTGGAAATTTGAAGGTTTGAAAAGTTCAAAAGTTTGACCGAGAGTTGACTTTGTAGATATCAGGATCGGATTGTATTTCCGGGAGTTAGAATAGCTTCGTTATGTCATTTGGGACTTGTGTGCAAAATTTGAGGTCAATCGGACGTGATTTGATATGTTTTGGCATTAGTTGTGGAAGTTTTAAGTTTGAAGTTTCAAGTTCATCAAGTTTGAATTTAGGTGCGATTCGTCGTTTAGATATTGTTATGTGTGTTTTGAGGCCTCGAGTAGGTCCGTGTTATGTTATGGGACTTGGTGGTATACTTGGTCGGGGTCCCGAGGGGCTCGGGCATGTTTCCGATTGATTTCAGATCATTTTCTTCATGTTTTCATTGATGGTTGTTGTTGGTTCTGGTGTGACCACACCTGTGGTTGGTTTGCGCAGATGTGATGGTCGCAGAAGCGACAAAGGAGTCGCAGGAGTGGAGGTATTGCTGGGAGCAGGAGTCAACAGAAGCGGAGGTTCATTCGCATCTGCGAAGGCGCAAATACGGTGTGAAAGGGCGCATAAGCGAACGTCAGCGCATGGGCGCAATTTGGACTCGCACCTGCGTGTGTGCAACAGCGGAGTTTCTACCGCAGGTGCGAAGGCAGACCTCCAGTGCTTCTCCACAGAAGCATATTTTTGGTCGCAAAAGCAACACCGCAGAAGCGGCTAATGTGCCGCAGGTGCGAGACTTCTGGACAGAATGCTATAAATCGAGGCTTTGGTACTTTTATCATATTTTGAAATGTGGGACTCAGATTGAGGCAATTTGTGGAGCAATCTTCATCACAAGGATTGGGGTAAGTGTTCTATACTTGGTTTTGATCTTATTTCATGAATCTATCTTCATTTTTGGCATTGGTTGATGAATTTTAAAGAGAAATTGTGTTTTTGCCTAAAGTTCCATAATGTGAATTGTTTAGTTTTAAACATCGATTTGGAGTCGGATTTGAGTGAAACTAGTATGGTTGGACTCGTAATTGACTGGATTGTCGGATTTAGCGAGTTTTGTCGGGTTCCGAGGTGCAGGCCCGGGTTGGACTTTTTGGCCGATTTTGGGCTTTTGATTAAAGATTCGACCTTTATCGATTGAGTTTATTTCCTTTGGCATTATTTGATGTATTTGAGTTACTTTTGGATAGTTTTGAGCCACTCGTAGGTCGGTATACGCGATATGGTTTGGAGCATCACTTGGCTTGCTCGGTATTGGAATTTGGCTTCTCCGAGGTAAGTAACACTTCTAAACTTAGTGCTGAGGGTATGAAATCCCGAATTACGTGTTATGTGTTTGGTGTTGAGGTGACGCACATGCTAGGTGATGGGCGTGTGGGCGTGCACCATGTGAATTATGACTCCACTATTTGTTGTGGTACTGTATAGTTACTGGACCTTACCTGTAACCATGAAATTTCTAAGTACCTAAGCTCTTGAGATGTGATCCATGTTAGAAACCATGTCTAGGCTACATGTTTATTCTGTTGAGACCCACCGAGGTCATTTCTGTTGTTGAGCTATCTGCTTTCATTTCATTACATACTCAGTCATACGCATTCATATGCATATCATATCTCAGTCTCTGGTACCATTTATTGATTCATCTTATCATTATTTTTGGGCTGATTTTTTATGTCATTGAGAGCCCAAGAGACTGGAGAGATTGATGACTGAGTGAGGCCGAGGGCCTAATTGTGAGGATATTTATGGGATCGGGTTGCACGCTGTAGCATGTTTCATTGATTTTATGCCATTATTGGCTTGATATAGCGCTTGGGCTGAAGGAGCCCCTCCGAAGTCTGTACACACCCCCAGTGAGCACAGGTACCTACTAAGTGCGAGTGCCGAGTGATTGAGAGGACTGAGTTACTGTGAGGACTGAGTGATTGGGAGGACTGAGTGATTGGGAGGACTGAGTGAAATGATACTATGAGAGTATGCATATGGTCTTTATCACTGAATTGCATCGCATTTGGCATGCACACTTGACATACATGCATATAGATGCATTTTTTCTCATGTTGTATAGTATCACGTCATTTATGACTTCTCATACATTTTGACATATGGGCATAGAGAGACGTCTTACACTTGCTATCTGAAAGGAAAATGAAACATCTTATTGATTGTTGAAAGGATTTTTGGGAAAATCACACTTTTCAAACTTACTTATATTTTTGGCAATTTCGGTAAAAGATTTGGGTTTTCACTGAGATACTTGAAAAGCATGCCTATTTTCTGGAACTATGAACGAGCTGAGCATTTTATTTCTGAGATACTCCTTTTATTAAATATACTATGCTATTATGAATTGTTGTGGGATACTAGTATTAGACCCGACCTTTGTTCTATCTCGTCACTACTTTCAACCTAAGGTTAGGTTTGTTACTTATTGAGTACATGTGGTCGGTTGTACTCATACTACACTTCTGCACCTTGCGTGTAGATATTGATTGTTGACGTTGTTGTGATCGATGGGAGGCGGAATTTGAAGATGTACCTGCGTTCCGGTTGTAGCCTCCTCTTGTTCATGGTAGCCTTAGATCTATAAAAATCCGTTTATGTCCTCTTCAAACAGATGATATATTTACTTCATTTCAACTTTCTAAACTTTATTCTTAGAAGCTCATGATTTGTACTACCAGTCCTTGGGAAATATATAGGATTTAGATATTTTCTTTTACTTAATTATCTTATTAAATCTCATTGGGATTTGATAGTTGTTAATTGGCTTACCTAGCGGGTTGGGTTAGGTGCCATCACGACTAGTTAAATTTTGGGTCATGACAAGTTGGTATCAGAGCTCTAGGTTCTTAGGTTTTACAAGTCATGAGCAAGTGTCTAGTAGAGTCTTGCGGATCGGTATGATGACGTCCATACTGTCACACCTCCTTTTTCCCAAGGGGGTAGGGGTATGAGAGTTTTTCCAATTAAAGTGACATTATTCGAAATGAGATTATTTGTTTCAGTCAGAGTCGCCACTTGGAATAATTTATGGTGTCCCAAGTCACCGGTTTATTTTAAATCCCAAATCGAGGAAATTTAACTCTATTTTTGTGGTCTGCGAACACAAAAGACCGGGTAAGGAATTATGTTAACCCAGGAGAAGGTGTGAGGCACTCCCAAGTTCCGTGATTTTAGCACGGTCGCTCAACTATTAATGATTGGCCTAATTATATGATTTAACATACTTAAAACCTATTGTGCATTTTTAACTTTTAACTGCTTTTAATTCTTTATGGAACTTATTTGAACAAGTAGTGATGTCGCACACTCATTTATTTTTGTACATATTGTGAATCGCGTCACGTGAAACGCACCCGCGATTTACAACATGCTTATTTTTATTATTATTCGAAGTTGAAGTCAAGTCGCGTAAAACACGCACTTGGGTTGGTGTTTACATATCGTGACTATGCCACGGGAACTGTACCCATAGTCACGATGATTTATTAATCGCACCTAAAGCAAGCTACGAATGTTTATGAATCTATCTTCCTAAACTAATTTGAGATTATTGTGAAGGCCATAGATTATAAAATTTATTTGTGGATGACATTTCTTAATTGCTAATGGATCAATTAGTACTTGATGGCCAAAAGGCTCTTTCAATTCATCTTATAATCTATAGAATATGCCCCAAGTGATAGTAATATATTAATTAATCCAATCGTTCTTATCATTAAAAAGTAATTCCTAAATCCCAATCATTTCATGTGAATGTCCAACTCATCTTTCAAGATATTAGTGTATGAACCAATTAGGAAATAATTCATTTACCAATTAAGCTTTGAGTCCATATTCTTAGCACTAACAATCATTCCAAAATAACGACACCGGTGAAGCAAAACTCACGTCTTAACACCAAAAGAATTAACCAAGGACTTCAAGGCATGCTAATTAACTAAAACTAAAAACAGTAAGCAATTAGACTAAAAAATCCTTAAAAAATAACAAGTGAAACAGTAAACCAACCGTGAATCAATCTTTAAGCAAAACAGAAAAAAAAAAAAAAACATTTAAACTTATAGCAAACATAATATGAATTGGAATTCGAAAATTGGAGAACAAGAAATAGACCTTTCAATAGCTAAATATTCTTCGGTACAACATAAACAAAGCTCTGATGGACTTTTGTACGAACTAACCATAACCGGAAACGGTATCGAGAACCTCGATTGAAACTCTTTTGTTTTAATAGTTGGGTAAGTTTCAGCTGGTGGTTCATGGAGGAAGATGAGGTGTTAGGTGTTGATTTTTTCCTGGAATTTTAGGCTGGATTTTCGAAAGAATGACACAAGTAGAAATTCCCTTATCCTAGAAGAAGAAAATAAATTTCTCTCAATTCCCTCCCCCCTCTTTTTTTTTCTCCTTCTCTCCCTATTTTTTTCCTCACATTTTTCTTCTATTTATAGAATATGTTTTGGAATTTTCAGATTTTTTAATTTATTTATTTATTTATTTTTAATTAAAAAGAATTTCCACTTCCCATTTTTTTAAAAATAATTCCCCACTTTCCTTTACTTTTATTTTTTAATTTCTTACTTTTTTTACTTTTATTATAATTAAATTCCCACTTTTATACTTTTCTTTTTTTATTTTCCACTTATTTTACTTTTCTTTTTTTTATTTTCCACTTATTTTACTTTTTTTTTTAAAATTTCAACTACCCTTACTTTTATTTTTTAATTCCAACTTTCTTTTACTTTTTATTTTTTTAAATATCCACATTCTTTTACTTTTATTTTTTAATTTTTCACTTTCTTTTACTTGTTTTATTAAAACATTTCCACCTACTTTTACTTTTACTTTTTAATTTTATATTTCTACTTTTCCTATTTTTTAATTCCCATCCGAAATTTGTTTTAAAAAAAAATTAATTAATTTTTATTTATTTTCGGTTTTTAATTATTTTTATTTAAAAATAAAGATAATAATAATAATAATAATATTTTTAATTCATTTTATTTAAAAATAAAGATAAAAATAAAAATAAAAATAATGCTAATAGTAATAATTGACCTTTTAAATTATTATTAATTTTTACCCTATATATATAAGTGTAACAAAGCTAAAAAATATATATTAAATTTCTGAAAATATTTAAATAGTAGAAGGTGATAAAAATTCAAATATACTCAAAAATTAGGTGCTCACACATACCTATCTTCGAGAAGCTACAAGACATTTAGGATATACTTCCTATCTTTCTTTCCTTATCGTGCGGCATTGATTCAGCTTGAAGCGTAACTCTTTGAATTCTTCCACGCATTCGCATACGCATGTGAGCGCTCGATATCAGCTGTACATCGACGGCTTGTGATTCCATGGATGATGTGCGAGATGTGATTTTGGTGTGCTGATGATGGGCCAGTCTGGAGAACTTGAGGTCGATTTTTTTACTGTAGCTTGAGCATGGAGAATTTGGTTGTGTGAGCACGTGCTTTTAGACTTATACGTCTGGTAGTGTCCCTGTGAGCAGAATCCGTGGCTTGATGAGTGGCTAGATTGCTACGTGATGAGTATGATGTGACTGCCAGATGTATTCATATGGTTTGAGTGTGACGGGAAGAGTTTGTTTGAGATGTAGAAAGGACCATTGGGTGTTTGATTTCTGTCTTTGATCTAACGTATTGACTCGAGTTATGGGGGTGTTGAGGGCACCTTTCATGTTGTTTAATTGTGGAGTGAAGTAGGTTCTCATGCCTTGTTAGTGAGTTCAGACTCATGGAGATTAAGTGATTGCTTAGTAGTTGTGGATGTGAAAAGGTATAAAGAGATGTCAGTTTGAGGCTCAGCAGGTGGGTTATAACCTGCGAGGTAATCTACGGATTTGTGATTTTTATAATATTTTGTGGAGGCTTTCTTTTCTACCAGTGGGGTATATTTGTGCGATTTGAGTTTGGATCGGTTGTGACAATTGACCTGACTATCATAAGGATAAATGCGAGATTTGCAGACGATTTGAGGTATTATATGGTTTGTGTTACACGAGCTTACGAAGGATTTAGTTGAATTTTAGTGTGGTATTTTGGCAGTAATAGAGTATGCGTATCGTGATGTTATCGACTATTTTGTTCTATGGCTTTGAGCCAAGTGGGGGAGTCTGCTATCGGCGAGTTTATTGCACGATTATGTGTTGTATTGGTTTCAGTTTGAGGAATATTGGTGAATCGGTTATGACTGCAGGGGTTGAGATTGAGGATGACTCGAGTAAGGGAATTTCTGGATCCTGGTTGTATTACACTCTATGGGTATATGGGAATAATGGAATGATTGAGTGGTTATTCGTGAAGGATGTAGTGTGCATGGAGTAGGAATTTGCTTGGTCACGTTAAGATGGGGTTACTCCTTTGGGTGTCGACGTGCCAATGGGGCACTAGTCGTTTGGCCCGTTTGGGGTGGTGCAATTGAGATTTGAGAAGAGTGGATGACTCTCGAGAATGAGTCTAATGGATTCAAGAATTATACGCAGCAATTGAGAATTTCGGGTTGGTATATGGCTAGGATCTGATATTTGCATGGGATGGTGTCGAGACTTGTGGCATTTTTATATCATTGCGGATTATGCATTTTGGTATCAAGAAGGTGAAGGAAACAATTTTAGGATTACATATGGTTCCTTTAGAGTGGGTGTCTTGCTTGTGGTGCTTAAGAAGGAAGTCAGCGGTTTATAGGCCTTAGGGCGTTGTGGTTTTATACTGGGGTCTCTTGTGTGGTGAGTTTTGGTTGAGGATCGTGGTATTATGGCGAGGAAAACTATCAATTTGAAGGTAATTCGGAAAGAACTCGGAGAGTTAGGATAACTAGGTGGTAGGTTGGATCAGTACAGTAATGGATATAATCAGTTCTTTGAGTACTTATGATGTGGTGAGTTTCTACAGGTGTTTTGTGACAATGCTCTTGGGTTTTGGTGACCTGTGTGGCTTGGAGGAGTTAGAGAGATTCAGTTTTGATGACTTGGTCATGTGCAAATGGGTTTCAAAGAGTTCCCAATGGTTTTTACCACGATTCGAGGTGTATATTTCCTACTAGTGTGAGGAACATGTTGCGTATTGTGATTTTCTCCTGGATGAGATCAAATGGAAGGTTCCTGGCTAATGGAGAATATAGTTTGCTGGTGACTCAGAGTTGAATTATGAGACTCTCGTACTTTTCATATGATGGCATGATTAATGTAGTGTGTTGTGTGGGATCGAGATTTGTAGGTGTAAGGTCACGGGTCAGTTTTGAAGGGAAGGGCATAAATTCTTAGACAACATGGACGTTTTCATATGACTAGGTTAATGATATTACTACTTGGTATTACCTGAGAAGGGTGCACATTTTAGAAGGAGCATTGTGTTTTGACTTAAGGATGCTTCATTGGTATTGCGGTGCTCGCCGGGTTGATCTACCACTGAGATTCGGATTTGTGCTATGTGGCACCGAAGAATTATAGAAGTATTCCTCGTGGGGTGATCGTGTATGAGATATGTGTTAGACATTCAGGCGGTGGAGTTGGGATCGGATATGGTGTGTCACGACCCAACTGGAGGGTCATGACTAGCACCCGGGCCATACTTGCCGAGCACCAACGTACATTTTATCTAACCTTCCTTATTATCTTTAAGGGCCGACAAGACCAATATAAATAGTAGACATGGATCATGAACATCCAACAATGAAAGATAATGTCATGAACATACGTAACATGGGACGACAAGACTGTCAAGAAACTATATATAAGGTACGAGCTACCATGGTGCCATGAAAGACTATACAACAAAAATCAGCCGACAAGGCATTCCAAACCATACATGAGTCGACACCTGTCTATGAGCCTCTAAAGGAACATAAGTTCTACAACATTGCCGGAACAGGGCCCCGACATACCCATAATGTCTATAACAAAAATGCATACCAAGACCACGGCAAGTCCGGAGAAGGGATCTCGCCAATAACCGCTGAACTGGACAGCCTACTGTGGTGGGGGAGCTGTGTCTACCTGTCTATCAGGACCTGCAGCACGACATGCAGCGTCCACAAATAAAAGGGACGTCAGTACGAATAAAGTACTGAGTATGTAAGGCAGGAAAGCATAAGTAAGAACAGTAATGTAAACAGGGATAGGGAATATACAACCTATGACATCTGGGTACCTCTGAGGGCTACTGACATGAAACACATGATACATACATATATATACATAAACTTTTAAAACATACGCCTTTGTGGGCATCACCATCATCATATCGTACCCGGCCGTAATAGGCTCGGTAAAACGTACCCGGCCATCATAGGGCTCGGTAGAATCATACCCGGCCACGTGGAGCTCGGTAAAACCCAACTGATCAGTGGTTGCACAATAGGTGCCGTACCCGGCCGACTATAGCGTGGCTCGGTAGAGTAAAATAGATACATATATATGATGCATGCTGGACTCATTGGAATCACATTTTGAACCTTTCGGAGTGACGTAAGGTCGGTATCCTTCGTACACGTTATTAGGATTAACTCTTCATCAAGAATCTTATAAGAATCAGGAACTACCAACAACATTGATAATATAAGAATAAGAGAAGTAACATCAATATCAATCGTTTCATAAGAAGGGCAGCAATGTAAGTACTGCTAGCTTCTAAGAGTAGAGTATCTTTGGGAGCTCGTTCATTACATTATGTACAATCGGAGTCGTGCAAAAGAATGAAGGGGATAGCCTCACATACCTTGTATATACTGCCCAACCTCAAGCTATGCAAATGTCACGACTCCTTAGTCTACAATAAGAGAAATGACACTATCATTATCGTTTAAGCGTCGTAACTATTATGTATCGACCGCAACCTATTTTACGATGAAACGGACAGCACCTCCCCTATTTATATGACTTCACACAAGTCAATACAATCACCAAACAGCCCAAACAACATCATTAATAATCATATTGAGCCTCCCAAAACAGTCCACCAACCAACAACATTACTACCAAGCCTTTCGATATATATTTCACAAGTTCTAGCTTCAACGACTTAGCCGCAACTTGGATAATCTTAAATATATATATATAGAGTAAGAGGTTCCTTACCTTTAAACAGAAATAACAACTCCAATTTGACCTTAATTTTCCACGAAATATCTCTCCAATTCTGCCACAAGAACAAGGAAGCGAAACTAGCAATCAATTCGGGTTTTTCGGCACTAGAATTACTTTAGAAGACTTGAAATCACCTAGGGTTGATATTAAAAACTTGAAGGTGTATTTACAGAACATAAAACACTTAAAACAACCTCCCACACGAGCTGGAACAACACAAAAATCAGCAACAACAAGAAGAACAAGAAACTTACTAGCGCCACGGGATTCCCGACACTTGATTTGTGTTGTTTGCCCTTTGTTTGGGTCTTGGATCATGAGAGAACCTTGAGAGAGTGTTTTTAGGGTTCTAAGGTCTGAATATACTGAAAAATAATGACTTAAAACGGGGTTGAGGTATCTTATATATATCCATATGTCTTAAACCGCCTATGTGGGCCCCATAGAGAGCTGTTTGGCGCACTCTCACGAAAACGCGAATATCTCTCTATTCCGAGATCGTATCGACGAACGGTTTAATGCGTTGGAAACTAGACTCATAGATATTCAATTTGATAGGTAGATCACCCCATAATTCCAAGCACATTGGGAGAAAATTGTAGTAACATTTAACCTAAAGTTTAAGTAAAATTATAAACCTAAGTTGCGACAACTTTTATCGACTTTTGTTTCATAACTCGCTTGACTTCAAGACTTATGATGCGGATATTATATGATTCAAATACATTAAAACAAGACCTCTTGGGACAATTAATCACCTCTAGTGTTACCCGAAAATACGGGTTACAACATCCTTGATTCGTTTAACTTCAAATACTTGTTAACCACTCTTATACACCCTTGTATCGTTTAAGACCAATAGGATTAACTTCTTATCATCTCAAAGATAATCTCTTCTTGGATTTACGTCGACTAACTTACGGCGTGATCTATGGTATGCGAATTTGGGTTGTAACACCCTCTCCCCCTTAGGAACATTCGTCCTCGAATGTAAGGGTTTATGGGGTGTCTAACTCATTGTGGATTCCGACGGAGATTTCCGGCTGAGTTTCCCCTATAAAATGGACACTAGCCAAACTTGCAAGCAGTTAAACCTAACCTATGGCCTTACAAGACTATACAAAGCATTATGGATATGTACATTATCTGCATATTACCATTTTGTATTAAAAAAGAGTATTCACAAGCTATTGCTTACCTCATAGAGCCGTTCCACCTTATAATGCGTCCTTCTTTCCCCCGGCATCCTCGTTATCTTCACTCTGGAATAGGTAAGGGTATTTAGACTTCATCTCCTCTTCTGCTTCCCATGTCATTTCTTCTATATTCTTGTTCCTCCATAATACTTTGACGGAAGCTACATCCTTTATTCTCAGCTTGCGGACTTGTCGATCTAATATAGCCACTGGCACTTCATCATATGATAGATCCTCTGTAACTTGTACATCTTTGATAGGGACGACCCGAGAAGGGTCTCCAATACATTTCCTCAACATAGATACATGGAATACCGGGTGTACAAATTCCAATTCGGATGGCAATTCTAACTCGTAAGCAACCTGTCCAATTCGTCGAAGAATTTTGTACGGCCCAATATACCGCGGACTCAACTTACCCTTCTTCCCAAAACGCATAACACCCTTCATCGGCGAGATCTTCAGGAAAACCCAATCACCAACCTCAAATTCCAGATCACGACGTCGGGACATCGGAATAAGACTTTTGCCTGCTTTGTGCCGTCCTCAGTCGCTCTTGTATCACTTTCACCTTCTCAATGGCTTGGTGAATCAAATCTTGCCCATATAATTCTGTCTCACCGACTTCGAACCATCCAACTGGTGATCTACATCTCCTCCCGTACAGTGCCTCATACGGGGCCATTTTAATACTGGAATGGTAGCTATTATTGTAGGCAAATTCTATAAGTGCCAGATGGTCATCCCAATTCCCCTTGAAATCTAGAACATATGCTCGTAGCATATCTTCAAGCGTCTGAATGGTACGTTCAGCCTGTCCGTCAGTCTGCGGATGGAATGCAGTGCTGAGATTTACTTGTGTGCCTAAACCCTTCTGAAAAGACCTCCAAAAGTTAGCCGTAAATTGAGCTCCTCGGTCTGATATAATAGATACCGGCACACCATGAAGCCTAACAATCTCCTTGATATACAACTTCGCATAATCTTCAGCCGTGTAAGTTGTCTTAACTGGCAGAAAATGGGCAGATTTTGTAAGTCGATGAACTATCACCCAGATGGAGTCAAACTTATGATAAGAGCGAGGTAATCCAATAATGAAGTCCATATTAATCACCTCCCATTTCCAGGTCGGAATCTCTATATTCTGAATCAATCCACTGGGTTTCTGATGCTCGATCTTTACTTGTTGACAATTAGGACACTGGGCTACAAATTCTGCAATAGACTTCTTCATGTTATCCCACCAATACTGCTCCTTAACGTCATGATACATCTTTGTCGAGCCAGGATGGATAGAATATCGGGACTGGTGAATCTCAATCATAATCTTCTCTCGCAACCCTGCCACACTAGGTACACATAATCGGCCCTGGTATCTCAGTGTCCCATCTCCTCCGATCTTGAAAGCTGTAATCTTACACTGCTGAATTCCCTCTCTCAATCTTACTAAGGTAGGATCTTCATATTGCCGTGCTTTTACCTCGGCTACCAAAGATGATTCTGCTGTATTCTGTACAGTAACACCTCCGTCATCAGAGTCCAACAATCTGATTCTCATATTGGCCAGCTGGTGAAGCTCTTTGGTCAACCCTTGTCTACCTGCCTCAATATGTATTAAGCTTCCTATTGACTTACGGCTGAGAGCGTCTGCCACAACATTAGCTTTACCGGGATGGTACAATATCTCGACATCGTAGTCTTTCAGTAATTCAAGCCACCTACGCTGCCTCAAATTCAACTCCTTCTGCTTGAAGATGTATTGTAAACTCTTGTGATCTGTGTAGATGTCAACATGGACGCCGTATAAGTAGTGCCGCCATATCTTCAAAGCATATATTACTGCAGCCAATTCCAAATCATGAGTCGGGTAATTCTTTTCATGCTTCTTCAATTGTCTTGATGCATAAGCAATCACCTTCCCACGTTGCATCAATACGCACCCCAAACCTATACCTGAGGCATCACAATATACCACATAACCTTCTGTTCCTTCTGGGAGAGTGAGCACTGGCGCGGATGTCAATCGATTCTTTAGCTCCTGAAAACTATGTTCACAAGCATCAGACCACTGGAACTTGGTAGCTTTCTGTGTTAACTTAGTCAATGGTGCTGATATAGAGGAAAACCCTTCTACAAATCGCCTATAATATCCTGCTAGCCCCAGGAAGCTGCGGACTTCTGACGGTGTTGTAGGTCTCGGCCAATTCTTTACTGCATCGATCTTCTGAGTGTCGACACTAATAACCTCATCAGATATCACATGGCCAAGGAATGCTACTGAGTTCAGCAAGAATTCACATTTAGAGAGCTTAGCATATAACTTATGATCCTGAAGGGTCTGGGCATAAGCCTGAATACGGGAAATATCCATGCCCTCTACCAAGGAGGCTGTTGTGCACTCATTTATCAGATGTGGTCCCAACCCGTTCACGAACAGGTGCAACCTATCACTCATCTCGGCCACCATATGGGGAGTATACCTTGCTAAAGAATCAAACTGTATACTATACTCTCGTACACTCATATTACCCTGTCGAAGGTTCAAGAACTTATCAGCTCTAGCTCGTCGTATCTCAGCTGGCAAGTAGTGACGAAGAAAGGCCTCAGAAAATTCCTTCCACACGGCTGGAGGAGCGTTCGGACCCCTAGATCTCTCCCAACTATCATACCATAAAATCGCTAAATCCCGTAACCGATAAGAAGCCAACTCTACTGCCTCCGTATCACTAGCATGCATAACCCGCAATGTACAATGAACCTGATCAATAAATGTTTGCGGGTCCTCCTTGGGGTCTGATCCGGTAAACACTGGAGGGTCTAGATTAATAAAATCACGAACTCTCGCACTAACCGGTTTATCAGTAGCACCGGTATTTTGCCTCTGAGCCTGAGCAGCTACCAAGCTAGTCAACAACTGTACCGCACTGCGCATATCGTGGTCTGTAGTGCCAGACGGATGAACTGGATGTGCTGGGTGCCTCCTAATATCCTCTGGAGGAGACAGAGAGGTATGAGACGGCATCTCACTCTGAGGCTCACTTTGGCCTGCTATGGCTGGAGGAACCTGAATGTTACCCTCTCCCACAGCTGTATCAAGCCGTTTACTAATCGCTTGCTTCCTAGTCGAAGGCATCGCTAAAAGAAAACAAGGTGAATATTAGATATGAACACTTACGACTCAACTCTATGCACGATCTAGATTCAGGAAGAAGGTAACAACCCTAGATGTCACGTAGCCTCCTGATTATAAATGTGGCGCGCTACACATCCATAATCAAAACTCTACTAGACACGGCTCATAGACAACCCCTAGGACAGACTTGCTCTGATACCAAGTTTGTCACGACCCAACTGGAGGGTCATGACTAGCACCCGGGCCATACTTGCCGAGCACCAACGTACATTTTATCTAACCTTCCTTATTATCTTTAAGGGCCGACAAGATCAATATAAATAGTAGACATGGATCATGAACATCCAACAATGAAAGATAATGTCATGAACATACATAACATGGGACGACAAGACTGTCAAGAAACTATATATAAGGTACGAGCTATCATGATGCCATGAAAGACTATACAACAAAAATCAGCCGAAAAGGCATTCTAAACCATACATAAGTCGACACCTGTCTATGAGCCTCTAAAGGAACATAAGTTCTACAACATTGCCGGAACAGGGCCCCGACATACCCATAATGTCTATAACAAAAATGCATACCAAGACCACGGCAAGTCCGGAGAAGGGATCTCGCCAATAACCGCTGAACTGGACAGCCTACTGTGGTGGGGGAGCTGTGTCTACCTGTCTATCAGGACCTGCAGCACGACATGCAGCGTCCACAAATAAAAGGGACGTCAGTACGAATAAAGTACTGAGTATGTAAGGCAGGAAAGCATAAGTAAGAACAGTAATGTAAACAGGGATAGGGAATATACAACCTATGACATCTGGGTACCTCTGAGGGCTACTGACATGAAACACATGATACATACATATATATATACATAAACTTTTAAAACATATGCCTTTGTGGGCATCACCATCATCATATCGTACCCGGCCGTAATAGGCTCGGTAAAACGTACCCGGCCATCATAGGGCTCGGTAGAATCATACCCGGCCACGTGGAGCTCGGTAAAACCCAACTGATCAGTGGTTGCACAATAGGTGCCGTACCCGGCCGACTATAGCGCGGCTCGGTAGAGTAAAATAGATACATATATATGATGCATGCTGGACTCATTGGAATCACATTTTGAACCTTTCGGAGTGACGTAAGGTCGGTATCCTTCGTACACGTTATTAGGATTAACTCTTCATCAAGAATCTTATAAGAATCAGGAACTACCAACAACATTGATAATATAAGAATAAGAGAAGTAACATCAATATCAATCGTTTCATAAGAAGGGCAGCAATGTAAGTACTGCTAGCTTCTAAGAGTAGAGTATCTTTGGGAGCTCGTTCATTACATTATGTACAATCGGAGTCGTGCAAAAGAATGAAGGGGATAGCCTCACATACCTTGTATATACTGCCCAACCTCAAGCTATGCAAATGTCACGACTCCTTAGTCTACAATAAGAGAAATGACACTATCATTATCGTTTAAGCGTCGTAACTATTATGTATCGACCGCAACCTATTTTACGATGAAACGGACAGCACCTCCCCTATTTATATGACTTCACACAAGTCAATACAATCACCAAACAGCCCAAACAACATCATTAATAATCATATTGAGCCTCCCAAAACAGTCCACCAACCAACAACATTACTACCAAGCCTTTCGATATATATTTCACAAGTTCTAGCTTCAACGACTTAGCCGCAACTTGGATAATCTTAAATATATATATAGAGTAAGAGGTTCCTTACCTTTAAACAGAAATAACAACTTTAATTTGACCTTAATTTTCCACGAAATATCTCTCCAATTCTGCCACAAGAACAAGGAAATGAAACTAGCAATCAATTCGGGTTTTTCGGCACTAGAATTACTTTAGAAGACTTGAAATCACCTAGGGTTGATATTAAAAACTTGAAGGAGTATTTACAGAACATAAAACACTTAAAACAACCTCCCACACGATCTGGAACAACACAAAAATCAGCAACAACAAGAAGAACAAGAAACTTACTAGCGCCACGGGATTCCCGACACTTGATTTGTGTTGTTTGCCCTTTGTTTGGGTCTTGGATCATGAGAGAACCTTGAGAGAGTGTTTTTAGAGTTCTAAGGTCTGAATATACTGAAAAATAATGACTTAAAACGGGGTTGAGGTATCTTATATATATCCATATGTCTTAAACCGCCTATGTGGGCCCCATAGAGAGCTGTTTGGCGCACTCTCACGAAAACGCGAATATCTCTCTATTTCGAGATCGTATCGACGAACGGTTTAATGCGTTGGAAACTAGACTCATAGATATTCAATTTGATAGGTCGATCACCCCATAATTCCAAGTATATTGGGAGGAAATTGTAGTAACATTTAACCTAAAGTTTAAGTAAAATTATAAACCTAAGTTGCGACAACTTTTATCGACTTTTGTTTCATAACTCGCTTGACTTCAAGACTTATGATGCGGATATAATATGATTCAAATAGATTAAAACAAGACCTCTTGGGACAATTAATCACCTCTAGTGTTACCCGAAAATACGGGTTACAACATCCTTGATTCGTTTAACTTCAAATACTTGTTAACCACTCTTATACACCCCTGTATCGTTTAAGACCAATAGGATTAACTTCTTATCATCTCAAAGATAATCTCTTCTTGGATTTACGTCGACTAACTTACGGCGTGATCTATGGTATGCGAATTTGGGTTGTAACATGGTGATTCGTGTGTTCTATGGATTTGGAGACTGGAGTTCTTAGAAGCAAATTATTTCATGGTTGTGGACTGTGAAGTTGTGGCCAGAGCTAGCCAAATGATAGTAAGTGTTATGATTCAGTCATTGTGGACCTTCAGATGGTTATTTATCTATTTGTGGATGACCAGAGTTGATTCGGGGTTGTTGGTAGGCCAATGAGGATGTGTATTCTACACTGGGTCGAATTAGTTGACTCTGTACTGCTACTATTAAGGGATGGCCATTCGGTTGGTGTTGAACTTAGTCGTGTTCTGAAATTATCTATGAGTTACTCTTCTATGCTACGAGGAGTTATGATTCGTTGGTTTTAAGAACACATGGTGCGATTCTATTGCTGCCTTATAGCGAAATTTGAGCGAGATGAGTATTTGGGTATTGCATGATCGATTGAGTAATAGTTATATTCTTTCAGGTTTTGTATGACATTGTGTCATTTGCCTACCCGTGGTTATTGATTTTAAGCAGGGTGGCCCGAGGTATATAATATGGACCAGCGTTTGGATGGGGTCACGCGTTGCAGCGGAGTTATGTTAAGGAATGAACCTTGTGTTAGAATCGTGTGTTATGGTTCTCCGGTGTGTGATAGGCTTTTAACATTGCATTGTGGCGGTATTTGTTGAGCTTGCCGGGCAGTTCTCTCGTTTGAGTCATTTTCCATGTTTGAGTACATTTGAATTATTGCGTATGGGTTCATGGATTGCACGGTTTGTGTCTCTAGGTAGTATTGGTGTTGCATGTCAGTAAAGTAGTTGGTATTTGATAAGATGAAGTCGTCGGAGCTAGGATGGGGGCTATCAGATTTGATTGCGGTATATTTGAAAGGATAATATCGGAAGTCGGCTTAGAAATTGGCGATAGTTCTTGTTGAAAGAGAGGGAGCTCCATGACTTGTTGGTGTGATGAATGGTTATGAGTTTCCGCGTGTTTCTTTCATCATCGGCAATGTACAAAGGTTTTAGAACGAGTTTTCTTTTGACATGAGGTTTATTATCGGAATTGGGTTGTTTTGGGCAGCTACTGTGATCGGAGATGTTGCTGTGAGTATTTGAATTGTGGGGTATATCACGTGATTACATCTTAGGTTATGGTTATGGCTTGATACAACTTGTTCAGACTTATTCAGTGTGTAGATGCGAAATGCGGGTCTTATAATAAATTTTGGATATTGGAAATTGGATTCTAAGGTTTACGAGCTAAGGTTGGAGTAAAGATCCTCATTATGTTGTGTTTTCGGACCTACATGGGATAGGGTGATGTGGGATCACCCCCGGGTATGTGTACGGTAAGGTTACACGGCGGTTTGATGACTTTGAGAACAACTCTGAACACGTTCGAGGACGAACATATGTTTAAGTAGAGGAGAATGTAACAACCCAACCGGTCGTTTTGAACATTTGCACTTCGCTCGGTAGTTTATGGGCATGAGTAGCTCCGTATGATGTATTATGACTTATGTGAATCGTCGGTTTTGGTTTTCAGGTTATTCGAAATCGAATTGGAATAATGGATTTCATTGTTGAGCTTTAAATTGGGAGAGTTGATTAAGTTTGACTTTATGTGAATTTGAACCCGGAACGGAGTTTTGATGGTTCTGGTAGGTCTGTATGGTGATTTTGGTCCCGGACGTATGCCCGCATTTGCATTTGGATGTTTCTAGAAGGTTTCGGCACAAATTCACGAAAATTGGAAATTTGAAGGTTTAGAAAGTTTAAAAGTTTGACCGAGAGTTGACTTTGTGGATATCGGGATCGTATTATGGTTCCGGGAGTTGGAATAGCTTTGTTATGTCATTTGGGACTTGTGTGCAAAATTTGAGGTCAATCGAACGTGATTTGATAGGTTTTGGCATCGGTTGTGGAAGTTTGAAGTTTCAAGTTCATCAAGTTTGAATTTAGGTGCAATTCATCATTTAGATGTTGTTATGTGTGTTTTGAGGCCTCTAGTAGGTCCATGTTGTGTTATGGGACTTGGTGGTATACTTGGTCGGGGTCCTGAGGGGCTCGGGTGTGTTTCCGATTGATTTTAGATCATTTTCTTCATGTTTTCATTGATGGTTGATGCTGGTTCTGGTGTGACCACACCTGTGGTTGGTTTGCGTAGATGCGATGGTCGCAGAAGTGGCAAAGGAGTCGCAGGAGCGGAGGTGTTACTGGGAGCAGGAGTCCGTAGAAGCGGAGGTTCATTCGCATCTGCGAAGGCGCAAATGCGGTGTGAAAGGGCGCAAAAGCGAACGTCAGCCCAGGAGCACAATTTGGACTCGCACCTGCATGTGCGCAGCAACGGAGTTTCTACCGCATGTGCGAAGGCAGACCTCCAGTGCTTCTCCGCAGAAGTGTGTTTTTGATCGCAAAAGCGAAGCCGCAGAAGCTGCTAATGTGCCGCAGGTGCGAGAATGCTGGGCAAAATGCTATAAATCGAGGCTTTGGTTCTTTTATCATATTTTGAGATGTGGGACTCGGATTGAGGCAATTTTTGGACCAATCTTCATCACAAGGATTGGGGTAAGTGTTCTACACTTAGTTTTGATCTTATTTCACGAATCTATCTTCATTTTTGGCATTAGTTGATGAATTTTAAAGAGAAATTGGGGGTTTTAGCCTAAAGTTCCATAATGTGAATTTTTGAGTTTTAAACATCGATTTGGAGTCGAATTGAGTGAAACTAGTATGGTTGGACTCGTAATTGACTGGGTTGTCGTATTTTGCAAGTTTTTTCGGGTTCCGAGGTGCAGGCCCGGGTTGGACTTTTTGGCCGATTTTGGGCTTTTGACTAAAGATTCGACCTTTATCGATTGTGTTTGTTTCCTTTGGCATTATTTGATGTATTTGAGTTTCTTTTGGCTAGTTTTGGGCCATTCTGAGGTCGGTACATGCGAGATGGATTGGAGAATTGCTTGGCTTACTCATTATTGGAATTTGGCTTCTTCAAGGTAAGTAACACTTCTAAACTTAGTGCTGAGGGTATGAAATCCCGAATTAAGTGTTATGTGTTTGGTGTTGAGGTGACGCACATGCTGGTGATAGACGTGGAGGCGTGCACCGTGTGAATTATGACTCCGTTATGTTTTATGGTACTGTATAGTTACCGGACCTTACCTGTAACCATGAAATTTCTAAGTACCTGAGCTCTTGAGTTGTGATCCATGTTAGAAACCATGTCTAGGCTACATGCTTATTCTGTTGAGACCCACCGAGGTCATTTATGATGTTGAGCTATCTGCTTTCATTGCATTACATACTCAGTCATACGCATTCATATGCATATCATATCTCAGTATCTGATACCATTTATTGATACATCACATCATTATTTTTGGGCTGATTTTTCATGTCATTGAGAGCCCAAGAGACTGGAGAGATTGATGACTGAGTGAGGCCGAGGGCTTGATTGTGAGGATATTTTTGGGATCGGGCTGCACTCCGCAGCATGTTTCATTGAGTTTATGCCATGATTGGCTTGATATAGCGCTTGGGCTGAAGGAGCCCCTCTGGAGTCTGTACACACCCAAGTGAGCGCAGGTACCTACTGTGTGCGAGTGCCGAGTGATTTGGAGGACTGAGTGACTAGGAGGACTGAGTGATTGGGAGGACTGAGTTATTGGGAGGACTGATTGAAATGATACTCTGAGAGTCTGCATATCGTCTTTATCACTAAATTGCATCGCATTTGGCATGCACACTTGACATACATGCATAAAGATGTATTTTTCCTCATGTTGTATAGTATCACATCATTTATGACTTCTCACACATTTTGCATATGGGCATAGAGAGACATCTACTTGCTATCTGAAAGGAAAATGAAACATCTTATTGATTGTTGAAAGGATTTTTGGGAGAAATCACACTTTTCAAACTTACCCATATTTTTGGCAATTTCGGTAAAAGATTTGGATTTTCACAGAGATACTTGAAAAGCATGCCTATTTTCTGGAACTGTGAACGAGCTGAGCATTTTATTTCTGAGATACTCCTTTTATTACTTGTACTATGGTGTTATGAATTGTTGTGGGATACTGGTATTGGACCTGACCTTTGTTCTAGCTCGTCACTGCTTTCAACCTAAGGTTAGGTTTGTTACTTATTGAGTACATGGGGTCAGTTGTACTCATACTACACTTCTGCACCTTGCTTGCAGATATTGTCTGCTGACATTGTTGTGATCGATGGGAGTCGGAATTTGAAGATGTACCTGCGTTCCGGTTGTAGCCGCCTCTTGTTCATGGTAGCCTTAGATCTATAAAAATCTGTTTATGTACTCTTCAAACAGATGATATATTTACTTCATTTCAACTAATTAAACTCTATTTTTAGAAGCTCATAATTTGTACTACTAGTCATTGAAAAATGTATAGGATTTAGATATTTTCTTTTACTTAATTGTCTTATTAAATCTCATTGGGATTGGATAGTTGTTAATTGGTTTACCTAGCGGGTTGGGTTAGGTGCCATCACGACTAGTTGAATTTTGGGTCGTGACACAACACAACACAATCAATTCATATCACAATTTGCCCAATGACCACAACCAATTCCAAAGATATAGCAAATCAATACATTTATCAACAAATAGCCCAAGGTTCCACATAACGTATATAAAACCTCAAAACAACAACAAATATGAAAAAGTAACTCAGCATAGGACAACGCCTTTACTAATCCAAATTTTAATAAATATAAATTAATGCCTCATTTTAAACTTATTTAATAATTATTTGCAGATAAGGATTCCATACTGAATTTAATTCCAAGAAAAATCAAATCAACAACACACGTAATTCACATAAAAATCCAAGTGACAATAACACCAAATTATCATAAAAAATACAAATCCGACAAACAAGGAATGGGGCATGACAATTCAAGGACTTACTAAGTTCAATAATTTTTCAATTTAATACATAAGGGCATTTACGAATTTCAACCGATATAATTTGCACATATAAACCAAGTACGTACTCGCCACCTCATGTACACGGCTTCCAATCGCACAATATACACATAAGACTCAATGCCTAAGGGGTAATTCCCCCACTCAAGGTTAGGCAAGATACTTACCTTTTTAAGTTAGGCCGATATTCCAAAACCGCCTTCTTGCTTGAATTGACCTCCGGACAACTCAAATCTATCAAAATTAATTGTATAACTTCATTAAAATTCATCAAAAATAATTTCGGATACTAAAATGTCGACTTAGAATTTCACATTTAAAATCAACCAAAGTCAACACGGGGCGGGGCCCGCATCTCGGAACCCGACAGAATTATTACGAAATCCGAACACTCATTCCGATACGAGTTCAACCATACCAATTTATCAAATTCCGATAACAATTCGGCCTCCAAATCTAAATTTTTTGTTTTTAAAAGATTTTGCAAAAATTTCAATTTCTTCCATTTAAATCCGAATTAAATGATGAATATAATCATGGATTTATGAAATATAATCACTTTTGGATATAGGACACTTACCCAAGTTAAAGTCTTGAAGAAATCCTCAAAATCGCCCAAGAACCGTGCTCCAAAAGTCCAATTCCCGTCGCTAAAAGTGCCAAATCTAGTCGCTAAAGTTGCGCACCATAACTGTTTATACCAGCAGTTTATGTTTCACTAAAAAGGCTCTAACTCTTTCATACGAACTCGGAATTCGATGATTATTGTGCCTATGAGTCACAAATAATAATACGAACCTACTCGTTCAATCGAAACTCAATTCGTAGCTCATTTGCTTAATGCGATACCAATTTCGCTCGTTAAATAATTAACTCATGTTTCATGCTAAAAACCCAATAGCGACTTGATGAAATTAGACCAAACATTTCAGATCATTCTTATAATTCATTAGCAAACTCTAGAAAGTCTCAAAATCGATTTTCGATCTCTAGAACTAAAAATGGACCTTTGGATCATTACATGCTTATGCTCAAAACACCAAACTCTTCCAAAACCTCTTCCCAGACATCCTGTAGTGTATCAACCATAACTTTTTGTACCCACCTCCAACTGCCAAATGGTTTAAATTTATGAAAACTAAATACAAAGGGCTACAATTTTTATTTTGTATCATTGCCAAATTCCTTATAGATTACGGGATATAAGCTTTCAAAGTCAGTCACGTGCAGCAGAAATTTCTTCAATGCACAGTGTAAGCCAAAACAACTACAGTACTAGGTTTCAGTTAATCAATCATAACTTTCTGTACAAATATCCAAATAATGAATGGTTTATATTTCTGGAAACTAGACTCAAATGACTACAATTTTCATGTTTTGAAAATTTTCAGATTCCTTATAGATTTCGAATTATTAGCCTCCAAAGTTCCAATGCGATTGCACCAGTTGCTGCCATAAATAACTTCTGCCAACAGAAATTCCAGCAGCTTCAACAAGGCGCCAAACGATTCGAACCCCATCCGAAACTCATCTGAACCACTCGGGACCTTGTCCAAATATACCAATAAGTTCCGTAACATAATACGCACTTGCCCGAGGCCTCAAATCACATCAAACAACATCAAAACTACGAATCGCACCTCGAATCGAATTATGAGTTTATGAATTTTCCAAATTTTATAATTTGCACCGAAACATATCAAATCAATCCGGAATGACTTCAAATTTTGCACGCGAGTCTTAAATAACATAATGGAGCTGTTTCAATTTCTAGAATCGAATTTTGACCCCGATATCAATAAAGTCAACTCCCGGTCAAACTTTCCAAAAATCTTCTATTTTTCAACTTTCGCCAAAATGCGTCGAATTGTCCTACGGACTTCCAAATCCAAATATGAGCATATGCCCAAGTCCGAAATCACCATACAAAACTATTTGAATCATCAAAATTCTATTCCGGAGTCCTTTGCTCAAAAGTCAAATTCCGGTCAACTCTTTTCATTTAAGCTTAAAAAACGAGAGTTGTTCTTTCAATTAAATTCTGAATCTTTCAAAAATCAAACTCGACCGTACACGTAAGTCATAATATATATTACGAAGTTGCTCGAGACCTTAAGTCGCTGAACGGGGCGTAAAATTTTAAAACGACAAGTCGGGTCGTTATAGTAGAATCTTCATCCCACTAATTACCAACATGGACATAAATATCTCAAATTGTTGAAAATTAAATTTGGCATTTGATTATTTTTAGAAGTCCATACAAATTCATATTAGTCAAAATTTTAGTGAAATTCTTAATTATTTTATACATTAGATATTGTTTAACTAATATAAAAAAGACATTAATACCAAATGGTTTAACTAAATCCCGATTTTAATAAAATGGCCAGTTAATGATAAAAATGAAATCACTACGTATTTTATGTACTGAATAATATTTAAAATTAAAAATGACGGTATAATGGAGGGAATTGAACTTCCAAAATCATAGATATTAACACACTTTAATTTGTTTTCTTATTTATTTTATATGTATATATATAATCATTTATTCTAAAAAAATATTCACAAGGAAAGGGGTATTGATACGGATTAATATATCCCAGAGTTTGTTTTCTATTTCATTAGACACAAAGTTATGCTTGATTAAATGTGTAAATTAAAAAAAAGTGACAAGTCATCGATTTTTCACAACTAATCTCAATATTAATATACTGGTGAATTCAGCTTTATGAGGTTATTTGTAGCATGCTATGTAGCCCCAAAAATAAAATAAGATATTTTGTGAAAAAGATCCACGTATGAAGGATGGTTGATGACTTGATGTAGTAACTACTAACTTCGACTATATAGTAATACATCAATATAAGGAAATGATAAATACTCTATTTATACGAGAATCAATGGTGAAAAAAGTGCAAATATTTGTAGCATGATTATAAATAATCAATGAGTTGTGTCATATCATTTAAGAATGAAATTGATGTTGGTTTATTTGGCCACAAGTTTTAAGGCACTGAGTACCGTATTTTGCTCCTTTAGTTTTGAGGCGTGACATAAGACAATCAGCACATATATGTCAAACCAGAGTGATGATACTAAATAAACAAGAAAAAAAATTAATATTCTGTGACGAAACTCTTATGCCCAAGCGTCAGACAATCAAAATAATTTTTGGAACTTTAAGACTATATTTATTTCACACAGATAATTTTATGTTACACTTTCAAAACGAATATCAAAATCGACAACAAAATATTTGGTCAAAAAGTATAGCCAAAGTGACAAAAACAAACACCAAAAACGTCATCCTCATTAAAAATATTTGGTAAAACATGATTGTTCACATTGCATATTTTGCATAATACATACAAGTACTACCTAACTTAACTAAATGATCATTTTTTTAGGTTCAAATTATATTCAATCATTTTGTCTTCAGTATTATGTTAATTTAATAATATTGATTACAATATTTAAATGATTATTGCAATTTTTTTTTATAGCAATTGCTTTACAAAGGAGTCTTTTTTCTTTTATATAGCTTTTTAACAATTTAATATGTTATACTTTTATTTAAGTAATTGACTAAAAATTTACATGCAAAATACGTACATAAAAACTAGTAACATAGAAAGAGCAAAAGGATACAAGTACAATTTGTTCGGATTGTTGGAACTAAAAGAATTGAATAAAATATTCTTCATCTTCCATAAGAAATATACATTAAATAGTTAATTTTGTTGAAAATTTGTGAAACAACCAAGATTTGTCTAATGATTCCAATTTATATCTATTTCGAGAGAACTTAACAGGCAGATAATATAGTTTGACTGATAATATAGTTTGGTTGTCAACTTCTTTAACCCTAAATTTTAAGAGATACTTATATTATGAAATCAAACAGCAGTACGATATACAACTCTAATAATAATTTGTTCGAACCCAATATATTAATATGTTCATGACATAATAATGTTGCTTTTAATAATTATCGATGTCGTGAATATTATATTAGCCTATAAACAGTACGTATAGTTATTGAGTTTGAAGTCTAATATTAATAATATTATCCTTCTAAAGAAAATATTGTGTTTGATGGGGCATTCACACAAAAAACACCTTTTTTGCGATCGCTCTTTAAATTCATGTATTCGTTAGTTTAGTAGATTAAAATTATTTGAAAAAAGATTAGTCCAATTACTTTTAACAAAGATTAAATTAGATAAAAATTCAAATTCTCTACAATACTTTTTTTCTTTCTGTTTAAATCAACTACTCCTAAAAAAATTCTTAAATCTTAAATGTAAATAAAATAAAACTAGTAACAGTAAATTATTTATTAGATCAAGATTAGATGAAATCTAATCACAATGAATAAATTCCAAATATTAATCCAAAATCTTAGAACGAGATTATATGCAATCTAATTAGAATCTACGGATTTCAAAGCCTTATAAATGATAAATTGGAACTCCAAAATTGCCTGAGAATAACTTGAAGGATATTCCCCGCATTTCAAAGTATTCCCGCCAAATTACTATCAACATCAGACAAGAGCTTTTTCGTCTCCACGCGCCGGCGGTCTTAATCGCGTTCGTTAAACGCGCTACAGGTGTCAGCTCGTATTGTGATTTGTGAAAACGCTCCAATAGTGGAGAAACTTGCCTTTAAAATTTAGACATTTCCCAAATATTTTGTGAAGTTCTTTTGCGATCCCCATACATTTTGCACTAATCAATTACATACCCTACCATTTTGAAACTACTAACTTTTTACCCATTTTTTCTTTCTGGGAAAATGTTCAAAATTACACTATGACTATATGAACTTATATTTGGAGCCATTGATATTCTCGTCGTTAGCGCATCGTCTTCTATTTATTATAAAGATTGTCCGAGCTCCAACATGGACCGAAGAGATTTTATCATTCCAAATCTTAACACATGTATCTCACATGTCAAAATACTTTGATAAAAGGTTCAAGATTTTGAACCTTTTCCTAAAATATTTGGACACATGAGATATTGATCGGGTTAAAAGCTCGCAATCCACACTGGTGCTCCGGTAGGGTGTAAACACGAGATTATTTACTAACTACAATGATATCAATAACCATAAAATATAACATATTGCATAATGTAACATTTTGCCTATCGCAAGGCCCAGGTGATAGGTCTAGTCATATGATCGAACATGATGCTTAGATCGATTCATTTATAGTTTAAGAAGTTTCTAAATATGACACCATTATCCTAAATATAGAAGTAATAATGCTTGATGAGCTTGGTTAAAAACTAAAAGTGATACTTTTGAGAATAACTTTTGACATAATGGTTAACGATTAATCCTAACATAACAAACAGTAAAATTACAATTTTTTGTATAGCGGATGAGTAATTTTAGACCTTTTCCCATACACACATTTTAATTACATAGGGAGCATTGGGAAAGGGAAAGTGAAGTGAAAATCGAACTTACGCCTATTTTGTGAAACTTGTATCAGTACAACTAGACTATATATAAACTTTTATGGTAAAACTAATATAAACACGACAAATAATTTAAGACAGAGGGAGTACGTTCCAATGGAACTTACGACCTAAATTTCATAAAAATGGAGAGGATTCGCTATGGTATTGGAATGCTAATGAAAGCCCCTCTCCTCCCTCTCTTGTACTTTCTCCGGTCCACAATAAATGACCATTTTATCTTTGGCACACTCATTAAGGAAATATGAGCTCCTAGAGAAAAAAAATGTATTCACTAAATTAACTTTAATTAATTGTTACTTGACACATTAAAATATATAAATAAGGGCAAATTTTGGAAAAATAAAATCAATTCCATCTTAATTATATAAATGAACACTCAATAAAAAGATAAAATGCTCAATTATTATGGACAATTAGAGTGGGCACTAAACCAAATACACATAATTGTTGATAATAAATCAAATGTCTAAAAGCCTTATTGGCCCTACTTCTACAATGTAATAAGTTGGTGGCACTTAACACAAAGAAAACACAAAGCAAGAGTAATTGATACTAGATTAATTATGATGCCTTAGGAATCATAAGCCGTCGTACTAAAAGGTGACACCACTCGTGTGATAAAAGCAAGTAGTAGTAGAGTCTTTAGTCTTATGTTTAAGTCTTTATTGGATTGGGTAAATATTTAGGTATTAGGACAATCACACGATTATCGAAGCCCCACGCACTTACTGCCTTGTTTGTTTATATTCATGTAATTAAGCCCTTTAACTAATTTCAAGGATTAGCTTTTGTTCTTTACTTTTTCTTTTAGTAATAACCTTAATCCTAATGATTAGGCCACCCCCTTTAATTTCAATGGTTAAATGTGACACCATTAGGCTAAACGCTTAAGCAAGTGTGTAAGCATCACTCCCTCCCCCCTCCCCCTCCCCGATACCGTATTCACATAGAGTGAGGGGTTCAATTTCCTTCGTTGAAAAATTGTACTAAGTAAATAGAAAATTATAATATATATTCTTTCCGTTTCAATTTATGTGAACCTATTTGACTGGGCACGGAGTTTAAGAAAAAAGAGGAGACTTTTGAATTTGTGGCGTAAAATGAGGCACATATATTTTGTGTGACTATAAATCATTGAATAAAGGAAAATTATTTTCATATAAGAAAATTGGTCATTCTTTTTGGCACGGAGCGAAAAGAAAATAAGTTCACATAAATTGAAACAGAGGAAGTATAAGTTAAAAATTATTTTTTTATAGATGTGTATTAGATCTTGAATATCGTTTGCAAAAATTCTTGGCTTCGCCTTTGCTCCCCACGCCCTTCACTTTTTTCAATAACAATAATAAACTTGGTGAGAGTTCCCACAAATAGAGTTTGTGGAGGATAATGTGTACCCATACCTTATTTTTCACAGAGAAATTATTTTTCTACAGACTCTTAACTCAAGAAAACACACACACACACAAAAAATAAAAAAATAAAAATAAAGAAGAGTACAGGCACACCCTTCGCTTTATTCCTGTTTGATTATTATCAATGTACTCTTTTTATTGGGGGAGGGGATGGAGAGACAAAAAGACAGTAGAAAACTGAGAAGAAGAAACTGTAACGTCATTCATCTGTTTTTTAGATGGTTTTTTCTCTCTCTCTTTTTTCTTTTCTTTTTCTTTTGTGTATGTGTATAGATGCATGATATATCTCAAAGGATAGTTGTTACACAATTTGTATGTTGGTATACCTTTCTTGTATAATTTAGAGATAATATAAAAAATTTCTCCAAATTTATCTCTAATTTTCAATTAATGAACTCTTAAATTTTGCGAGTGACACCCCACCGGAATGCCGGCATGACATAAAAAGTATATTTACTTAAATTATGCGAGCAAAGAAAAGAAGGTTAAAAGATTATCATATTGATGTGTAACAACCTTTCACGTCTAGCTCGGAAAGTATGTGCTTAGAATGATTTTTGATAACATTAGTCTTAAACTAGAGAACTATCACAAACTTTGGCAATATATCGTTATCTTTGTATGTGCAAAGGCTTTTTGAACAAATTTTTGAAAAATACATTGTTTTGAATTGTCAATAAATAAAAATATATTTTTTTCGCGATATTAAGATTTAAGATTGAAAGCATGCTTATGTAGGTGACACATACGCTTTAATAAAATAAGGTCAGGTAAAATCCAGTTAGGATACATGCATATATGCTGCATGCTTGTGTAGGTGTCCTATCAGCTTTTAATAAAACAAAAATAGCCACAAATTTGGCAATTAAAAAAGAGAAAAAGCATAAATAAATCTATCGTTTAAGATAATAAAAAGTGCATGCTTACATAATTTAGGTGATTATTAGCTGTTAGGTATAAATATTAGGTACTACTTTATTTGGTTGTTACCGTATCGTTCTTGTTGATTAAGAAGCAATATTCGGTACGGACTTTTATTCATTTTGGCCATTTTATTATTATAATTAATAGTCCTTAGGTTACGGGGCAGTATCATATGATTACAAGGATCTTTAAGTTTAAATTGTGTTCAAAAATGGCGATAACTGAAAATATTTGTTAATTTTGCATAATATAACAACAACTACGACTCAGTCCCACAACCTCTCAATCCAGGTTTGTTTGCAGAAGAAGATAAAAAAATCTTGAAAAAAGTAAGATTTGTGTGAAAAATTGCATCTTTGATGACATTATATAGTGTGGTAGGCAGTGGCGCCACATGCACCCAAGGGGTATCAACACCCATTCGTCGAAAAATTATACTGTTTAGCTCGGTGATTTTAAAAAAAATATGTATATACTATATAATGACACCCCTTGACTTTTTGATGAGTTTGTTTCTTTATATTTTGACTCCACTTGATAAAAATTCTAACTCCGTCACTGATGATAGGTTGTGTGAGACAATACCAAGCAGAGTTAATGAAGTATTTTGGTAAATAAGTTTATTATACACACACGATTAAGGACGGAGTAATCTCGTCCATTTCACCGTACTTTCGTAGTTTCGTTGGTCATATCAAATTTAATGAATTATGTTGGTAGAAAAAATTAAGACATTATATACATACACACATGCACGATTAAGGGGAGGAATCCCAACAATCTCACCGTACCTATCGATGGTTATAAAGTAGAGTTAAATAATAGAAAAGACTAGTAATTGTCCAAAAGCGTAGGACATACATACACATACCTTTCTATTTGTTCGAAAATAAAAGGCTCATTTTAAGATAAACTAAATTACAACTAAAAATTGCCACTACGGCAATCCAAAGAAAGAGACCGCTATCGGTTTGAATAATTTTCTTATAATGAATAATTAAAGCTCAAGAATCTCTATAAGTACTTTCCCAACAAAAAGACAACTGATAAACGAACAATAATTTTAACAAGGATAGACATCTTTTTGTTCTGTTTATTTTCTTAACGCTAAGCCTTTTTTTCTCCCTAAAGAAGACTAAATTGAAGTCTTCGACCTTACTATGAAATGACCATAACACAAATTGGTCTTTCATTCTACCATTCTTGAAATACACAACATGACTACCACTGCCTCTGCTTCATTTTTGGCAGATGAAAAAAGAGTATAGAAAGATTAACAAAGAGGAAGATTCTTGAATTTTACCAAACATCTTTTTATATGTTATATTCTTGATTTTTCACAGCCAATGAGAAGGCAGCTTTGGACGCTTATGAAGATATCCTTCTGGTAAAGATCTACTTATTACGTGCTTTTCCGGGGTGCTATTTAGAAGACAGATAGTCACATACTTCAACTTCAGAATATGAAATAAGAACATTCTGATCGACTCGATTGGCTCTAGATGTAGTTTGGCTCAAGAAAGAAAAGGAAGAAAAAAGAGAGAGGACATAAAGAATTCACAAAGGAACAATTCAATGTCTGCAAATTTAGAGAATTTTTAGTGAGCAACCAAGAATGCACTAAAATCCCATGTCTATAACATATTATCTTCTCTTTCAATAGAGGCAGTATGAAACATGACTCTAATCTATGTACAAAGGTTCAGCCAAACAGTAACTTTAATAATAAAAAGCTGTACAGTATGATACGAGAAGAGCCATATCTGGGGTGGCAAAAGAAGTAGAACCGGAAAGTGATTACCATGTCTTGTTCGAGCCTGAATTCCTAATTCACCAAGTATTATTGAGATAATGACCACGAGAGTAATCACAATTCATAAAGTAACATCTAGTTTCTGTTTGCAGATCCTTGATCTTCTCTAGTGTCATTTGAGGATATGTTCCCTGCTTGACCATCTCTTAAGTCATCTCGCGGAGAGTTGGTCTCTGAGGAATCTTCTTCCGCGTGCTGTGGCTCAACCTCAACAGAACTGTCCTCCTCGATATATTCAAGCAGGCCAATGGAGCCGTCCTCTTCAAGTCGTTCAGGTTGAAGCCTCAGTACCACATTTCTCACTTGAAGTGGCTGTATTAGATCAAATTGGTGTTCTGGTGTGTGTTGCTGATTAAACCTGCCAGGGAGCTTCGAGGAGCTTTTATAGCACCCCTCACAAAGGTCGAACCCTATTTTCTCCTTACAGTCTTTGCATTTGTATCGTTCCCCAACAATAGGATACATCTGCATAGAGCTCATTGTTAATGATCTCTCTTTAACAGAAGTGTATATATGTTATAGATTTCAAAGTCAGGTATATCGAGTTTGCAAAAGTAACTTACATAGAAATACTGTAACTTTCAGGCTTCTAAAGACAACAAAACAACAACATACCCAGTATAATCCCACAAGTGGGGTCTGGGGAAGGTAGTGTGTACCCTACCCGGAGAGGTAGAGAGGCTGTTTCCGATAGACTTCAGGCTCCTAAAGACAATTTCTCAAAAGAAAATTCAACATAGCAGGGAACTACCCTTTTTAATTCCGAACTGTATGTAGTTTTCAAATGGAAACTATCCTTTGTAATTCTACTCGTCTCTTGGGTCCAACCTTAGTTGTCTGCTAAAATATTGTTTCTTCCAGAAGAATAGATAAGTCAAACCTCTCTATAACAACCTCATTTGTTCCGATATTTTTTGTCTGCTATAGTGAAGTGCTGTAATATTATAACATAATATAAAAATTGGTTCCGAAAACTTGGCTTTTATATTGAATGGATGTTATATAGGGATGCTATTATAAAGAGGTCTGACTGTATTTGAGCACCTTTTTGGGTTTTTAGTAATTTATTATTAATTTCACACAAGCTCAAACTTCAATCTAAGAAGAATTGATATCCTGGTACCTACATTCTGAGAAATCAACTTCATAAAATAGGGAGATATGTAAAGAAAGAGACTTTATATTCCCATCTTTTTTTCCCCATCTTTCAGATTCTGTCAATTTTACATCATAATAAGTTAATAACCAAGTCATGCACTTTTAGGTAAATACTTTCTCTTGTTAAGATTGAATGACAATCTTATAATGCAGTTTGAACGCTGAAAACAATCACTTAAACATTCTCAATCTGAAAACAATCCAGGAGCCTCTCATAGACTCTCTAGACTTGTTCCTGTAAAAAAACTGGAAGCATGTACAAGCAGGGAAATTGGACAAGAATGAAAGAGAAGCCAATCTTACCCCACAATAATCACAACCGACTCCAAAATGAACCTGCGGTCCTCCACCCGTTAACCATGTTGAAAGATCAAATTTAGGTAGTGATTTGCAACTAGCAGCTTCGTCCTGATCTCCTGTCATACAGAGAGCAACTTGTGATAGAAGGTCAATGACAGCTGAACCAAAACAATATGGTAAAACGTTCTAATTTGACCAATATCTCTGCCGTCACTGGCCACCCCCCCACCACCAAGGTACCAACCCTCCTCCACCAAAAACGGAAAGAGATTGCCGCCCTTTAATTTTGAATAATCAGTTAAACTTGAGACAGTTTCTATATGGATTATGTATTCACATAATGACGAGCATAATGTGCATGTGACGAATCTATGTCATACTACAAATTTTAAGATAAAGAGTGGTGTAGTCATTCTATTTGTATAGTTGACATCTGACTAAAGAACTATTAACATACGTGTTGCTGGAATCTGACGATTAGATCTATCCACTGATGCGCTTTTCCTTTCTGCATACAGCTTGGGAAATTGCTCTTCTAAGAAGTGCTCAAGAACCAAGCAAACGTTGGGGTATCCATTTGGATGCTCCAGTTGGCAACCTGGACATCTACATAGCTTGTCGCTAGGATTGATCACACAATTTTCACAATAAACTACAGAAGGGAAAACAACACAGTAAGAAATGGCGATTGGAATAATCAACATAATAATTCCTTATCAGAAAAAAGAAGAAAGCAATCAACATAAGTTGAAGGAAGTTGAGCTGACCATGGCCACAGTTAAGAACTACAGGTCGGTACAACAACAGTTTGCAGATCCCACAAAGCAAATCTGTGATAAGCACTTGCTTACTGCTTGCACTTGTATGCTCATCTGCAAAATTAAGATTCTTTGACTTTGCATCCTCTTTGGTTTCAGAACATGATATTGCAGGAAAAACTACTGAGGAATGCTCTCCTTCCCCTGCTGATCCACATTTCTGTGAAGGGATGGAATGAGGTGAAGCCGTGTCTAGAACAAGATCGGTCTTGCCACAGGATTCTGATAAATAATCATCAAACTGAGGTGAAAAATATCCTACTTCCTTCTCCTCCTCTGTAAAAAGGTAAAACATCAGAAAACTTTATCCTTAGCATCTTAAACACTTCCCGGAGATAAGAAAATCGCCAGATAATCACACTGCCTCCTTCCAAAATAAAAACACGATTTACAGTATGGTAGTCAAGCAGCAAACTCTCAAGTTTATATTGGAAATCTATTCATTGACTTGTATCATAGAACAGAAACTACATAAAAGTTACTTTCGAAGACAACCATAGCCAATATTAGAAGACAATTGACCCTCCAAAATCCAAATAGTACCAGTGACAAACAAAATGGGAGAGAAGAACTTGTCAAAGGTAGAAAAAACAAAAAATACGTATAGGATTACTTTCATCCTTTGGAGTTGCCAAAAATGCAACAATTATGGACTTGATGATGCAAAAAGATTGTATTGTAGCATAGGAACTCATTTAGTTTCATGCAAAAAGAGATATCGTATTAAGCACGGCATGCATTGATCAGTTTGTAGATCTTAACTAATGCTGCAGCGGAAATTTGTTTCCCTTATAAGATCCAATGTTGTGAGATCCTAAAACTTGTATCATCTGCTTTATACTACCAGAGCTTAACGATCAACTTTCATCCAATAGATAAATGGGAACTGAACACTGTTAGCAGAGTACACTGCTTTCGCCTTCTCCAAAGCCTTTCATTGAAACAAGTTAAATTGATTGTACCAATTTGTAGTGCTAACTGCAGAGGAGGTTTAATCATAAGAACAGTGCCATCCCAGAAGTAAGTGCTGTAGGCAATGAAAGTTAAAGCATAAGGAGAACAGTGCTGTCGCAGAAGTAGGTATCATGAGACAATTTAAAGAAAAGAAAATCTTAATAGACAGGACGTAAAATGATAACATCTTTGTTAATGCGATGGAAGGGAATTCACACCAACTTGCTTGTCCATATTTTATTCTACGGCAAGAAGCTTCATGAATTTTCTCCTATTGTTATATTTTACTGATCTCACCTTTATACATGACCTAGTGAAGGAGCAGCTTTCAGTTGCAAAAAGGAAAAAGGAATAAATAGTTATCAACTAAACTCTCAATCCCAATTTGATTGGCATCCTTTCCTTGCTTTTGTGGACCTTAGTGACTTGGATTATTTCTAATCACAATTCACAAGGGCAACTGCAGCCTTCAAAACTGGGGGATAATGAGCCCACCTTCTACCCTTCTCCACTTAAATACCAGGCTTAGTTCGCATAGTGCAGGGCTCGAACCGTGACCTAAGTCACAAGCCCCTCAACCTTTGCCACTTGATGGTGGGCCAAATAACATTCTTATATTATTGTCTAAATATATGTAAGTTGTTTTCCTACCGGATACAGTTGCAACAATTATATCGAATGCACCGGACTTCTTACTCTACTACTCATGTAAGTAAAGCTCAAAACATCCAATCGCACATGTGCGGTCTGAGAAAGGTAGTGTGTAATGCAGACCTTACCCCCACCTTGTGGAGATAGAGAGATTGTTTCCATAAACCATCGGCTCAAGGAACAATGAAAATAAAGTAACAACAAGTAGCAACCACAATATAATAGGAACAAATGGCACAACATGTAAAATAAAGAACAAGGAATGAGAAAAATACAAAAATAGTATTAGTACTACTGATAAGACTAAGAGACTAACAACTACTGTCAACCTTCCACCCTAATTCTCTACCTCTACCCTACCCTGTCGAGGGTCATGTTCTCGGTAAGCTGGAACAATGACATATCCTGCCTAACCACCTCACCCCAATACTTCTTTGGCCTACCCCTACTCTTCCTTAGACCCGCCAAGGTCAACCTCTCACACCTCTTGACCGGGGCATCTATGGCTCTCCTCTACACGTGTCTGAACCATCTTAACCTCGATTCCCGCAATTTGTCCCACACCGAGGCCACACCCACCATGTCCCTAATAACTTCGTCCCTAAGTAAATCTCAAAACTTCCAAAAAATCATAAAACAGGAAATGTGCTAATTTTGATAGGTAAAAAACAATCAAAGAACATTAACTCATAACAGGTTAAGTATCCATCGCGAAATGCATTACACAAGCTGCAAACCAGTCAACCGTTTAATACAAAAGTAGAATTCAACAAAGAACCACTAACCTGCCACTTGTTTTTCCCTTCTTGCACTGTCTAAAGGGTACAACTTTACAAGCAAAAAGTGCATCAATCTACACACACTAGGGAAATGATGATAAGGGTGACGACAAATGGGACAGTTTGACTCCATCAAAGTATTCATGGACTTAAATATACACCAGAAACAAGCAATGTGGCCACACCCTGCAACCCAAAAAATAAAAATAAAAATAAATAAAATCCAGGAAATGGAAACTCCATTTAAATCAAAGATATATATAATTCATTGTACACTTACCTAGCACAACTGGTTTATACAAAAGTTCCCTATAAAAAAAAAAACAAATCAAAAGAGAAAAGAAATCAATTATATATACAAGACTATATAAGACATAATCGCAACGAGAAAATATTAAGTATATATATTAAAGATGAATTTTTGAGGGTTTTACAGGCAAACACAGCATTGAAATTCATCTGGGATTTCTTCAGTTTGAATGTTTTCATGATTTTCTTGGCCATTTTCCATCTTTGAAGCTGCAAATTTTTTAAGGATCAAATCGAAGATGTTTATCAGCTTTGATTGAAAGGAGCTGTCTAGAAATGAAAAACAAGAGGGTTTTTGACATATAGAGATTGCTTAGGCCCATAATAGAAGTCCTTCTTATCAAATGGGCTTTGGCCCAAAATGAAGCTGGTCCTGGAATGAAATGGGCTCTTGGCCTAGAACAAATGAAGGGTAAATGACACTGTATAACCGCTCTCAAAATAATAATCGAAAAATATTTTTTTTATAGAATTATATATATATATATATTGTATATTATACACAAAAAATAAATAAATTATAAATAGTTTTGGTCGTAGGCTAAAAGTTATCTTTGCGCAATGAACCTTAAAAGATAATGGGCTTTTGTTTCTTAAACTTTTGGTCCAATTAGAATTGTCAAAATGGGCTAGGGCTATCTAGTCCTAGCGGGCTAGAAAATCATCTAAGAAGAATTAATTCAAATAGCCGCCCAGTCAACTATTTAAACTAAAAATAGCCGATGAATGTATAATATATGTATAATTTATGTATTATATATGTATTTTTGTATATAATCAATGTATAATATATGCATATGGATAGAAAAAATAAACAAAGAATATGAACGGCTATGTAAAAATCCCAAAATCTAACAGCCTAACCGAATTCAGCATTTCATTTGAATTGACTTCCAAAATGCCAAATGCATACGACTGGATATCTGAATCGTGCGCAATAAGTTACAAAGCTTATTCTAATGAATTGTTATACACCGATTAGTACAATAAGTTATTATAATGAATTACTTACCATTTATTACAGGCTCCAATAAACGTTAATTAAATAAAAATTTCTTATCATTATTTTTTAAGCGAGCTGATTATATAAATATTTCTTACATTATCGGTACATAAAATTTAGAATGAAAAACTTAATGTTGCTAATATTATAAATTTATAGACTCTATGGTTTTGAGTACCTATTCCCGCTCCTGCTCCATCTCATACATAAAAAAGAAGAAGAAGAAGAAGAAGAAAAGAGCGATAATGTATTAATATTCCTAATGTTGATGGGTTATCTCGATGGATCTATAACACCACCTCCACATACCATTAAGCAAGGAACTCAAGATGTTGTCAATCCAGATTTCAAAATTTGGTTTCAGCAAGATAATCTCATCGGCAATGCCTTAATGGCATATGTCGATTTCACTATTGCACCATCTGTTGCCTCCGCTGAAACTTAGCATGGGATTATCTGCATACCACATATGTGAATAAATCTCAAACCCGGATCTATAGTCTTTGAGATGCACTAGCCAAAGTCCAGCGAGATCAAAAGTCTGTCAATGATTATCTCAGAGAAATAAGAACAATCATTGATGAGTTAGCTGTTGTCGGTGCTCGCGTTTCTAATGAAGAATTGGTTGTGAAAATATTGAGCGGTCTCGGACCCGAATATGAAGCACTGAGTACTGTTATTCAATCAAGGGACTCGCCTATATCATATGAAGAATTGGCACACAAGCTCACAGATCATGAACTTTATCTCAAGCAAGCTGAAAAGAAGAAACCAGTAACTCCCATGATTGTTCAAGTTGCACAACGAATAGTCAATAATAATAACACTTGCAACAGACAAACTCGTCGTTGGTCTGGCTAGCCTCAATGGCGTCCACAAATTACTCCTATTGGACAACAACAATGGCATTCCCAGAACACTCAAAGCAATGGAAACCTTTCCCAGCCATGGCGTCCCTCCACTTCGTTGCATGACAAAATGCCAATTCAATGTCAGTTATGTCAAAAATTTGGCCATACTGCAAATATTTGCCATTAAAAATCACATAACCATTTTGAAGCTAAGGCTATGTATGCTTCTCGGAATTCTCCCAACAATGCTCCTTGGGTTCTGGATATTGGTGCCTCACATCATATTACTGCTGATCCTCAGAGCATAGCCTCTCCACATGAATACACGAGTTCTGAAGAAGTTTCAATGGGTGATGGTAATGGTAATCCGATCACCCACACTGGTTCTACTACACTAAACACTCCATTTCGTTCTTTTTCATTACATAACATTTTATGTGCTCCATCTATTAAAAATAATCTTATATCCGTTTTAAAATTTTGTCAACAAAACCAAACATGCATTGAATTATTTCCTTCGTTGTGAAGGCACTGGCTACGGGGGCACTGCTATTACAAGGCCAGAATAGAGATGATTTGTACGAATGGCCAAAGCTTACAACTTCAGCATATTCATCCCCAACAGCCTACACGGCAAATACCTCAAAAGTTCCTTTATCTATGCGGCATCGTCGTTTAAGATATCCTAATATCCGTCTTCTGAAGTTTCTCTTAGACAATCTTTAGTTGTCGTATTTTGATAATTTTCAATCTTGTAATTCATGCAATTACAATAAAAGCCATAAGAATTCTTTTTCGCAGAACTCTTTGTGCAGTTCAAAGCCCTTTGAAATACTTTATACGGATGTTTGGGGTCCTTCGCCCGTTCTCTCCTTAGATAAAAAGTTTTATTACATTATCTTTGTCGATCAATTTACCAAATACATTTGTCTCTATACACTTAAACAAAAAAGCGATGTCTTCAAGGTCTTTTCAGAATTTCGACCACTCATTGAAAATTTTTTTAATACTAAGATCCTCACCCTTTATTCAGATGGAGGAGGAGAATTTAAATAACTAAATCACTTCTTGCTGAATTTGGTATTCAACATTTATCCTTTCCCCCATATACCCCTCAAAGAATTGCCTTAGCTGAAAGACGTCATAAGCACATTATTGAAACTGCAAGAACCCTGCTTCACCAAGCATCTCTACCGTCACAATTTTGGAGTTTTGCTTGCCAAACTGTTGTTTATCTAATTAACAGATTTCCTACACCATCCATGGTAATATTTCCCCATATCAAGCTCTCTTTGGTACCTCTCCTAATATTTTTTCAATTTTTACGTTTGGTTGTCTATGCTATCCTTGGCTAAAACCATATACAAAAAATAAACTAGAACCAAGATCTATACCATGTGTCTATTTAGGATTTTCTACCCACTTTCACAGTCATCAGTGCTTTGATCCCGAATCCTCAAAAATATATTTCTCCAGAGATGTCGAGTTCTTGGAAAATATTTTTCCATATGAATTTTTTTTTCAAATATAAAGGATCCTCTCATAATATCTCTTGGTTTGATTCCATATCCAATTCAGATACATTATCTTCTTCTCACAATTCTCCAGATCATACCATATTTTTTCTTATTAAATTGTGTAGTCAACATCCACACAAAGATCCAAGCTTGCCTCTTCGTACAAATGACTCTACTGCTTAATCAATAGATGTGTGCCCTCAATCAGAATGCAAATAATTAAGCCTTCGGAGACTAACCAGCCTTCACTACCACGTCGCCTTGTCACTCGCTCCCAATATCAAATAATTAAGCCTAACCCAAAGAACGCGTCCATGGCCACCCTTACATCCCAAATACCACAAGTTACAGTCAAACTGTAAAAACTCGACTTGTCGTTTTAAGAATTTAAGCCACGTCTGGCAGCATAAGGCCCTGAGCAACTTCTTATTATATGTATTGACTTGCGTGCATGGTTGAATTCAGTTACCGGATAATTCTGAGTGATTTGGGATACTTGGTCCCCAAAGCGGATGCTTAAGTCTTAGGATTTTTTTACTGTAGTTGGAACTGTGTGAAGACGACTCTGGAATGGAATTTTGATGATGTCAATAAATTCGTATGGTGATTATGGACTTAGGAGCGTGTCTGAAAAATTATTTGAAGGTCTGTAGAGGAATTTGGCTTGAAATGGCGAAAGATGAATTTTTGGGAAGTTTGACCGGGGGTTGACTTTTTGATATCGAGGCCAAAATTCGATTTTGGAAATTGGAATAGCTTCGTTATGTCAATTATGACTTGTGTGCAAAATTTGAAGTCATTCCAGATTGATTTGATGTGTTTCAGCACAAGATATAAAATTTGAAATTTCAAAGTTTATTAGGCTTGAATTGGGGTATGATTCGTGGATTTGATGTTGTTTGATGCGATTTGAGGCCTCGATCAGGTTCGTGTTATGTATTAAGACTGGTTGGTATGATTGGACGGGGTCCCGGGGGCCTTGGGTTTGAGTCGGGGTAGTTTCGGACCAAGTTTGAGTGTTTTGATGCTGCTGGTTGCTAGTTCTTGTGTTGTTCTTCGCGTTCGCGAGGAGCCTCTCGCGTTCGCGAAGAAGGATTTTGTTGTTGGGACTTTTTTTTTCGCGTTCGCGAAGAAGGAAATTTTGCTGTTCGTCGTTTGACTTTAGAGGCTCATATCTCGCAATCTATAAGGAATTTGGAGATGATCTAAAAATGAAAGTTATAGCCCTTTATGTTTAGTTTTTAGAAAGATAAACCATTTGGCATTTGAATTTGCGTATAAAATGTTATGGTGGATAAACTATAGGTTGTTCGGGAAGAATTTGGAAATCTCTGTTGCACAGGGCTGATTTTGGAATCTTATATCTCATAATCTATAGAGAATTGGAAGATGAGCAACAAATGATAGTTATAGTCCTTGGAGTCTAATTTTCAAAAAGTCATACCATTTATCATTTGGAGTTATATACAAAAGGTTATGACCATTATATTAGAGGCTGTCTGAGAAGAATTTGAAAATGACTTTTGAAGAATGTGTTCATCGCGAACGCGAGGGGAGTATCGCGAACGCGAAGAACAAACCGCTGGGCAACTGAATAAAGTCCAAATTCGTGTCATTCTTCCATTTTTGGACCAAGGAAGCTTGGGTGAGGCGATTCGATAGGTTTTCAAGGAAAACATTGGGGTAAGAATTCCTAACTTGATTTTGGTTAAATTACATGAATCTATTGTTGTTTTTATCACTAAATTAGTGAATTGGGTTGAAAAATTTAGAAAACCCTCTTGGTTTAAATGTAAGATTTGGGGGTCGATTTATTATTGAAATTAGATAAAGTTGGTATGGTTGAACTCGTATCGGAATGGGTGTTCGGATTTTATGAAAAGTATGCCGGGTTCCAAGAGGCGGGTCCCCCATTGACTTTTGTTGACTTTTTGGAATAAAATTTGAAGTCTACTCATTATTATCCAGAATTATTTCCGATGAATTTTAATGAAGTTGTACAATTAATTTGGATAGATTTGAGCTGTCCGGAGTCAATTTAAGCAAGAAGGCTATTTGGGAATATCGACCCAACTTCAAAAAGGTAAGTGTCTTGCCTAACCTCGAGTGGGGGAATTACTCCTTAAGCATCGAGTCTTATGTGCCGTTTGTGAAATGTAAAAAGTCGTGTACGCGAGGTGACGAGTACGTACTCGGGCTTGTATGTGCAAAATATATTGGGTTTAAGTCTTAGGTATATTGTGTAGTAAATTGGATAATTATTGGCATTTATCTAATCATCTATTTGCCATGCCTAAATCCTTGTTGGTTGAACTTGTTTTTATATAACAATTTGATGTGATTGTTATTTTAATATTTATGTAATTCCGTGAGTTTGTTGGTTTGATAATTCTGGGAATTTAATTTCATTTTGAATTTTCCATATGCAAATAATTAATTAAGCATGTTTAAGAAGAAACGTTAGTATAATTATCTAAATTTGGATTAATGAAGGCTTTGATTTATGCTGAATAATTTCTATCTCTGTTGATTGTTTTTGTGGTGTTATACACATTTTGTGGAGCCTTCGGCTATTTATTGTAAAATTTATTGATTTGGTTGTATCTTTGGAATTTGACTGTGGCCATTGGGCAAATTGTGGTATGAATTGATTTTGTTATGTTGTCGTGATAATTTTCCGTATAAATTTTTGTGTTGTATGAGTTGGTATTTTGAGGATATAAGGTTGGCATTTCACTGTTGTTATTTTGAGGATATAAGGGTAGCATTTCACTGTTGATATTATGTGGGTATAAGGGTGGCATTTCACTGTCGTTGTGTTTGTTGGAATATTGTCTGGGCGGAGCGATAAGGGTGGCTATAGGAGCGATAAAGATGGCAATAGGAGCGATAAGGGTGGCTATTGATATTGTCTGGACAGAGCGATAAGGGTGGCTATAGGAGTGATAAGGGTGGCAATATGAGCGATAAGGGTGACTATTGTCAGGGACGATATGTGATGATGTGGGGTTGTGGTGCTGATAATTTTTATGTGATGTTGTGATTTTCTTGTGTTTATTTTTATACCTTGTGCAATTTGTCTTGTTGTTGGTAAATTGATAACAATCTGATTTATGTTGAAATTGAGAGCATGTGGTTATTGCCAGGCGGATTATAAAATAAAATGTGGGCACGAGGTGCCGTGAGTAAATAATGAGGATATTTGGAACGTGAATTGTCCGTGCAGTTGTGATATGAAATGTGGGCACTAGGTTCTGTGATGAAATGATAATGATAATTGACACGTGAATTGTTCGTGCAGTTGTGATATGAAATGAGGGCACGAGGTGCCGGGAAAATATGATGATTTAATTATGGGCACGAGGTGCCGTGGAAATATGAAAATGGGCCGAGACCCATGTTTACGAAAAAAATATGAAAATGGGTTGAGACCCGTATTTTTATGATTATGAAATGAGATGTCACATGGTGACTTTTTAATTGAAAGAATTATATTCAAAATATTTATTTGGAAGAATTTTTACTTAGAAAGTATTATATGAAAGAATTGTATTTGAAAGATATTTATTTGAGAAAATTATATTTGAAAAGATTTATTGAAAGAATTATATTTGAAAAATAATTATTTGAGAAAATTATATTTGAAAGAGAGTTATCTAGAAGAATTATATGTGAAAGACATTTATTTGAAGGATTTGATTTAATTGGGTGTAATTGTGTTTATTAATTGTTGGGTGATATTAATGGTATTCTTGTTGTCTGTTGTGCATATCACTGGTTGTTTTATCCTGCCCATTATTATTATTATTATTATTATTATTATTATTATTATTATTATTATTATTATTATTATTATTATTATTATTATTATTATTATTATTATTATTATTATTATTATTATTATTATTATTATTATTATTATTATTATTATTATTATTTATTTTCTATTATTTTGTATATTATATTGCACATGTTATTAGACTAGTGAGTGTCTTGACAGTACCTCGTCTCTACTCCACTGAGGTTAGTCTTGATACTTACTGGGTACCGACCGTGGTGTACTCATACTACACTTCTATACATTTTTGTACAGAGCTAGGTATTGGAGATATCGGACTTGAGCAGAGTTAAAGCGCGATCGTAAGAATTCAAAATAGAGCTGCTTGGCCGTCGCAGTCCCTTGGAGTCTTTTCATTTCATTGTAATGTTAATTTGTAACCGAACAGTATTGTATATTCGATCTCCGTGATCATTCCATGTATTCAGTTAGAGTTCTTGACTCAGTACTACCAGTCTTGGGAGATTGTATATTCATATTTATTCCGCTGTTAGTTTTTATTACTTAGTTTCAAAAAAGAAAAATGTCTTCAAAATGCAATTGAAAACGGCTTACCTAGTCTTAGAGACTAGGTGCCATCACGACGCCTTTGGTAGAATTTTGGGTCGTGACAAGTTGGTATCAGAGCTCTAGGTTCATAGGTTCTACGAGTCACGAACGAGTCTAGTAAAGTCTTGTGGATCGGTACGGAGACGTCTGTACTTATCTCCGAGAGGCTACAGAACTGTTAGAATATTTCCATTTCTTTCATTCTTGTCGTGCGGAATTTGTTGAATTTGGAATTTGAACCTTTGTATCTCCATTCTCTCACAGATGGTGAGGACACGTGCTACTGGGTTAGCTGAGCAAGCATCCGCACATACTGCTAGGGCTGCAAGAGGCCGGGGCCGAGGTAGAGGCCGAGGTAGAGGTCGAGGAAGGGCACGTGCTGCGACTAGAGCACCTGTCAGAACAACAGTTGAGGAGCCACTAGTAGCTCCAGTTGGGGGACAGGTACCAGAAGCACCTGTTGTTACCCCCGAAATTCAGGAGATCTTAGCACAGTTCCTGAGTATGTTTGGTACATTAACTTAGGCGAGATTGATCTCTGTTGTACCAAATATTTCGCAGATTGGGGGAGTAGCTCAGACTCCTACCACAACTCCAGAGCAACAGGTTCACGTTGGTCAGGTTTCGGGTGTAGTATCGGTACAACCTGTTATTCCGGTTCGGCCTGAGGTCAGGCCAGAGGCATCAGAAGAAGAACAATAGAGACTTGAAAGGTTTAAGAGGTATAGTCCACCTACTTTGACTGGCACAGCTACAGAGGATGACCAAGGATTTCTAGAAAATTGTCATCGTATTCTCCACACCACAGGTATTGTGGAAGTGAGCGGAGTTGCCTTTACTACATTTCAACTATCAGGCGCAGCATATCAGTGGTGGCAAATCTACGAAGAAGGTAGACCAGCCGATGCCACACCACCAACTTGGGCTCAATTTTTGGAAATGTTCTTGAAAGAGTTTGTTCCCCAGACTCTCAGAGATGCGTGGCGCACATAGTTTGAACGGTTACGTCAGGGCACTATGATAGTGTCCGAATATGCTATCAGGTTCAGTGAGTTAGCCCGTCATGCTCCTATCTTAGTTTCTACAATCAGAGAACGGGTCCGAAGATTCATTGAGGGGCTCGATTATGATATTAAAATATGTATGGCTCGAGAGTTGCAAACTGATGCTCCATTTCAACAAGTAATGGAGATTGCAAGGAAGATTGAGGGTGTTTTAGGCGAGGAAAGGGAGTCTAAAGAGGCCAAAAGGTCTCGAAGATCTGGAGGGTTCAGGGGATTTTACTCTTCAGCTAGGACCCATTATAGCGGAGGCTCGAGCAGTCGGTCAACTCAGTCCACACATCAGATTACTCGGAGTGCTCTAGTTTACAGTGCACCACCGACACAAGATTCTTACAATGGTTATTCCAGTTATCCGGCACAGACTCAGTACAAGCAGTTGCGACTTCAGAGGGGTTGTTATGAGTGTGGTGATACTAAGCATATCATGAGAGATTGTCCTAGACTTGAGAGGGGTGGATTTCATCAAAACACCCCAACTACAAGTTTTATTCCAGTTGATACTCCACGTGCACAGTCAGCTAGAGGTAGAGGACGGGTGGGTAGTGGACGCTTAAGAGGTGGAGACCCGACCCGTTGATATAATCACTATGATTTGGCTGAGGCCAATACACCAGATGGTGTCGTTACAGGTACGATCCTGATTCTGTTAAAAAAAAGAAAAAGATATTTATCTTAATTTTATTTGGTTCTGAATATTGAGGTGAGTCCTCCTATTATGCTCCACTTATGGCTGAGCTTCGTAAATTTGTGACCCACTTATATATTTATCCCTGTTGGGAGATTTGAAGGTGTGAGCCCGTGTCTATCATTTATTTTTTGTACACTATTGAGGGCTATAAGTCCAAAAATAATTTTTATTGTTCATTACAGTGGGTTTAATGAGTTTCAGAATAATTGATTCCAATTTTTATGAATTATACGCCCTACCGGTATGAGATTTCATTATGTGTTGTGAAAACTGTTTATGAAATATATTGAAATGAAAAAAGAAAGGAAATTGAAATTTCAGTTGGCACAATGTGCAAAATACTTGTGATTCAGAGTTGAGGACGAGATCCTCGCATTTTATATATGATGTAAAATATTTAAACCGAGCTGCAAGCCGCAATGGAAGTTATATAAGGACGAGGTCCTTGTGGTGAGATGTTTATGAATTTAAAATTCTCCCTTGTGAAATTTAATTTGTGCAATAATATTAATAGGGAGTCATGCCTGTTAGGCTTATTTGATAATGCTTGTATATTTTTTGTTCATATTCAACCATTTTCATGCTGTAAATATTGAGTTTTAGCCTATGAGGTGAGTACCCAAGTGGCGTTTAAATGTGACTCATTAATCCGAGTAAGTAATCATGAGACCTTCATGCCTCACATCCTGTTGTCAGTGTTGTGAAAATTCGAAACGAGGTGATGGTTAATATGAGATTAATTGATGATGCTGAAATTAATTATGAACAGTTTTTAAGACCAGAGATGTGGTGATGAGCATACATATGATGTGCTTCATGTCCTGATATCATTATGATAATGTAATGCTGAGATTAATATTATTGATATATACCCTGTGGTATTTTGTTTGGTTGCAGATGTGTTGTAGGAGTTATTTTGGTGTTACTCTAGCAGGTGGTTAGGCCCAATCACAAGGGAGACTCTGCCAAAATTTCTGAAAAATTTGGGAGTTAGTAAAAATTTGGGGGATTGAAACGTGCAAAAGAAGAGACAAATTATGTTATGTGTTTGAGGGCGAATGATCTTAAGCGGGAAAGAATGAAACACCCCAGAAAAGTTTTAAAGTATTTCAACACTATCAAAAAAGTTGATGTGTGCGTAGACACGAGTTGCTACAACCAGTTGAGACTAATACCGTGCGTTGATGAAAAATCGGACTTTCTGAAAATGTTTGGAGTGTAAGAAATTGGTCTTAAGGTTCACAAATATGGATAAAAGAAATAATCTCAAATGAGATAGTATTGCCGGACTCACCTCCAATGCAGTAGCATGGGACCAACCGTGCATATATGTGTAAAAGTAAAAACCATCAATTCGGTAACCTCAGAATAATTATTAGCATGTTCGAGGATGAACGTTTGTTTAAGAGATGGAGAATGTAACAACCCGCCTTGTCGTTTTAAGAATTTAAGCCCTGTCTGACGGCATAAGGCACTGAGTAGCTTTTTATTATGTGTATTGACTTGCGTGCGTGGTTGAATTCAGTTACCTGATAATTCTGAGTGATTTGGGACACTTGGTCCCCAAAACGGAAGCTTAAGCCTTAGAATTTTTTACTGTAGTCAGAACTGTGTGAAGATGATTCCGGAATAAAATTTTGATGATGTCAATACATCCGTATGGTGATTATGGACTTAGGAGCGTGTCCGGAAAATTATTTGGAGGTCTGTAGAGAAATTTGGCTTGAAATGGCGAAAGATGAATTTTTGGAAAGTTTGACCCCGGGGGGTTGACTTTTTGATATCGAGGCCGGAATTCGATTCTGGAAATTGGAATAGCTTCGTTATGTCAATTATGACTTGTGTGCAAAATTTGAAGTCATTCCAGATTGATTTGATGTGTTTCAGCACAAGATATAGAATTTAATATTTCAAAGTTCATTAGGCTTGAATTGGGGTATGATTCGTGGCTTTGATGTTGTTTGATGTGATTTAAGGCCTTGAGCAAGTTCGTGTTATGTATTGGGACTGGTTGGTATGATTGGACGGGGTCCCGGGGGCCTTGAGTTTGATTCGGGGTGGTTCCAAACCAAGTTTGGGTATTTTGATCATGCTGGTTGCTGGTTCTGGTGTTGTTCTTCACGTTCGCGAAGAAGGATTTTGCTGTTGGGACTTTGTTCTTTGAATTCGCGAAGAAGGAAATTTTGTTGTTCGTCGTATGACTTTTAAATACTCATATCTCGCAATATATAAAGAATTTGGAGATGATCCAAAAATAAAAGTTGTAGTTCTTTGTGTCTAGTTTTCATAAAGGTAAACCATTTAGCATTTGGGGTTGTGTACAAAATGTTATAGTGGATAAACTATAGGTTGTACGGAAAGAGTTTGGAAATCTCTGTTGCACATGGCTAACTTTGGAATCTTATATCTCGTAATCTATAAGGAATTGGGAGATAAGCAACAAATGATAGTTATAGACCTTGGAGTCTAGTTTTTAGAAAGTCAAACCATTCATCATTTGGAGTTTTGTACAAAAGGTTATGACCATTATACTAGTGGCTATCTGAGAAGAGTTTGAAATTGACTTTTGAAGAATTTGTTCATCGCGAACGCGAGTGGAGTCTCGCGAACGCGAATAACAAACCCCTGGGCAGCAGAATAAAGTCCAAATTTGTGTCATTCTTCCATTTTTGAACCAAGGAAGCTCGGGTGAGGCGATATTTGAGAGTTTTTCAAGGAAAACATTGGGGTAAGAATTCCTAACTTGATTTTGGTTAAAATACATGAATCTATTGTTGTTTTTATCACTAAATTAGTGAATTGGGTTGAAAAATTTAGAAAATCCTCTTGGTTTAAATTTAAGATTTGGAGGTTGATTGTTATTGGAATTCGATAAAATTGGTATGGTTTAACTCGTATCGGAATGGGTGTTCTGATTTTATGAAATTTATGTCGGGTTCCGAGAGGCGGGTCCCGCGTTGACTTTTGGGAATAAAATTTTAAGTCGATGTATTATTATTCAGAATTATTTTCGATGAATTTTAATGAAGTTGTACAATTAATTTGGATAGATTTGAGCTGTCCGGAGGTCAATAAAGCAAGAAGGCTATTTTGAAATATCGGCCTAACTTCAAAAAGGTAAGTGTCTTACCTAACCTCGAGTGGGGAAATTACCCCGTAGGCATCGAGTCTTATGTGCCATTTGTGAAATGTGAAAAGCCGTGTACGCGAGGTGACGAGTACGTACTCGGGCTTGTATGTGCAAAATATATTGGGTTTAAGTCTTAGGCATATTGTGTAGTAAATTGGATAATTGTTGACATTTATTTAATCATCTATTTGCCATGCCTAAATCCTTGTTGGTTGAACTTGTTGTTATATAACAATTTGATGTGATTGCTATTTTGATATTTATGTAATTCCGTGAGTTTGTTGGTTCGATAATTCTGGAAATTTAATTTCATTTTGAGTTTTCCCTATGCAAATAATTAACTAAGCAAATTTAAGAAGAAGCGTTAATATAATTATCTAAATTTGGATTAATGAAGGCTTTGATTTATGCTGAATAATTTCTATCTCCGTTGATTATTTTTGTGGTGTTATACACATTATGTGGAGCCTTCGGCTATTTGTTGTGAAATTTATTGATTTGGTTGTATCTTTAGAATTTGGTTGTGGCCATTGGACAAATTATGATATGAATTGATTTTGTTATGTTGTCGTGATAATTTCCCGCATAAATTGTTGTGTTGTGTGAGTTGTTATTTTGACGATATAAGGGTGGCATTTCACTGTTATTTTTTTTGAGGATATAAGGGTGGCATTTCACTGTTGATATTATGTGGGTATAAGGTTAGCATTTCACTGTCGTTGTGTTTGTTGGAATATTGTTCTAGGCGGAGCGATAAGAGTGGATATAAGAGCGATAAGGGTGGCAATAGGAGCGATAAGGGTGACTATTAATATTGTCTAGGCGGAGCGATAAGGGTGGCTATAGGAGTGATAAGGGTAGCAATAGGAGCAATAAGGGTGGCTATTATCAGGGACGATATGTAATGATGTGGCGTTGTGGTGTTGATAATTTTCATGTGATGCTGTGATTTTCTTGTGTTTATTTTTATACCTTGTGCAATTTATCTTGTTGTTGGTAAATTGATAACAATCTGATTTATGTTAAAATTGAGAGCCTGTGGCTATTACTAGGCAGATTATAAAATGAAATGTGGGCACGAGGTGCCGTGAGTAAATAATGAAAATATTTGGCACGTGAATTGTCCGTGCAGTTGTGATATGAAATGTGGGCACTAGGTTCTGTGATGAAATGATAATGATAATTGGCACGTGAATTGTCCGTGCAGTTGTGATATGAAATGAGGGCACGAGGTGCCGGAGAAATATGATGATTTAATTATGGGCACGAGGTGCCGTGGAAATATGAAAATGGGCTGAGTCCCGTGTTTACGAAAAAAATATAAAAATGGACTGAGACCCGTATTTTTATGATTATGAAATGAGGTGTCACATGGTGACTTTTTAATTGAAAGAATTATATTCAAAATATTTATTTGGAAGGATATTTACTTTGAAAGTATTATATGAAAGAATTGTATTTGAAAGATATTTATTTGAGGAAATTATATTTGAAAAGATTTATTGAAAGAATTATATTTGAAAAATAATTATTTGAGAAAATTATATTTGAAAAAGAGTTATCTGGAAGAATTATATATGAAAGACATTTATTTTAAAGGCTTGATTTAATTGGGTGTAATTGTGTTTATTAATTGTTGAGTGATATTAATGGTATTCTTGTTGTCTGTTATGCATATCACTGGTTGTTTTATCCTGCCCTTATTATTATTTATTTCCTATTATTTTGTATATTATATTGCACATGTTATTAGACTAGTGAGTGTATTGACTGTACCTCATTTTTACTCCACTGAGATTAGTCTTGATACTTACTGGGTACCGACCGTGGTGTACTCATACTACACTTCTGCACATTTTTGTGCAGAGCCAGGTATTGGAGATATCGGACTTGAGTAGAGTTAAAGCGCGTTCGTAAGGATTCAAGATAGAGCTGCTTGGTCGTCGCAGTCCCTTGGAGTGTTTTCATTTCATTGTACTGTTAATTTGTAATCAAACAATATTGTATATTCAGTCCTCATGATCATTCCATATATTCAGTTAGAGTTCGTGACTCAGTACTACCAGTCTTGGGAGGTTGTATATTCATATTTATTCCGCTGTTAGTTTTTATTACTTAGTTTAAAAAAAATGGCTTCAAAATGCAATTGAAAACGGCTTACCTAGTCTTAGAGACTAGGTGCCATCACGACGCCTGTGGTGGGATTTTGGGTCGTAACACAAACAAGCGTCCAAGGACCCCTAGTGGAGAAAAGCTATGCAAAGTGAGTGCGAAGCTCTCATGACCAACAAAACATGGGATCTTGTCCCACCATCAGATCACCAAAATATAGTGGAGAATAAATGGATATTTCATATCAAGCGTAAAGCTGATGGTTCGATTGAACGTTACAAGGCTCACCTTGTTGCAAAAGGTTTCACTCAACGGCTTGGAATCGATTATGCTGACACCTTTAGTCCCGTTGTCAAACCAGCAACAGTACGAACAGTACTTGGCATTGCCACACAAAACAGGTGGCCCCTTCATCAATTAGATATAAACAATGCCTTTTTACAAGGTACACTGACAGAGGAAGTCTTCATGAAACAACCCAAAGGTTTTGAGAATCCCAATTACCCGAATTATGTTTGCAGATTGAACAAGGCCATTTATGGCCTAAAACACGCACCCCGTGCTTGGTACATTGAGCTTACAAATTTTCTCATCTTTGCTGGTTTTTGCAAGGCTCATTCTGACAACTCTTTATTCACCTTACATGCTCAGGACACTGTTCTTTTCTTGCTCGTCTACATAGACGACATTGTTCTTATAGGAAATAATTTGCAGGCCATTAACAATATTAAGGGGGCACTCTCCAACCGTTTCTTTCTCAAAGATCTTGGCCCCCTACACTTTCTTTTGGGCATTGAAGTAATTCCTCACCCGGATGGCTTATTTCTTTCTCAGACCAAGTACATAATAGATGTCTTGCAGGAATTCTCTATGCAGGAATGTCACGGTGTCTCTACACCTTTGTCCTCCACAAGTTCACTTCGATTGAATGATGGATCCTCTTCTACAGATGCATCACAATATCGAAGTGCAATTGGCAAACTCCAGTACCTTGCATTTACTAGACCCGAAATAAATTTTGCTGTTAATAAGCTCTCCCAATTTATGCATCAACCATCTCATACACACTGGCAAGCAGTGAAGCGCCTCCTTTGGTATCTCAAATCAACTATCTATCACAGACTTCTTTTTCACCGTGACTCGACTACTGCTCTTTATGTCTATGCCGATGCCGATTGGGCAAGTGACCAAGATGATCGCACCTCTACTTCTGCTTATGTTATCTATCTTGGTTCAACACCCATCAGTTGGTCATCAAAGAAACAGAGAACAATCACGCGATATTCAACTGAGGCTGAGTATCGTGTTGTTGCTCATGATGTTGCTGAGACAAATTGGCTCACCAATCTATTTAAAGAGCTTCATATTTCTCTTGAGGATGTACCAACTATTTACTGTGACAACATTGGCACCACCTACTTGTGCCGAAATCCAGTTTTCCACAGTCGAATGAAACACATAGAATTGATTTTCATTTTATTAGAGATCAAGTTCAACGTCAACAACTCCGCGTAGTCCATGTTCACTCTGCTGACCAGCTTGCCGATCCACTTACAAAGCCCTTATCCAAAGCACAAACCCAATGTGTTGTCTCTAAGTTTGGGGTCGTTCCACCACCCCTTAACTTGCGAGGGCATAATGGAGCTAAATTAAGATAGAATATTCACCAAATCAGTATCTTTTATTCTTGATTTCATTACTGTATATTTCTGATTCTTACAACTTTGATTTTTGATGTGATTCATTTATTTTACTGATATTGTTGGATTCCTTCCCACACAGTTCACTTGTATTTGAAGAGCACATTATCAATGATACACAACAAGCCTTTTTTCCTTTTGTTTACCCGAAAAATCGGATAACGTTAAATTTAAATATGGTTCTAAGGATACACAAATTTCTTTGATACAAAAGTAAAAATACTAATATTTTTACTATGGAAATGGGAATGATGAACATGGAAATTGAATAAGTTGAGACAAAACAAGCACAAAGAAATCTCAATGTATCTGAGAAAAAGATGTGTTTATTGCCCTCTCTCTGCCTTTAGCTTACAAGGGTCCTCTCTTTTATAATAGAGGGTCATGCTTTATTTATAACAACATAATAAAATAATGCATATAGTGGAGGACCCATGATAGTTTGTCTCTTCCTCGGTTCTCGCCAAGATTCTCTCCCTTGGTGCGGTTGTAACGACTCTTGTCCGCGAGCTTGATTCTGGCTCGAGCTCAGTATCAGATCGAGCCCCCGGTCTTGGTTCGAGCTCGATTTTGCCTTGGGACATCGATATTCAGGGCGAGTGTTGGTCGGTCTAGGCATCTTTGATGAACTACGAATTGTCTCGTAGTTCGATTTGGATGTGGGCTCGATAATGATACCGAGTTTTGCCGTTGACCGATCTTATAGCTCGAAGCTCGACGTCTCTACCTCGGAATTCGATCGAGCTTTCCATGTAGATACCCTTCAATCGAAACATCACCATCTCGACCATTCTTTATGACTGAAAATCGGTTTTGACCATACACAGATAGTCCCCTCGTTTCTCGGAAAAGGATGTGGCGAGAAACGATATGATTTCCCTACGTCCCGATCAAATTTATGCTGACGTTTCTATCGATCCCGACCATGACGTATGTGATAGCTGTCCCATCGGTGGTCGGCCACCGCTGATATTGAACCGTCATGCCTCAGTCTATAAATAGCCTTCCCATTCAATCTTTACCACTTTTGCGCCTTCTCTTCTTCCAAATTCTCTTATTTATCCTCTCTATTTCGTTGCTTCAGAGCCGCCCATACCAGAGTTTTGGTGATTTTAATTATTTCTTACTTTCCTTTTGCATTCTCTCCTCTCGTATCAATGGAGAAAACTTCGAAAACCGTACCTCAGAAAGAGAAAGCTACTTCCTCACGGCCGTCCGATGATAAGGTGCCGGTGGAGCCATCCGTTCATGACTATGTTCCTGGCCCGTGCACTTTGAAGATCGCTTTTAAGGTGGAAAATCCTTCATCCGTTCCGGGTCGATGTGAGCACGTGTCGATATATACGTGGTCTATAACGGAGGATCACCTCGAGGCTGTCAGAAAAGACTGCAACTGGGGTTCCGAGGTTGTGTTGCAAATTCCATCCTCTGATGAGAGCGTCACAACTTATGTGAGGGTTTTTTAAGTGTTTATACCTATCCCTTCACATTGGGACCCGTCGATCCAGTGATTATTGATTTCTGTAAAAGATATCAGGTCACCCTCGGTCAAATTCACCCCTATTTATGGCGTATAGTGATCTTACTGCGCTTCTTCTCCACCAAAGCCGGGGGTTTGGATTTTTCTCTAAACCACCTCATACGGTTGTACCGGCCTCAGATATTTTGAGGACTAATCAGACTTCATCGTCGGGCATCGAAGGCTTTGATGTCGAGCAACGATAAAGACAAGGATCGAGGTTGGATGGGTCGTTATATTCGAGTGAGGACCCGTGATCTTTTTCCAGAAGAGAAGATGTCGTTCCCCGAAGAATGGAATTTTGACCGTAAGTGATTCTTGTTCGTCTTTTGTGTTCTTTTCCGATTTTTTCTGATGTATTTCCCTGATCTTCAGCTACCCCTTGGATGCCACAAGCGGTGCCTGACCTCGAGGATTGGGTTCGGAAGTTAGCCTTGACTTCCTCTTATGCCGAACGCGCATGGCGTGATTTGGCTAAAGGTAGATGGGAGGCCAAGAACCATGGTGAGGTTTGCTTCTTGTTTCCTTCGAAGTATTCTTTGCGTTCTATTTGTTATCGATTTCCTTTTGTGCAGGCGTAACTAGGGATGCCTCTTTGAGGCCTTCGAGCGGCGAAGAAGGAAACAAGTCCCTGGTCCCCCAACCGGAGAAAGATAAGAAGCGAAGAGCTTCCTCTCGGTCAGAGGACCCCAAGCCCAAAACTCGGAGGGTGAGAAGAAAAGCAATTGCCCTTCCGATTGACTCGGTCCAACGACTGGGAGAAGAAGAAGAAGAAGAAAATTACTCCTCGGCTTTGGTAATCCGATCTGTGGAGGCCATCGAGGTTGTTAGAGCTCCTGAACCAATGTCGGATGTGCCTGTCAGGGTTGGTTCTGAAGTCCCGAGTCTCGACCGGAGTACTCCGAGTGATTTGCTCGGGGCTATGACAATGGGTCATTCGCCTTCTCTCCCAACTTTTTCTGAGGAGGCGTTAAAGGAAGCTCGAGAGTTGAAGACTCCCGATATTGGCGCGGGCTTTGGTGTAGGGGACCCTTTTAGGGATTGCTTTACTGGAGTCGATGATGCTTCCGATATCGGTGACGCTTCTCTTTTATTAGAGGAGGCTCAACGTTTCATTACTCGGGTAATGATTCTTCCACACTTGGTTTCTTTGTTCTTTTCCATACTTGACTTGTGTTTCTAACTGTGCAGGCCATTAGTAGGTTTCGAGTCGATCTTAGCCAGTGTGAGGCCGAGCTATGGAAGGTCTCAGGAGAGAGAGACGCCCTGCGGCTTCTTTGCAGCCAAAAGGACGAGGCTATAAAGGATCTCCAAGCGGATTTGGCTAGGGTTCGTGAAGAAGAGGTCGAGCTTGATAAACAGGTGAGCCTCATTCTGGTAAAGTATGGGTCTGACTCAACTGTGGAGGTTAACCCTTCGTTGTCTCAGCTGCAGCAAAATATCGAAAAGATCGGGTTACTTCGAGAAGAAGTTGATCAAATCGGAGCTGAATGCAATCGGTGGAAGGAGACTATCGACTGCCTGACTACGAAAAAAGAGACCATCTTGACAAAATTATTATCGACCACGTTCAACTTCGAAGTGTCAAGCAGAAGGGGTCAGTTCAAGCTAAGAAGATCGATGAGCTTGAAACACGGCTTGCTGAGACTAAGGCGGAGGTTGAGTCATTGAAAGTCTTGGCGGATAAGTCCATTGCTGTATATCGGGCCGATGCTGAGGCTGCTCAAATAGAGGCCCGGGAAGCGGCGAATACTGCCGATGCTCGAGCTCATTGGGTTGCCAAACTTTCTAAGTTTAGGTCTCGGCGGGAGACCCTCAAGGAGATACATGCTCGAGGTTTCGACCTTTCTGAAGAGATAAAAAAGGCAAAAGAGCTCAAAGCTGAAGCCTTGGCTTCTGATGATGATGATGACGATGGTAGCAAAAGCGGATCCGAGGATGGGGAAGAGCACGAAAGTAGAGTGGGTGACCAGGAAGCTTATTTTCTAATTCTTCACGTTTGTAGATCAATCATGTAGGAAATCTTGTATATATATATATATATATATATGACAAGGTCGACTTGTTTTTGTTTTGCGAAGACTTTTAATCAAATGTTGATCTCGTAGTCTCTCTGATCGATCAGATTTGAAGTGATGTAGTCCTTAGGTTTGCTAGTCGAGTCGAGTGAGTGCTTGCTTGAACTTGGAATAAAAATATCCCGTAGGCTTAATAGTCGAGTGGATATTTCGAACTCGAGATAATGTAGCCTGTAGGCTTAACGGTCGAGTGAGTGCTTGCTCGAACTCGTAATAAAAGTAGCCCGTAGGCTTAATAGTCAAGTGAATGTTTCGAACTCGAGATAATGTAGCCCGTAGGCGTAATGGTCGAGTGAGTGCTTGCTCGAACTCGTAATAAAAGTAACCCATAGGCCTAATAGTCGAGTGAATGTTTCGAACTCGAAATAATGTAGCCCATAGGCGTAATGGTCGAGTGAGTGCTTGCTCGAACTCGTAATAAAAGTAGCCCGTAGGCTTAATAGTCGAGTGAATGTTTCAAACTCGAAATAATGTAGCCCGTAGGTGTAATGGTCGAGTGAGTGCTTGCTCGAACTCGTAATAAAAATAGCCCGTAGGCTTAATAGTCGAGTGAATGTTTCGAACTCAAAATAATGTAGCCCGTAGGCGTAATGGTCGAGTGAGTGCTTGCTCGAACTAGTAATAAAAGTAACCCGTAGGCTTAATAGTCGAGTGAATGTTTCGAACTCGAAATAATGTAGCCCGTAGGTGTAATGGTCAAGTGAGTGCTTGCTGGAACTCGTAATAAAAGTAGCCCGTAGGCTTAATAGTCGAGTGAATGTTTTGAACTCGAAATAATGTAGCCTGTAGGCATAATAGTTGAGTGAGTGCTTGCTCGAACTCGTAATAAAAGTAACCCGTAGGCTTAATAGTCGAGTGAATGTTTCGAACTCAAAATAATGTAGCCCGTAGGCATAATGGTCGAGTGAGTGCTTGCTCGAACTCGTAATAAAAGTAACCCGTAGGCTTAATAGTCGAGTGAATGTTTTGAACTCAAAATAATGTAGCCCGTAGGCATAATTATCGAGTGAGTGCTTGCTCGAACTCGTAATAAAAGTAGCCCGTAGGCCTAATAGTTGAGTGAATCTTAATTCTGGTTGCACAATAAATCTCAAGTCGTTGTACATGTGTTCATGTTTTGCGCCTATGTTCGGGCCAATCTACATGAGCATGGTTCGTTTTGACCATTTGGCTCTTATAATTTTTCCTGTTGGAACCCTATTGTTGTGAAATGACTTTCTTGCATCTGAACTTGATTTATTTGAGGGCCTGACCCCCCCTCCCCCCGGGTATTTCGAGGTCGATTGGTAAGAGGCATCGGATACTGTTGAAAGTGCAGTGCGATCGATGGTTGCCTCATTATAAACCTTACCGAAAAACCCATTTGGGATAAAACCGATCTAAGGGAAAAAGAGTGCAACACGTGCTTTTAGGCGAAAGATCCACCTCAACTCTTGTTTGGACTTCTGCAGGGGTTAGCTAAATAAATATGGAAAGGTCGTACCTTAGCAGTAGTACCATTTTAGATGTGATACATTCCAACTGCTTGATAGCTGTTTGCCGTTTACGATGCCGAGCCTGTATGATCCCTTTCCGGCATTCTCGAGCACCTGATATGGTCCTTCCCAATTCGGTCCTAATTTTCCTTCATTTGGATTCCAGGTATTAACGGTGACTTTTCTTAGCACCAAGTCCCCGGGCTTGAAATGGCGAAGCTTAGTTCTTCGATTATAATACCTTTTGATTCGTTGCTTTTGGGCGGCCAATCGGATGAGGGCATCTTCTCGTCCTTCGTCCGATAATTCAAGGCTGATGTTCATAGCCTCATTATTTGATTCTTCCGTCATGAATTGAAATCTAGGACTAGGTTTGCCGACTTCTACTGGTATCAATGCTTCAGAACCATATACTAAGGAGAATGGGGTCGCCCCTGTACTGGATTTTGACGTTGTCCGGTATGCCCAAAGGACTTCGGGCAGGATTTCTCTCTATCTTCCCTTAGCGTCGTTCAACCTCTTCTTCAGGTTTTGGAGAATAGTTTTGTTCGTTGATTCGGCCTGTCCGTTCCCACTGGGGTGGTATGGCGTTGATAGTATCCTTCTTATTTTGTGATCTTCGAAGAATTTTGTGACTTTGCTGCCAACGAATTGCTTACCATTGTTGCATACTATTTCGGCGGGTATCCCGAATCAGCATATGATATGATCCCAAATAAAGTCTATAACTTCTTTCTATCTTATTTTCTCGAATGCCTGCGCTTCAACCCATTTAGAAAAATAGTCAGTCATAAATAAAATGAATTTGGCTTTACCTGGGGTCGATGGCAGAGGGCCGACGATGTCCATTCCCTATTTCATGAACGGCCATGGGGATAGGATCGTGTGAAGTTACTCTCCGGGTTGATGGATCATCGGCGCAAACCTTTGGCATTTATCATATTTACGAACAAATTCTTTCGCATCTTTGCCCATATCGATCCAATAATACCTGGCTCTGATCACTTTTCGAACTAATGCATCAGCACCGAAGTGATTCCCACAAGTGCCCTCGTGTACTTCCCGTAGGATGTAATTGGTATCTCTCGGACCCAAGCATACTGCCATCGGTCCATCGAATGTCCTTCGATATAGTGTTCCGTCTATGGCCAACGTAAATCAAGCAGCTTTAGTCCGTAGGGTCCTGGAATCTTTATGGTCTGATGGGAGCTTTCCGTTTTTTAAGTATTCAATATACTTGTTTCTCCAATCCCAGGTTAAGCTAGTAGAATTTATCTCGGTGTACCCATCTTCGATTACCAATCTTGAAAGTTGAACGGCAGTACCCGAGCTCGAATCATCTACCTCGACCGATGATCCCAAATTCACAAGCGCATCGGCCTCATTATTCCGTTCTCGTGGAACATGCCGTAGAGTCCATTGTTTGAAATGGTGCAAAGTGATAAGCAGTTTGTCCAAATACCTTTGCATTCTACCTTCTCGGACTTCAAAGGTTTTGTTTACTTGATTCACCACCAGTAAAGAGTCACAATTAGCCTCAATGACCTCTGCTCCCAAGTTTCTAGCTAGCTCGAGACCTGCAATCAAGGCTTCATACTCGGCCTCGTTGTTAGTTAACCTGATAGTTTTAATAGCTTGCCTAATAATGTTTCCCGTGGGGGGTTTCAACACTATGCCTAGCACGGACCCCTTTACGTTCGAAGCCCCATCCGTAAAAAGGATCCATACCCCCGACGATATACTTGATTTCAACAAGAGTTCTTTTTCGACTTCGGGTACGAGGGTTGGCGTGAAGTCGGCCACAAAGTCTGCTAAAATTTGAGACTTGATGGCCGTACGGGGTTGATATTCGATATTGTACCCACTGAGTTCGATGGCCCATTTGGCCAATCGACCTGATAGTTCGGGACTATGTAAAATATTACGAAGTGGGCAGGTGATTAATACGCTTATGGGGTGACATTGGAAGTATGGTCTTAACTTTCTAGAGGCACTTACCAGCGCAAGTGCCAATATTTCTTAGTGCGGATACCTGGTTTTCGCTTCTCCTAAGGTCCGACTTACGTAGTAAATGGGAAATTGCGTACCTTGCTCTTCTCGAACCAGGACACTGCTTATGGTGACTTCCGATACCGCCAAGTACAAGTAAAGTTTTTCGTCGGTTTTTGGGGTGTGAAGCAGTGGCGGGCTCGATAGATATCGTTTTAATTCCTGTAATGCTTGTTGGCATTCCGGTGTCCAAGCGAAGTCGTTCTTCTTTTTGAGTAGAGAGAAAAATTTATGACTTCAATCTGATGATCTTGAGATGAATCGGCCTAAGGCTGCAATTCTTCCCGTTAACCTTTGTACAACTTTCACGCTATCCATGATGGTGATGTCCTCGATGGCCTTGATTTTGTCGGGGTTAATCTCGATACCCCGATTTGACACCATGAAGCCGAGGAACTTGCCCGAATCGACCCCGAAAGCACATTTTTAGGGGTTGAGCTTCATGTTGTATTTCCTTATAATCACGAATGTTTCCTGCAAATGGGTCAAATGGTTCTCTGTGCGCAGGGACTTAACTAGCATGTCATCAATATAGACTTCCATTGATTCACCTATCTGTTCTTCGAACATTTTATTTACTAAGCGTTGATAAGTAGCTCCGGTATTTTTTAGCCCGAAGGGCATTACATTATAACAATAGGTTCCGTATCTGGTCACAAATGAAGTCTTTTCCTGGTCCTCCGGGTTCATTTGAATTTGATTATACCCGGAATACGCATCGAGAAAGGTGAAGATCTCGTGGCCGGCCGTGGCATCGATCATGCGATCGATGTTGGGCAGTGGAAAGGAATCTTTGGGGCATGCTTTGTTCAAGTCTTTATAGTCCACACACATTCTAAGTTTGTCCCTTTTTTTAGGCACTACAACCACATTGGCTAACCATTCGGGGTATTTCACCTCTCGAATGGACCCTATTTTGAGAAGTTTGGTTACCTCATCCTTTATGAATGTGTGCTTTATCTCCGATTGGGGTCTTCTTTTTTGCTTCACCTGTCTGAACCTAGCCAATCTCAGCCGATGCATCGTTATGTCCGGTGGGATCCCTGTTATATCTAAATGGGACCAGGCAAAACAGTCAATGTTATCGATAAGAAATTGAATGAGTCTCTTCCTGAGTTCGGGGCTCAAACCCGTTCCCAAGTATACCTTTCGTTCGGGCCAGTATTCGATCAGTATGATTTGCTCCAGTTCCTCAATCATTGATTTGGTGGCATCGGAATCATCGGGGGTCACGAAGGATCGTGGGATCCATTGATCATTATCTTCTTCGATGTCCTGCTTACCTGGCTGGGTCGGAGCCGATGTCTGTGATTGCTATTTGGCGTTCTGTTTTTCGATTGTGTCTCCTTCTGAACCCGTTCCTTTTATCGGCGAAGACGAAGATATTGATTTTGCTTTCTCGACGGCGAACATTTTCTTTGCGGCCGGTTGTTCTCCGTACACTATTTTGACACCTCTCGATGTTGGGAATTTGAGGACCTGATGTAGGGTCGAAAGTACAACTCTCATGCTGTGGATCGATGGCCTTCCGAAAAAGGCATTGTATCTTATGTCACCTTCGATCACGTGAAACTTTGTTTCCTGGATAGTTCCGGCCACGTTTATCGGTAGGGTTATCTCACCTTTGGTGGTTTCACATGCCATATTGAATCCGTTTAGAACCAGAGTTGCGGGTACAACCTGGTTCTACAGGCCGAGCTGTTCTACGACCCTCGATCTGATGATATTGGCCGAGCTACCTGGATCAATTAATACACGCTTAATTTTAATTTTATTCATGAGTACGGATATTACCAGTGCATCATTATGGGGTTGGATGATTCCCTCTGCATCTTCATCATTGAAAGACAAAGTCCTTATGGGTGTGTAATCTTGGGTTCGAGATAACTTTTCCCTCACAATCGATGTTTTAGTACGTTTAAGCACTGGTCCCTGAGAGGTATTGACGCCGCCGATGATCATGTGAATGATGTGTTGCGGTTCTTCTAGATCGTTTTGCTTGTCGAAGTCCTTGTTCTTAAAATTATTCTTCGCCCTATCACTCAGAAATTCCCGAAGGTGCCCTTCGTTAAATAAGCGGGCTACTTCCTCTCTTAATTGCCTGCAATCTTCCGTTCTGTGGCCATGGGTGCCATGATATTCGCACATTTGATTGGGATTCCTTTGGGCAGGATTGGTCTGCATGGGTTGAGGCCATCTGGTGTCTTTGATATGTCCGATAGCCGACACGATGGTGGATGCATCAATGTTGAAGTTATATTCCGATAATCGAGGAACTTCTATAGGATCGGCATATTTATCAAAGCCGCTCTTGCTCATAAGTCCCCGAGAATTTTGCCCTCGATCAGTCCTTCGATTGTTCCGAACTGTATCACGTGCTGAACCGTTGTTCATCCGATCTGTGATGTACGGTTGATATTGGTCTCTGTTCGACCTTTGTTCTCTATTGATCTCCTTCTAGTTTTTAGTGGTTGTGTGGTTTTGATGCACGGATCCATGCGGAACTCCCAATTGATCGTCCTCGACCCTGATTTTCGATTGATACCGGTTGTGTACATCTACCCAAGTTATTGCTGGGTACTCGATCAAATTTTGTTTCAGCCGACGCGATGCTGTCGAACTTAGCTCGTTCAACCCTTGGGTGAAAGCTTGCATAGCCCAATCGTCTGTGACCGGTGGCAAATCCATACGTTCCATTTGAAATCGGGATACGAATTCTCTCAGCATTTCGTTACCCCTTTGTTTTACTTTGAAGAGGTCTGATTTCCTTTTTGCAACCTTTATGGAACCAGCATGTGCTTTTACGAACGAATCTGCTAACATGGCAAAAGAATCGATGGAATTTGGTGGTAGGTTGTGATACTAGATCATTGTTCCCTTTGCGAGGGTCTCTCCAAACTTTTTCAACAACACGGATTCGATCTCATCGTCCTCCAAATCGTTGCCTTTGATGGCACATGTGTAGGAGGTGACATGTTCGTTAGGATCAATCGTACCGTTATATTTGGGAATTTCGGGCATACAGAATTTTTTGGGGATTGGTTTTGGGGTCGCGCTTGAGGGAAAAGGATTTTGTATGAATTTTTTCGAATCAAGCCCTTTTATCATTGGCGGAGCCCCCAGGATTTGATCGACCCTAGCATTATACGTTTTCACTTTCTTGTCGTTGGCTTTGACTCGTTTTGTGAGTTCCTTGAGCAATCTAGCAATTTCAGGAGCGGTCCCCAATCCTTGCTCGTTTGATTTCACTGTGGCGGGCTCCGTTCTGGGAGTGACTTCTTGAAGAAGTGGATTGGAGTTCGGCCTGCTTTGCATATGAGTTTGGCTCTGCAACTGAGCTATCGCTGCTTGTTGGGCTTGTAGCATTTCAAAAATCATACGCAAGCTGACCTCGATTTCCCCCGTGCTATGGGTGTCTCGGGTTATGGGTCGAGCACCGCCCTGAATGCTTCTTTCTGGTTCGGAACGTTGATTCGCCTCCATAGCTATTTGTGAATTGACATCCAATGGTACTTCGGCTTGAATTTTGGGTTCTTCGATTCGAGCCTCGTTGCTATCGTCAGGTAGTCTTCCGGCCCCGGGCGCCAAGTTGTTGGTTTCATTTTGAAGGCCGGCTTCGAGGTCGATAGGTAGAGCCATTGCTGATTTGAAGTTATAAGCTGGAGTGTACTGTAGATTTATATCAAACAATCACTGTTACCCTTAGCCCCACGGTGGGCGCCAAACTGTTTACCCGAAAAATCGGATAACGTTAAATTTAGATATGGTTCTAAGGATACGCAAATTTCTTTGATACAAAAGTAACAATACTAATATTTTTACTATGGAAATGGGAATGATGAACATGGAAATTGAATAAGTTGAGACAAAACAAGCACAAAGAAATCTCAATGTATCTGAGAAAAAGATGTGTTTATTGCCCTCTCTCTGCCTTTAGCTTACAAAGGTCCTCTCTTTTATAATAGAGGGTCATGCTTTATTTATAACAACATAATAAAATAATGCATATAGTGGAGGACCCATGATGGTTTGTCTCTTCCTCGGTTCTCGCCAAGATTTTCTCCTTTAGTGCGGTTATAACGGCTCTTGTCCGCGAGCTTGATTCTGGCTCGAGCTCGGTATCAGATCGAGCCCCCGGTCTTGGTTCGAGCTCGATTCTGCCTTGAGGCATCGATATTCGGGGCGAGTGTTGGTCGGTCTAGGCATCTTCGATGAACTACGAATTGTCTCGTAGTTCGATTTGGATGTGGGCTCGATAATGATACCGAGTTTTGCCGTTGACCGGTCTTATAGCTCGAAGCTCGACGTCCCTACCTCGGAATTCGATCGAGCTTGCCATGTAGATACCCTTCAATCGAAACGTCACCGTCTCGACCAGTCTTTATGACTGAAAATCGGTTTTGACCGTACACACCTTTACTCTGCTCCTTAATTAGAAATTAAGACTTATCAAAAAAATTTCTGTAATTATTTAATAAGTGTCGCACCCCATTTTTTACATGGACAGAGCTCGACTTGTGACAACTCCTAATGGATAAAGGAAAGAAGTCGCCACCTAAAGAGTTAAAATGTGTTAGGGCGCCTTTCTATTGCTAAATGCAAGACTAATTTCATTAATGACCTTCGAAATAAAGATTTAGGTAATGATTCAAATTAAATAGAAAAGAAAGTGTTAGGCAACTTTCGAGAGCCAGAGCCGCATAAAGCAATTCTCTTCCGGATTAAATTTGGTGGGATTATGAAAATAAATAAGCAAAAAAGAAAGAAATTAAATAAACTGATGTAAAATGAATTTTTATTAACTAGACAGTAATCCTAAAAATTTAAACCATGGAATAAATAATTAATATGTAATTGCAAGTACTTTCTAGATGCAAATTTCCAAGAACAAGTAAACCCTGAACGCAAATAGCGAATAGAAAATAATGAAACAAGTAAAAATAATAATAATAGCAGCAATAAAATAAAATAACTAACCTCCATTATGGTGCATAAGAAAAGATTGCTCGCATTTTGCTGGACTTTGCTAAGTACAAGTGATGTTAGTATCTCATGACATTGTATTATGGCGATATGATTATATCTTTCTTTTTGGCAAACGCGGCTCAAAAAATGTGTGCCACTTTAAAATCATAACATTGTGACAATTGTTAATCACATATAGTTAATTTTGATGACGATTTTAATGTGACGTCAATAATTAACACATAAAGAATCAAACAAGTAATTTGACTAGTTAATCGAGAACAAGTATCAAGCAAATAACAAGCAACGAAATATTAAAAAGAAAACATGCCGACACTTACAAATATTACAATGAGTCGACATAATAAGCATACACTTCGCAGTGAAAGGATGTAATTTTATAGTAAGAATCTTAAAATGGTAATAATAAGAATCTTAAAATAGTTTTTATATCATCCGTAAAACTCTTCTTATATTCATTTGCTTAGTTCATAAAATGGTAGGACAACGCGTTTCCTTATTTGTTATGAACATTAACTAATTATTGATTGTCACACGCTCACGCTCCTAATCTTCTTATACGATTGTGATTTATGTCCAAACAATCATCAATTACTTTAATACTATGCCAACTTCCAATACTAATTAATATCTTCCACTCAATTTTCAAGATATTATATGTCTTTCAACACAATTTCTACTTAATTTTAGTTCTATTAGTTTCTTGTACGTTATTAAGTCACTTAAAATATAACTGCATGTATTTTTTTTTATATATAATAAGTGAATTGATAACTTTTTTTATATTTAAATTAAGCCATCGACCCAGGTTTTCACCTCCTGTGGTGATGGGGGTTTGGCGTTGACTCCTACCTTGTTTATTAAATAAGCACAAAAGGAACTAAATCTAATACTCCTATAACACATAATAAAGGGATAAACAAGAATATCAAAGCTTGAGGCCGTGTAATTGGTTTCTGGAGAGTGAAGCTGATAACTTAAAAATAAGATAAACAATATATTACAACAGGTAAAACTGCAATGGTAGAAATTCTTTACACTAAACATAATTTTAATATAATAAGAATCAAACATTTAAAACCCTACATAATTTATATTGTGCGTCCACCCTCAGAGATAGATTTGGCTAACGTCCTCTTATACTTAAAACATCACAGCTCAATAATTTATTTTTTTAAATTTAAAAAGCTCAATAAATTTAAACTGCACAAGTAGTTAATTATGAGTACACTTAACTAAAGAGGAGCTGATGCCCAACTCCTTTATTGTTTCTTAAATTTTACTTACTCCTTTCATTAAACTGAAAAGAATTCATTTAATGTTATTCTCTCATCTTTTCTTGTTTTCTGTTTTTTCCCCTTGTTATTATTTTTTCTGTGTTGTATCCTCCTTAAATTTTGGTAGATAGAGTATTGCTTGAGACATGTGTTGATGAGAGATAGTAAGCATCAAATGGATTTGTTGAGATGTGCGCAAATTAGTGTGAAAACTACTAGATATGACACAAAATGAACTCTTTCCCTCGGCCTAAATATTGATTGATAGAATCACTCATTATATGTACTAATAGGAGATCACAATCTCGTCGTATATTAGTCAAAATATGCACAAGCTGGCTAGAATAATATTGGTACTTGTTTTATAAAATAAAGTCAGAGCAACGGTAAAGTTATCTCCGTATGACCTAGATAACACAGATTTGAGTCGTGAAAGCAACCACTAATGCTTGCATTAAGGTAGACTGTTTATATCATACCCGTTGAGATGCGACCTTTCTCGAACCACCCCAAGTGAACGTGAGATATCTTGTGCACCGCGCTGCCCTTGTTTTAAAATAAAGTCATAAAAAAAAGGAAAAAAAAGAGAGGAGTGAAAGGAACAAAAGTCATGCTTCATAATTGCCATGCATACTTTGGACCAAGGAATTTTTCAAACAAGTAGCTATCTACTCTGTCAGAAAGGGAAAGATAAATTACAAACTGTTGGCTGGAAATAATTTAATTTCTCCATTAATGGCATGCAAAGACCAAGCAAATAAGAGCCCATTAAATACAAAAGCATGCAACGCCCAACGCATAAGATAGCATCAACTTGACGGATATATCATATTACTCTCTGATTCAGAAGTAGTTCAGAAGTCAAACAATTTAAAATGACCTACGGGAAGAGTCAGCTTTATAACATTTTACAATACTAAGTATTAAACTTCTTTGCATAGACAATGTATAATATTTTTATGCTATCAAATTAAGTTACTTACAATCAAATATAATCTTATAACTCAGAAAATAAAGTAGATAATCAGAACCGCTAAAACTGTTATAAAAAAGCAGCCCGGTGCACTAAGCTTTCGCTATGCGCGGGGTCTGAGGAAGGGTCGAACCACGAGGGTCTATAACGCAGCCTTATCCTGCATTTCTGCAAAAGGCCGTTTTCACGGCTTGAACCCATGACCTCCTGGTCATATGACAACAACTTACCGCTAAAACTGTTATAATAGGTTAAATTATACTGAGAGCAAGGGCAGAGTGATAGTGTTAGTTGCGGGTTTGGCTGAACCTAGTAACTTTTGTTCAAACCGTATATTTGTATTAAGAAATTCAATGAATATGTATAGATTATTAATTTAGAATCTAGTAACTAAAAAAATTATAATTCTGAACACGTAAAGTTCAAATCTTAACTCCTCCGAGTTTGAGAGTATATAAATTTTCTGTTAGTGTATATACTTAAATATTTTGGATAAATTCATAATAAATGAGAGACACCCTAAAAGTCAAATCTCCCAGAACGAAAATTAAAGCAGTAATGAAAATAGTGCTGTCTTTGTGACTTTGTAAGTGTGTGGGGAGAGGGGCAGTTGCCAAAATTTAATCCTTTGCCCAATTGCAGAGCAACAAGCATTTACTCAATAGAAGGTGACAGTTGAGTTCTAAGTGGACCTACCAAGTGATTTTCTTGTACTATATAATAGGATCATATACTAAACATTCTTGCATGTCCAGAGTTTTATTATTCTTTTTATTGAGGGTTTAAGTTGGAGTCATAATGGGTTTATCTGCTCGTAGTGTTGGGGTGTTTATTCTTTTGCTTGTGTTTGTTGTTGAGTCTGTTGTGTTGGCTGAAGTTAATAAGGGAGATGAAGATGAGAAGTTCTTGTTTAGGCATCGTCGTTTTGGGGATCGTATTGGTGGGGGTTTAGGACATGGGATTTATAGTAAAGGGTTTAGACATGGTGGAGGTCTTGGCCTTGGTGGAGGTGGTGGTCTTGGTGGTGGTGGTGGTCTTGGAGGAGGAGCTGGTGGAGGTCTAGGTGGTGGTGGTGGTCTTGGTGGAGGAGCTGGTGGAGGTCTAGGTGGAGGTGCTGGTGGTGGCTTGGGAGGTGGAGGTGGTCTTGGCGGGGGTGCTGGTGGTGGCTTAGGAGGTGGTGCAGGTGGTGGCTTAGGAGGTGGTGCAGGTGGTGGTCTAGGAGGTGGTGGTGGTTTAGGAGGCGGTGCAGGTGGCGGTCTTGGAGGTGGTGCGGGTGGTGGTCTAGGAGGAGGTGGGGGAGCTGGAGGAGGACTTGGTGGAGGTGGTGGACTAGGAGGAGGAGCCGGAGGAGGACTTGGTGGAGGTGGTGGACTAGGAGGAGGTGCTGGTGGTGGAGCTGGTGGAGGCATTGGAGGAGGTGGGGGACTAGGAGGAGGAGGTGGAGCTGGAGGAGGAATAGGTGGGGGAGCCGGTGGTGGTGCTGGAGGTGGTTTTGGTGCAGGTGGAGGTGCTGGAGGTGGTATTGGTGGTGGTGGAGGATTTGGTGGAGGAGGAGGTGGTGGCATTGGTGGTGGTGGAGGTGCAGGAGGAGGGTTTGGAGCAGGTGGAGGCTTTGGAGCCGGTGCTGGTGCCGGTATAGGAGGTGGCGGCGGTGGCGGCTTTGGTGGTGGAGGAGGCATTGGCGGTGGTCTTCATTGATCAACAAAGCTACAATCTTCTTGCATGAAATAAGCAATATTGTAATGTTTACTCTTGGAAGTGCTCTATTATTGCTTTTAAAAGTAAGCCGTTTATAATTAGAGTACTTTGTATTAGTTGTTATTCTTTTGTGAAACTTGTTGAAAAATGGTACTGCTACTAATTAAACAAGTCTATAGCTATCATATTTATTGTGTGTTTTTTGTGAGTTAAAAGTAAAAGCTTCTTGTCCATCTTGTTGCTTGAAAAGCTCATGGACTATAGGTGTAATGCACGATCCTTTCATTAATAAGATATAGCTCTTGCCAAGTGTGTTGATCTATTAGCTCCTTTTCTGTTTTGGATTCTTCATTCTCATTTTTAAAAAAACTTTGAAGTATAAACCCTGAAGAGTTGCATGGAAATGGAAATTAATAATCATAACTGAGAAGGATAAGCTATGAATTGTGGGCAGGCGATCTTCAAAGTAAATTAACAAGATAACATAGGTGAAAGTGATGAATTGCTAGGAAAGAATACATTTTTTGCCTTTTAATTACTTCTGAGAATACAAAATAATCTTTATAGCTAAATCAAACCACTTAATCGCGTTAATAAGGGGTTATTCCTAAAATAATTTACCCAAATAAACTACTGCATGTAATATGTTGTAGAAAATACAGCAAAATCTAGTGAGAGAGAAAGGAGAGACAATTAATATCGGGAGTCATATGGAATTTTATAAGCATTGTAACTTCTAATTTGTTGTTCATATACGGCCTTTTTTTTATTAAGTACTAGTCTTAGGTACCTGCAAAGCGCGTGTACCTTATCTCAATGAGTAAATATATTTAAAATAATTATATAAATATTATATTAAAATTATATTTGAGTTATAAAATAAAAATTTACATAATTTAAATAATAAAAGAATTCGTATGATATATGTAATATTAAAAATTTATATACAATTCAAATAGCGAAGGATTTAATGCATAAAATTTAATTAATTAAAAGTATTGTCCACCCTTCTTTTACTTGTCATTAAGTAAATTCCTTAAATTGAATTTATTTTAGTTCTTAGATTTTAAATTGATACGACATCTAGGGTCAAACTTCCTAATATTTGTTAAGATAATATTTAAGTCAAATCATTTTTAATATTTAGCTTAGAGTTATTGCTTAAATCTTTGGCGTTAGAAATAATAAATTTTATAAGGAAAGAATTTATATAGCTAAAATCTTTCTTTATTTTCAATTCTTCGATATAGAAGTTTGTATATAGTTCGAATAAGGAGTGATTTAATATTTAAAATTTTAATTAATTTCGAAACCCTAAATATTAGAAAAATAATTAAATAATTATTCCTAAATATAAGGAAAACAATTAAATGTCTATTCCTAAATATTAGGGAGATAATTAAATAAATATTCATAAATATTAGGATAATAATTAAAAGTCTATTTTGTGTAATCTGAACTCTAGTTTTAAAGGGTAAAAAAGGCAAACGACATTTCTGTGATGACCCAAAATGTCATCTTTAAAGTTAAAACCTCGAAAAGCACTATTTATCATTCCTTGACTTACTTGTGCAGTCCGTAAAATTTTTCGAAAAGTTTTTATATGAAAAATGGATTAAAATGTGAATTAGAGCTTTAAAACTAAGCTGAGTTGACTTTGGTCAACATTTTGAGCAAACGGACTCGAATCAGTATTTTGACAGTTTCGGTAGGTGTGTATCATCATTTGGGACTTGGGCGTATGCCCGGAATCAAATTCTGAGGTCCCTAGTCCGAGATATAAAATTTTGATGAAAAATTAAAAGTTTAAGTTCAAATAGTGATCAGATGTCGAATTTTGTGCAAACGACCCCGAAATAAAATTTTGATGATTCCAACAGCTCCGTATGGTGATTTTGAACTTAAGAGCGTGATCGGAATTTTATTTGGAAGTCCATAGTAAAATTAAGCTTGAAATGGCTAAAATAGGAATTTAAAGTTTGGAAGTTTGACCGGGGAGTTGACTTTTTGATATCAGGGTCGGAATCTAGTTCCAAAAATTTTCATAGCTCCGTTATGTCATTTATGACTTGTGTGCAAAATTTAAGATCAATCAGACTTGATTTGATAGGTTCCAGCGTCGTTTGTAGAAATTGAAAGTTTCAAAGTTCATTAGGCTTGAATCTATGCGTGATTCATGTTTTTAGTGTTGTTGGATGTGATTTAAAGTTTCGACTAAGTTCGTATGATATTTTAGGACTTGTTGGTATTTTCGGACGGGGTCCCAAGTACCCCGAGTGCTATCCGGATCGAAATCGGATCAATTTTTGGACTTAGGCAAATTCTGAAATTTGCAGCTTCTGGTGTCATCGCACATGCGGAGGGACTGACTGCAGGTGCGAACTCGCACAAGCGAGCTGTGGCTCGCAGAAGAGGACGAAGGGCTGCCCAGTTGGAGCCGCATAAGCGGAAAGAGATCCGCAAAAGCGAAGCCGCTTCTGCGATTGAACCCATCGCAGAAGCGAAAGACATGATCGCACCTGCGGTTGCGCAGAAGCGGACCATGTTCCGCAGGTGTGAGGGGGCTGTTGATTGCCTCTTCGCAGAAGCGGAAATGTGGTCACAAATGCGACTCCGCAGAAGCGACAATTGGTCCGCAGGTGCGAAAGCACTGACCAAATTACAAAAATAGAGGGGTTTCGACATTATTGTCATTTGGACATTTTCAACACGGTTTTGGGCGATGTTTTAGAGGGAATTCACGGGAAAACTTGAGGTAAGTCACATGTGATCATTGTTAGTCAATTATATTTGATTATCATTGAATATTTTGAATAAATTACATGTTTTTGAGGTAAAATTAGAGGATTTGGGCCTAGGGATTTCAAAATGAGAAATCTAGATTGGGAGGCCAAGTTGAGGTCGTATTTTGGTCAAATTAGTATGGGTAGACTCGTGGTTGAATGAGCATTTATATTTCGTAACTTTCGCCAGATTTTCGAGACGGCCATTTTTGAGTTTATTTCGGATTTTATTGAAAAATATAGTATTTTCTTATGAAATTGATTCCTATAATTTTTGTTGACTGTATCGAATTAATTATGACTAGATACGAGTCGATCGCAGTCGGAAAATCGAGGAAAAAGCATAATATTTGGTTAAATTGGAGCAAGTCGAGGTAAGTGACTTGTCTAACCTTGTGTGGGGAAAATTTTCCCTAGGATTAGTATTGATGTGATTATTAAAATATGTTGAAAGTCGTGTACACGAGGTGACGAGTGTGTACACGAGATAAATGTGAAAGACTATATTTTTAAATTGTGTAGATCACTGTTGCGCATTTATTAAATTATTTTATCTTGTTATATTCTTCATCATTGATCTGAGATATATACTTTAAATTTGTTTGACCTTTTCCTGCTAATTGTTTTACCTGTTCAATTGAAACTTGGTTTCTTTCATACTTTGCATTATTCGAATGTTGATTTTCTTTAAATTAAATATTATCAATATGAAGTATTTGACATTTTAAAATTTGATATTGAAGCAACGTATTAAAGATTTTGAAGTATTATTCTCCTGAATTATTTATTCCTCAATATTTTCGTAAGATTTTTGTACTCATTGTGATGGAACCGTGAGCTCTTTATTGTGGAAAAATATTATTGATGATTTATTTTGGCATGAGCCGTGAGCTCTTTATTGTGGAAAAATATTATTGTTGGATTATTTTGGCATGAGACGTGAGCTCTTTATTATTGAAAAATATTGTTGTTGATTTATTTTGGAAAATTGAAATATTGAGCACTTGAGGTGCAAATTGTGATATTGATACGCATGCGGTGGTATAAGGTCTGGGTATTGAAACGCATGCGGTGAGATAAGGGTGGCTTGATACGCGTGGCTAGTAGGGGTGACTACTAGAAGTCATGCGGTGTGATAAGGATGGCTAAAACGCGGGATGCTATTTCGGGAAAAAATATTTTCTTTAAATAAATTGTGAAGGCTCCCGCGGTGATATAAGAAAATGAGATCTTGTGAATTTGTTTATGATTTGGGACTACGAGGCGGTACTTCGGGAGTGCCCTTGTTGATATTGATTTATGGCCGTAGCTGCCTTTGATTTTGTTGTGATTTTTCTTAAGGTCGAAAAGAAATTCTGTTTTGTTTTACGAGGTATTATTTACCATTATTTGTGCAATTAAATGGTGACTTATTACTTGATTCATTTTCATTGTCATTTTATTTTATTATACTGTGAAATATTTTACCATGCCATTGATTATTATTTTTTAGTAGGGCCTGACCTGACCTCGTCACTACTCTACCGAGGTTAGGCTTGGCACTTACTGGGTACCGCTGAGGTGTACTCATACTACGCTTCTGCATATCTTTTTGTGCAGATCCAGGTACTTCTTACCAGCCCATACATCAGTGAGTACCTGTGCACGGAGACTTCGAGGTATATCTGCCAGCGTCCGCAGACTCCGAAGTCCCCTTCTATTATTGTTGTGTTTCTTTCCCTATTTTCTTAGACTCTGTTATATAAATACAGTGAGGATAAATTCTTAGAAGCTTGTGACTTATTTCTACCGGGTTTTGGGAGTTGAAATTGTTTGAATTATAGTTTATTTATTTCAGATATTTATTATTATTCCGCATTGATAGGTTTACCTAATTTTAAAGACCAGGTGCCATCACGACATCCTATAGAGGGAATTTGGGGTTGTGACAAGTTGGTATCAGAGCTCTAGGTTCATAGGTGTTATGAGTCACAAGTAGGTTTAGTAGAGTCTTACGGATCGGTACAGAGACATCTGTACTTATCTTCGAGAGGCTATGGAACTATTAGGAAAATATTCACTTCTTTGATTCCTTATAATGCACAATTGTTGAATTCAAAGTTCTAAACCATTATCTTTCCATTCTCTCATAGATGGTGAGGACACGCACAACTGGATCCGATGATCAGACACCCGCACCCCCTATTGGAGCCGCAAGTGACCGGGGTCAGGGCAGAGGCCGAGGAAGACCACGTGGTGCAGCCAGAGCACCTGCACAAGCTGCTGCACCAGAGCCACCAGTAGCTCTAGTTGGAGAGCAGGCACCTGAGACACCTGTTACTACTCCTGTACTTCAGGAGACTCTTGCCCAGTTTTTGAGCATGTTTGGCACTCTAGCTCAGGCAGGGTTAATTCCACTTGCTCCTGCCACATCTCAGGCCGGAGGAAGAGCACAGACTTCCGCCGTCTGTACTCCAGAACCACGGGCCCAAGTTGACCATGCCCTAGAGGTTATACCAGTGCAGCCAGTTGCCCCAGTTCGGCCTGAGATTAGGACATCAGTCTCAGAGGGGGAGCAGCTCAGGCTTGAAAGGTACAAGAAGTACCACCTTCCCACTTTCAGCGGCTTAGATTCAAAGGATGCTCAGGGTTTTCTGGAGGAATGTCACCGTATCCTTCGTACTATGGGTATTGTTGATTCCAGTGGGGTTTCTTTCACGGCATTCCAGTTTAGAGGAGCAGTCTACCAGTGGTGGCGGGCATATGAGTTGGATAGTCCCACTGAGGCATCTTCACTCACTTGGACTCAATTTTCAGATATGTTCTTAAGGGAGTATGTTCCTCAGAGTCTTAGAGATACATAGCGCACAAAGTTTGAGCACTTGCGCCAGGGTTCTATGACCGTGTTAGAGTATGCGGTCTGATTCAGTGATTTGGTGAGGCATGCACCAGCCTTGGTTACTACTGTTTGAGAGCGGGTTCGCAGATTTATTGAGGGTCTCCACCCTAATATCAGATACAGTATGGCCCGAGAGCTAGAGATGGATATTACATACCAACAAGTGGTGTCAAATACTGGGAGATTAGAAGGTATGCGGATTCGAGAGAGGGAAGAGAGGGAAGCTAAAAGACCCCGAGATTCTGGCACATATAATAATTCTCGTGCCCCAGTTGCAGACCGTTATGGTAGAGGTTATGTGAGCCGTCCTATTCATTCAGCACTTCCATCTTCCAGTGGTATTCCGGCTACTCCTAGACCTCAGGTTCCATATTATGCACCGCCAGTGTCTTCTGTACCTCCTGTACGGGGTGCTTTCAGCGGGTAGTGTAGTCGATCAGGCCCGATCTAGTCCCAGCAGCCAAGTCCTCCAAGGACTTGTTTTGAGTGTAGTGACACTCGTCATATCATGAGGGATTGCCCCAGACTTAGGAGGGGTGCACCTCCACGGTTTTCTCAGGCCCCACCTATTCCACAGGGCCCTCAGGCTTCTTAGGTCATGATTACTGTACCAGTTGCCACTCATTTTGCATAGCCAGCTAGAGGTGGAGGCCGGACAGATAGAGGTCGCCCTAGAGGGGGAGGCCAGGCCAGATATTATGCCCTTCCTGCTAGGACAGATGCTGTTGCATCCGATTCTTTTATCACATGTATTATTCTGGTCTGTCATAGAGATGCATCAGTCTTATTTGATCCAGGCTCCACTTATTCTTATGTGTCATCTTATTTTTCCCCGTATTTGGGCATATCACATGATTCCTTGAGTTCTTTTATTTATGTATCTACACCCGTAGGTGAATCTATTATTGTGGACCGTGTGTATCAGTCGTGTATAATTATTATCAGTGGTTTTGAGACCAGAGCTGATTTATTATTGCTCAGTATGGTGGATTTCGATATTATTTTGGGCATGGACTAGTTATCGCCCTATCACGCTATTCTTGATTGTTACGCCAAGACGGTGAAGTTGGCTATGCCAGTTCTACCACGGCTAGAGTAGAGAGGTACCTCAGATCATGTTCCTAGCAGTGTTGTTTCATTTCTTAAAGCTCAACGAATGGTTGAGAAGGGGTATGATACGCATCTGGTCTATGTGAGAGATGCTAGTGTTGATACTCCTACCGTGGAGTCAGTTCCTGTAGTAAGAGATTTTCCTGATGTATTTCCAGCAGATCTTCCGGGTATGCCACCCGATAGGGATATTGACTTTGGCATTAATTTGTTATCGGACACTCAGCCCATTTCTATTCTACCATATCGCATGGCCCCATGAGAGTTAAAATAATTAAAAGAACAATTACATGAATTGCTGGATAAGGGCTTCATTCGGCCCAGTGTATCGCCTTGGGGTGCTTCTATGCGGATGTGTATTGATTATCGCCAGCTGAACAAGGTTACAGTGAAGAACAGGTATCCATTGCCACATATTGATGACCTATTTGATCAGCTTCAGGGTTCCAGGGTATTCTCTAAAATTGACTTGCGTTCAGGCCATTATCAATTGAATATTCGGGAGCCAGATATCCCGAAGATTGCTTTCAGGACTCAGTACGGTCATTACGAGTTCGTTGTGATGTCTTTTGGGCTGACCAACGCCCCAACAATATTTATGCACTTAATGAATAGTGTATTTTAGCCATATCTGGATTCTTTCATCATTGTTTTTATTGACGACATTCTAGTATATTCCAGGAGTCAGGAAGATCATGAACATCACCTGAGAACTGTGCTCTAGACTTTGAGAGAAAATAAGTTATATGCAAAATTTTCAAAGTGTGAATTCTGGCTTGATTCAGTGGGAATTTTGGGTCATATAGTTTCGTGCGAGGGAATCAAGGTAGATCTGAATAAGATTGAAGCAGTGCAGAGTTGGTCCAGACTGTCCTCAGTTACGAAAATCTAGAGTTTCCTTGGTTTTGGCAGGGTATTATCGCCGATTTGTAAAGGGTTTCTTTTCTATTGCTACATCTATGACCAAATTGACCCAGAAGGGTGCTCCGTTCAGGTGGACCGAGGAATGTGACGAGAGCTTCCAAAAGCTCAAGACAGCTTTGACTACAACCCCAGTATTGGTATTACCTATAGGTTCAGGGCTTATACTGTGTATTGTGACCCAGAAGTGTGATTGCCTACTCGTCCAGGCAGTTAAAGGTACATGAGAAGAATTATCCGGTTCATGACCTTGAGTTAGCAGCTATTGTTCATGCCTTGAAGATTTGGCGGCATTATTTGTACGGTGTCCGTTGTAAGGTCTACACCGATCAACGGAGTCTACAACATCTGTTTAAACAAAAGGATCTTAATTTGTGCCAGCGGAGATGGTTAGAGTTGCTTAAGGATTATGATATCACCATTCTCTATCATCTTGGGAAGGCCAATGTAGTGGCCGGTGCCTTGAGTCGTAAGGCAGAGAGTTTGGGCAACTTAGCATATTTATCAGTAGCGGAGAGGCCTTTAACCATGGATATTCAGGCCTTGGCCAACCAGTTTGTTAGACTAGATATTTTCGAGCCGAGCCGAGTTTTGGCTTGTGTGGTTTCTCAGTCTTCTCTTTATGATCGTATCAGGGAACGTCAGTATGATGACCCACATCTGCTTGTCCTTAAGGATACAGTTCAGCACGGTGATGCCAAAGAAGTCACTATTGGAGATGACGATGTATTACGGATACAGGGCAGGCTATGTGTGCCTAATGCAGATGGTTTGCGCGAGTTTATTCTCCAGGAGGCTCACAGTTCGCGGTACTCCATTCATCCGGGTACTGCAAAGATGTATCAGGACTTGAGACAACACTATTGGTGGAGGCGGATGAAGAAAGATATAGTGGGGTATGTAGCTCGGTGTCTAAATTGTCAACAGGTAAAATATGAGTATCATCGACCGGGTAGATTGCTTCAGAAGTTAGAGATTCCAGAATGGAAATGGGAGCGAATCACTATGGATTTCGTTGTTGGGCTCCCACAGACTCAGAGGAAGTTCAATGCAGTTTGGGTGATTGTGGATAGATTGACCAAGTCAGCTCATTTCATTCCTATGATTACTACTTACTCTTCAGAGCAGCTGGCTTAGGTATATATTCGCGAGATTGTCAGACTTCACGGTGTACCGGTATCTATTATCTCTGACCGGGGTACACAGTTTACCTCATGGTTTTGGAGAGCTGTACAACGAGAGTTGGGTACTCGTGTGGAGTAGAGTACAACATTTCACCCTCATACAGACAGACAGTCAGAACGCATTATTCAGATACTGGAAGATATGCTTCGTGCGTGTGTGATAGATTTTGGGGGTGCTTGGGATCAGTTCTTACCACTTGCGGAGTTTGCTTATAACAACAGTTACCAGTCGAGCATTCAAATAGCTCCGTATGAGGCCTTATATGGCAGGCGGTGCCGGTCTCCAATGGGTTGGTTCAAACCGGGTGAAGCTAGACTATTGGATACAGACTTGGTTCAGGGTGCCTTGGAAAAGGTTAAGTTGATTCAGGATCGACTTCGTACAACCCAATCTAGACAAAAGAGTTATGCGTATCGGAAGGTTCGTGATGTTGCGTTCATGGTTGGTGAGCGGGTCTTGCTCCGGATTTCGCCTATGAAGGGTGTTATGAGGTTCCAGAAGAAGGGAAAGTTGAGCCCTAGGTATATTGGACCTTTTGAGATTCTTGAAAGAGTTGGAGAGGTGGCTTGCAGACTTGCACTACCACCTAGTCTCTCTGCAGTTCATCCGATATTTCATATTTCTATGCTTCAGAAATATCACGACAATCCGTCTCATGTGTTAGACTTCAGTTCGGTTCAGTTGGATAAGGATCTATCTTATGTTGAGGAACCAGTGGCTATTTTGGATAGGCAGGTTCGAAAGCTGAGGTCAAAGAACATTGCTTCCGTGAAAGTTCAGTGAAGGGGTCATCTGGTCAAGAAGGTGACTTGGGAGACCGAGCATGATATGTGCAGCTGTTATCCTTATCTTTTCACCACTCCAGGTATAATTTTAAACCTTTTCGAGGACGAACGTTTGTTTTAGAGGTGGAGAATGTGATGACCCAAAATGTCATCTTTAAAGTTAATAATTAATTATGTGTTCTAAGACCTCGAAAAGCACTATTTATCATTCCTCGACTTGCATGCGCAGTCCGTAAAATTTTCCAAAAAGTTTTTATGTGAAAAATGGATTAAAATGTGAATTAGAGCTTTAAAACTCAGCTGAGTTGACTTTGGTCAACATTTTGAGAAAACGGTCTCGGATTAGTATTTTGACAGTTTCGGTAGGTCCATATCGTGATTTGGGACTTAGGCGTATGCTCGGAATCAAATTCCGAGGTCCCTAGCCCGAGATATGAAATTTTGATGAAAAATTAAATGTTTAAGTTCAAATAGTGACCGAATGTCGAATTTTGTGCAAACAACCTCGGAATAGAATTTTGATGATTCCAACAGCTCCGTATGGTGATTTTGGACTTAGGAGCATGATTGGAATTTTATTTGGAAGTCCGTAGTGAAATTAAGCTTGAAATGGCTAAAATAGGAATTTAAAGTTTGGAAGTTTGACCGGGGATTTGACTTTTTGATATCGGGGTCAGAATCCAGTTCCGAAAATTTTTATTGCTCCGTTATGTCATTTATGACGTGTGTGCAAAATTTGAGGTCAATCGGACTTGATTTGATAGGTTCCAGCATCGTTTGTAGAAATTAAAAGTTTCAAAGTTCATTAGGCTTGAATCTATGCACGATTCGCGTTTTTAGTGTTGTTGGATGTGATTTAAAGTTTCAACTAAGTTCGTATGATATTTTAGGACTTGTTGGTATTTTCGGACGGGGTCCCGAGTACCCCGAGTGGTATCCGGATCGAAATCGGATCAATTTTTGGACTTAGGCAAATTCTAAAATTTGCAGCTTCTAGTGTCATCGCACCTGCGGAGGGACTGACCGCAGGTGCGGACTCGCACAAGCGAGTTGTGGCTCGCAGAAGCGGACGAAGGGCTGCCTAGTTGGAGCCGCAGAAGCGGAAAGAGATCCGCAGAAGCGAAGCTGCTCCTGCGATTGAACCCACCACAGAAGCGAAGGATGTGCAGAAGCGAAAGGCATGGTCGCACCTGCGGTTGCGTAGAAGAGGACCATTTTTCGCAGGTGCGAGGGGGCTGTTGATTGCTTCTTCGCAGAAGCGAAAATGTGGTCGCAAATGCGACTTCATAGAAGCGACAATTGGTCCGCAGGTGCGGAAGCAGTGACTAGATTATAAAAATAGAGGGGTTCCGACATTATTGTCATTTGGACATTTTCAACACGGTTTTGGGCGATTTTGTAGAGGGAATTCACGGGGAAACTTAAGTCACATGTGATCATTGTTAGTCAATTATATTGGATTATCATTGAGTATTTCGAATAAATTATATGTTTTTGAGGTGAAATTAGAGGATTTGGGCCTAGCGATTTCAAAATGAGAAATCTAGATTTGGAGGCCAAGTTGAGGTCGTATTTTGGTAAAATTAGTATGGGTAGACTCGTGGTTAAATGGGAGTTCATATTTCGTAACTTTCGCCGGATTTCCGAGACAGCCATTTTTGAGTTTATTTCGAATTTTATTGAAAAACGTAGTATTTGCTTATGAAATCGATTCCTATAAGTTTTGTTGACTGTATCGAATTAATTATGACTAGATACGAGTCGATCGCAGTCGGAAAATCGAGGAAAAAATATAATACTTGGTTAAATTGAAGCAAGTCGAGGTAAGTGACTTGTCTAACCTTGTGTGGGGGAAATTTTCCCTAGGATTAGTATTGATGTGATTATTGAAATGTGTTGAAAGTCGTGTATACGAGGTGACGAGTGTGTACACGGGCTAAATATGAAAGACTATATTTTTAAATTGTGTATATCACTGTTGCGCATTTATTAAATTATTTTATCTTGTTATATTCTTCATCATTGATCTGAGATATATACTTTAAATTTGTTTAACCTTTTCCTACTAGTTGTTTTACCTGTTCAATTGAAACTTTGTTTCTTTCATACTGTGCATTATTTGAAGGTTGATTTTCTTTAAATTAAATATTATTAATATGAAGTATTTGCCATTTTTAAATTTGATATTGAAGCAACGTATTAAAGATTTTGAAGTATTATTCTCCTGAATTATTTATTCCTGAATATTTTCGTAAGATTTTTGTACTCACTGTGATGGAGTCGTGAGCTCTTTATTGTGAAAAAATATTATTGAGATTTATTTTGGCATGAGCCGTGAGCTATTTATTATGGAAAAATATTATTGTTAGATTATTTTGGCATGAGCCATGAGCTCTTTATTATTGAAAAATATTGTTGTTGATTTATTTTGAAAAATTTAAATATTGAGCACTTGAGGTGCAAATTGTAATATATTGTGATATTGATACGCATGGGGTGGTATAAAATCTGGGTATTAAAACGCATGCGGTGAGATAAGGGTGGCTTGATACGCGTGGCCAGTAGGGGTGACTACTAGAAGTCATGCGGTATGATAAGGGTGGCTAAAATACAGGATGCTATTTCGGGAAAACATATTTTCTTTAAATAAATTGTGAAGGCTCCCGCGGTGATATAAGGAAATGAGATATTATGAATTTGTTTATGATTTGGGACTACGAGGCGGTACCTCTGGAGTGCCCTTGTTGATATTGATTTATGGCCGTAATTGCCTTTGATTTTGTTGTGATTTTTCTTAAGGTCGAAAAGAAATTCTGTTTTGTTTCACGAGTTATTATTTGCCATTATTTGTGCAATTAAATGGTAACTTGATTCATTTCCATTTTTATTTTATTTTATTATACTGTGAAATATTTTACCATGCTATTGATTATTATTTTTCAGTAGGGCCTGACCTGACCTCGTCACTACTCTACCGAGGTTAGGCTTGGCACTTACTGGGTACCGCTGAGGTGTACTCATACTACGCTTCTGCACATCTTTTTGTGCAGATCCAGGTACTTCTTACCAGTCCAGACATCAGCGAGTACGTGTGCATGGAGATTTCGAGGTATATCTGCGAGCGTCCGCAGACTCCGGAGTCCCCTTCTATTATTGTTGTGTTGCTTTCCCTATTTTCTTAGACTCTGTTATGTATATGCAGTGAGGATAAATTCTTAGAAGCTTGTGGCTTATTTCTACCGGGTTTTGGGAGTTGAAATTGTTTGAATTGTAGTTTATTTATTTCAGATATTTATTATTATTCCGCATTGATAGGCTTACCTAGTCTTAAAGACTAGGTGCCATCACGATATCCTACAGAGGGAATTTGGGGTCGTGACAATTTCGTTAAGGGCCTTCGTGCTTTTAATATAGTACTAGTCTCTACATTCGTGCGATGCACGAATATCATTTGTCAAATATTATAACGTGTACCAAAAATAAAAAAAACTTTTAATTGCATATATACTATAAAATCAATCTTGGATTTGAACGAATTTTAATAACCAGTTCCTTAAAACATTATTTTTATAGAATATAACATATAGTCTAATAAACTCATTAACCTTATAAAAAAAGTTTATTAAACTCATCAATAAAGTTTTGACGCAATCACAGGATAAAACGAGACTATTTGGAATCACATAGTTAGAGATTAAATTTGTAAAATCACGTTAAGAATACAACAATACCTTCTTTTTTTTAATGCAAAAATCTACTTTAGTTCCGCCTTAACAATACCTTCTTATTTTAAGATTCATTAATGACAATGTCTAGATTGATTAATTGTAATACGTTTCCAATATTAAAATTAATTTACTATTTAGAAACAAATCTCATTAACAACTACCTTAAAAGAAGTATTTTAATGCAATCTAACTTATTTATTGTACCACATCAGTTTCCGAAAGTAATTCTTATTTGGACTTTTTTTTTCCGCTTGTTTGAAACTATAAGATATGGGAATTGATTAAGACTTAAGAGCCTATTTGGAATTTTCTTCAATAAAAGAACTTTAAACCCGAAAAGAATTGAAATTCTTAGTCAATTCGTTCAAAGTTTTGTGCTTTCCATCTTTGAAAGGTTAGAAAGATGAGAATACATATTTTTTTCTGATCCGAGAGAATATATATGTTCCAATATAATAAAGAAAGGACAAAGTTTATTAAGGGTAAAATATATGGCAAAACTTTGAAGATTCCGGGCTCTAAATATTAGGCAATGATATAAAATTGTTATATATTCAACATAACAATTTTATTTAGTATAAAATTCCTTCAGTATTAGACAATCAATTTTGTAGGCTTGGTAGGCTACGTTCATGATGTACCAAAAGTATTTGACCCAAAATCAACTTTGTAGGCTTGGCGTATATGTAGTTTAATTTAAATCAAAAAAGAGTTTCAGCCTTAGGTAATTTACGATTATATCCTTAAATTATATAAATATTTAAGGGTATAAAAGTCGATCAATATTTGAGGAATATTTTAGTCATTCAACATTTAGCATAAATTATTCGTGCTTATGCTTCTGCATATTCTGATAATGAGAAAATTACAAGGAAAACGACATCGGATGAGTTCCCTACTTATTTAAGCCCATATATTATTTTCTTCGCCCATGTTGTACATAATATGTAAAGGTTTAATTTTTCATTCATTAAACAACCCATGTGATTAGACCTAATTCTCCTTCATCTAACGCCTCTCTCCTCTTTCTCTAACACATAGATCTGAAAATTCATCAACCAAAAAACGATAAATTCAAAAACCTACATGCAAATCTAAAAACATCGTATTATAGAGGTCTGAAAATCTTCCTTTCCTCTTTTTTTTGTTGTTGTTCTTCTTCTTCTTCTTTGCTTTCTCTCTCCTTTGGTTTTTTATTTCAATGGTAGAAAAGGTTCAGATCTAATAAAATGAAAAGAAATCCTTCATGGATGAACTACACATCTATGTTGATGAAGATTTATAAGGATGAAATTAGAGATCAACAGATCTATAGTACACGAAAATCTGAAAATTGGCTGAATTCTAGTTTTATGGCCTTAAACCGTCAAAAAATGAGGAACGGTCGGCGATAAATATTGTTTCTTAGGTCGTTTTTATGGTCCGACAAAATTTTAGACGATCCGTGTCCGGGCGCCGAGCCCATGCAGAAGGCGTGGGCTATAGCACACGAAAATCTAGGAATCAGTCGGAATTCCAGTTTTATGGCCCTAAAATGCCAAAAAATAAGGAACGGTCATGGAAAGGCGGTGATTGTTGTTCCTTAAGTCGTTTTTGATGGTTCAAATATTTTTTAAGCGATCCGGGTTCGGGCTCCCGTGACCATATAGAAGGCGTGGCCTATAGCACACGATTTTCTGGGAATCAGGCGAAATTATAGTTTTATGGCCCTGAAATGCTAAAAAATGAGGAACGATCGTGGAGAGACGGTGACTATTGTTCATTAAGTTATTTTTGATGGCCCGACAAAATTTTAGATGATACGGGATCCGGGCGTCCGAGCCCATGTAAAAGACCTAGGCTATAGCATACGAAAATCTTAGAATTGGATGAAATTCTAATTTTATAGCCCTAAAATGTCAAAAAATGAGTGTCGATCATGGCGAGACGGTGACTATTGTTCCTTAGGTCATTTTTAATGGTCCAACAAATTATTTTTGCGATCCGGGTCGGGCGCCCGGCCCATGCAGAAGGCGTGGTCTATAGCACACGAAAATTTAGAAATCGGGCGAAATTCCAGTTATATGACCCTAAAACGACAAAAAAATGAGTAACAATCATGGCGAGGCAGTAACTATTGTTCCTTAGGTCATTTTTGATGGTTCAATTTTTTTTTGTAACAATCATGACGAGACGGTGACTATTGTTCCTTAGGTTATTTTTTAAGGTCCGGCAAAGTATTAGGCGATCTGGGTCTGGAAGCCCTGGCCCATGCTGAAGGAGTGAGCACAAAAATATGTGAATCGGGCGGAATTTCAATTTTATGGCCCTAATACGCCAAAAAACCAGAAACAGTCATGGCGAGGTAGTGACTATTGTTCCTTAGGTCATTTTTGATGGTCCGACAAAAATTTTAGGTGATCCGGGTCCGGACACCCGGGCTCATGCAGAAGGCGTGGGCTATAACACATGAAAATCTAGGAATTAGGCGGAATTCCAATTTTAAGCTATAAAACAAGTAACGGTCATGGCGAGACAATGACTATTGTTACTTAGGTCGTTTTAGATGGGCCAGCAAAATTTTAGGCAATCCGGATCCGGACGCCCGTGCCCTATCAAAAGGCGCGGGCTATAGCACACGAAAATTTGGGAATCAGACAGAATTCTAATTATATGGCCTTAATACGCTAAAAGACGGCACATGATCATGGCGAGGCGGTGACTATTGTTCCTTAGATTATTTTTTATGGTCTAACAAAATATTAGGGGATCCGGGTCTGGCGCCCGGTCCCATGCAGAAGACGTGGGCTATTGAACAAGAAAATTTGGAAATCGTTTGAAATTCTAGTTTTATGGCCCTAAAGTGTCAAAAAATGAGTATCGATCATGGCGAGGCGGTGACTATTATTCCTTAGGTTATTTTTATTGGTCCAGATTTTTTTTTTGCGATCTGGGTTCAGGCGCCCTTGCCCATGCAGAAGGCGTAGGCTATAGCACACAAAAATTCGAGAATCGAGCGAAATTTCAGTTTTATGGCACTAAAACCCCCAAAACGAATAGAGATTATGCCGAGGCGGTGACTATTATTCCTTAGGTCATTTGTTATGGTCTGAAAAAATGATAGACGATCTAGGTCCAGGCGCCCGGGCCCATGTAGAAGACATGTGCTATAGCTAAGGAAAATTTGGTGATCGGGTGAAATTCCAGTTTTATGGTCCTAAAACGCCATAAAATGAGGAATGGTCATGGTAAGACGGTGATTATTGTTCCTTAAGTTATTTTTTATGGTCTAGCAAAATTTTAGGTAATCCACATCCGGGCATGCATGCCCATGCCGAAGGTGTGGATTATAGTATACGAAAATATAAAAATCAGATGGAATTCTAGTTTTATGGCCCTAAAATGCAACGAAACAAGGGAGATCATGGGGAGGCGGTGACTATTATTTTTAGGTCATTTTTTATGGTCCGACAAAATTTTATACGATGCGGGTCCGAGCGTCCGGGCCTATGAAGAAGGTGTGGGCTAGCACACAAAAATCTGAGAATATGGAGCAATTATAATTTTATGGCCGTAGTACGCCAAAAAATGAAGAACGGTCATAGTGAGGAGGTGACTATTGTTCCTTAGATCATTTTTGGTGGTCCAACAAAAATTTAGGTGATCCAGTTCTGGGCGCCCGAGCCCATACAGAAGGCGTGGGCTATTGCATACGAAAATATTGGAATCGGGCAAAATTCCAATTTTATAGCTTTAAAATGTCAAAAAATGAGTAACGGTCATGGAGAGGCGGTGACTATTATTCCTTAGGTCATTTTTAATGATTCGATAAAATTTTAGGCAATCGATGTTTGGGACCTAGGCACATGTAGAAGGCATGGGCTATGGCACACGAAAATATGGAAATCGGGCGGAATCCTAGTTTTATAGCCATAAAACGCCAAAAACTGTATAACGATCATGGCACGATGGTGACTATTGTTATATAGGTTGTTTTGATTGTCCTTCAAAATATTTACGCGATCCGTGTCTAGGCGCCCGGGCCCATGCAGAAAGCGTGGGTTATAGCACACGAAAATCTCGAAATCAGGCGGAATTCCAGTTTTATGGCCCTAAAACGCTAAAACACGAGGAACGATCATAGTAAGGCGGTGACTATTTTTTCTTAAGTCATTTTTTATGATTTGGATAAATTTTAGGAGATCAACGTCGGGGAGCCCGGGCTCATGGGGAAGGCGTGGGCTATAACACATGAGAATCTGGGAATCAGGTGAAATTCCAGTTTTATGGCCCTAAAACGCAAAAAGTGAAGAACGATCATAGCAAGGTGGTGACTATTGTTCCTTAGGTCTTTTTTTATGGTCCGAAATTTTTTTATATGATGTTGGTCTGGGCATCTAGTCCTCTATAGAAGGCGTGAGTTATAGCAAACGAAAATCTTAGAATCAGGTGAAATTCAAGTTTTATGGAACTAATATGCCAAAAACGATGAATGGTCATAGCGATGCGGTGACTATTTTTTCTTAGATCGTTTTTGATGGTCAAACAAAATTATAGGGGATCCGGGTCTGGGCGCACAAGACTATAAAAAAGGCGTGGGTTATTGCACACGAGAATTTGAAAATCATGCGAAATTTTAGTTTCATGGCCCTAAAACGTCAAACAATGAGGAACAGTCATGGCGAGGCGGTGTCTATTGTTTCTTAGGTAGTTTTTGTGGGTCCGAAAAATTTTTAGGCGATCCGGGTCTGGGCGCCCGGGCCCATAAAAAAGGCGTGGGCTATAGCACATGCAAATTTAGTAATCGGGCGGAATTCCAATTTTACGACCCTAAAACGCCAAAAAATGAGTAATGGTCATGGCGAGGCGGTGACTATTGTTCCTTAGGATATTTGTTATGGTCCAACAAAATTCTAGGGGATTCGGGTCCGGGAGCCCGGGCCAGTGCAAAAGGCGTAGGCTATAAAACACAAAAATCTGGGAGTCTTGTTGCAATTTTGAAGCCTAAAGTCAGCTTCTTCCGTCCCTTTACTGCTGGGCCTACCTTATGAGGCCCAATTTCCAAAGTCGAGTTCTTTTTCCCTCAACTTGTCTACTGCTTCGCTAGTTAGTTCACCGCCTTGTTACATTTTGTTATGCCTTTTTATTATTATTCTACCTTATATGTATACAACACTCATATATTAAATTACATACTTTATTTTATGTTTTAGTGTCGTATAAAACTTATACAAGCCCTAAAAAAATATAGGACTAAAAGAATTAGTTAGTAATTAATCTCTATTTCTCTAATTACATTTGTTTATATCATATTATGTTTTTCGCTCACCTACTTTTCTTAACAAGATTTTGAAACCCAAACTTAGCGAAAAACAAGAGCACACTTTCCAAAGAAAAATCAGGGTTGAATCGCAAACTTTACCATCAAAGAGGCAAAATCAGAATTTTCATAAAAAGTGAAGTACTATCGCCCTAAAGGATTTTCAACAAAATGGTCTGTCTTCAAGTCCTCAAATCAAGGTATATCTTAGGCTTATCCCATCTCATTAGAGTAATATACACCTCCATGCTTTAAAAATAAGTTAGTTCCTTTTCATATACTTTTAAGTATAAACATCCTTATATCTCTATTCAAAAGGCTTTTTCAAGTATATATACTCTAACGCTATTTTCTCTATAATTCATATCCCTTTTAAATTATACCTACCTTTTCTAAGAATTATGTCCTAATATATGGTAAGTCATGTTTGTAAAACCTTGATTTAGGCATAGTATAAATAATTGATTCCAAATCTAGTCTAAGTCCTATAGAGCTACCTCAGGTAGATTTTAAGGGGTGCCTAACACCTTCCCCTTAGAAGAATAAGAACCCTTACCCATAATCTCACGGGTTAGCAGACTAATAATGAATATGACTTAGTAATTAAATAGGTACCCTAGTATACCTTTAAATATTAGGTGGCGACTCTATTTTATCAACAACAGAGAAACCACAAGTTGAATCTTGTTTTGACTAGTGTAAAATAGGGTGCAACAACATGGTGACTCTGCTGGGGAATCACACTTAGGTTTTGACCTTAGCAAACTTAGACTAATTTGGCATCTAGATTTATTTGTACATTGCTTTAGTTGTAGATAAAATTGCAATTACATGCTTACCTACTTTATATGCTCTTTATGCTTATTATCATGCTTATTGTTGCTACACCCATGTCTGTTACTGCTTTATATACACTGTCATCACATTTCTTCCTATCGAGTCTTTGCCGTACACTATCACACACGTTGGCATGCGAGGCTTGTCTTTTACACCCCTCCGAACCTTCTTTTCAAAACTCTCTAGTTTCAGAGAATGGCTTTGTCAGGTCAACTGACATAATTTCTCGCAACCTTCAGTCCAACTCAAAAGTAGGAAACAGTGTACTCTAGTAAAATAGGTCATACTGCATAAATCTTAGGTTAGCCGGTACTTGGCATCGACGCACAATTAGGAAAGCCACCTTAATATCAACGGGTAATGTACCTAACGACATGACTTCTGTGGAAAGATAAACAAACCTGACAAGGCACCTAAAGATCCGAAGCAAACACTTACCAAACATCTTTCTTTTAACCACCACAGAAAAATGGAAATCAACTGAAACGTCTCTGAGATTAGAATGGTAATGGGAGCGCCACATAAATTGAAACAGTGGTGGAAGAATATTCGTCGTGAAGATGAGGTTTAGACGTACCTGGGGGCATTAACCGCTTTGCTGAATATCCAAGTAGACAGGGTGCTCACTCGCCTGTTGATAGAATTTTGGGATCCGGCTAAGGTGGTGTTCATATTTGCCGACTATGAGTTAGTACCGACATTGGAGGAAGTCACGAGTTTCACGGAGCTGCTGTTCAATGGAATGAAGCCAATATTGCCAGTTACTATGACCGATTAGCAGTTCTTGAATGCTTTAGGACTAGCCAATAGTAGGAGTCTCAGAGGTATCGAGGACAGATGGGTGAGCCTCGACCAACTGTTCGACAGATTTGGGCACCGCGAAAGCTACGAGTGGTATTCAGGAGAGTTTCAATGTGACCAAACTACGTGGGAGAGTCTCAGACCTATCACTTTCTCAATGGCACTATTAGGATAATTGGTCTTCCCGCAGCGAAGGGGTCAGATCAACATTAACCTATTACCTGTGGTTCACGCGACCTTCCGCGACAATCGTCAAGCTACTTTGGTGCCGATGGTGTTAGCTAAGATGCTTGGGCTTTTTTCCACATGTGCACAAGGGTATGATTTTGCTTCTCCAGATCTGGTCTATTAAACATTTCTTCCAGCGAGAGGCAACCATCTACTACTTTGTGGACGTCGATAACATGATCTGCAACCACAATGAAAGAATGAGACATTGGGTCTCCCCACATGGTCAAGAAGAGTGGAGGGAAATGCTGATCAACCTGAGTGGGGAATGTATCATCTTGAAGCTATCCTGGTTAGGTGGAAGAGAAATCTTGAGGAGCCCTCAGAAATACTTCATTGAGCTGATCGGACTTGAAGGTATTCAACCATATTCACCCTTGCGGGTCCTCAGATAATTCGGGATGATCCAAGATGGGCCTCTATGACAAGGACATCGCTATACGAAGATAAGTACAACAGGCAGATTCCAATCCCCCGGATAATAATGCTCCAAGAAGAGTGGAACAACCTGGTCACAATACCCATAGGTCAAAACTCACGGTGCACTCATGAGTATTACGTTTGGATCAACGAGGAAGAAGAGCTGGCCCGACCAAGAAGAGAGGGTATAGCTTGATTAGAGGATGCGGTGGCTGCTTTGCAGATTTACCATGAGATCCTGCCACATTACCTCGTGACTACTTTGATACACCATCAAGTGGTCCCAGGATCCGTTAATCACATGTTGCCACCTGCTGAAGATGATGACCGGGTAGTGAAGTGCATCCAAATAGAGTCTAACACAGAGCCAGAAGAAGATCCGAAGAAGGAGTCCGAGTTCAACGATGACGAGGAGGAGTTTGAAGAAGACCCGGATGAGGATCCGGAAGAGGAGCCAAAGGAAGGAGAAGAGATGGGAAATGACTCAGGGGATGGCTATTAGAGTTGGTTGATTTACCCTTTCCTTCCCACTTTGTACCCTTATCCCTAGTTTTCTCTTTTACTTTCCAAAAGGGCAATTTATCCAAGCCCATGCAGTTCTTTGAAACAGTGATGTAGTCTTTGTTCCCACTTATATCAGTCCAAATTATCAATGAAAAAAAATTGCTTCGGATAAAAATGTGTCAAGCCTAAATGTTTGTTAAATATCTGTGATTTAAGATTACCTCCGGCAATGAAAGGTTCCCATGAATTTTAGGAAATGAGCTAGCCTTAATTCACAAATTAATTGCTCTATGTGATTTCATGCTTGTATAAATACAGAAACTCACTCTTGTTCCTTTTTCTTTCTTCTTATTTTTCTTTTGATTTATTATTACCCCCGAAAAGAGAAAGAAAGTTGGTTTGTGTCGACCAAAACTAGCGGAACCACCATATAATCTAAGGTCAAAGGGAAAGATGTCAGTCGTAGAAAACCTAACTAAACATGCTCTGGTCATACCCGACAGACCAGGGCGATCGAGGGAAAAGGATGACACAAGGAATGATGAAAACATGGCCAGGATGACCGAGGAAATAGAGTCCCTAAGGTAGGAGTTATAACATATCAGGGAACTAGCGCACCTGGCCGTGACAATACTTCCTCAACCACCTCGATTCCCTTCTTTGGATTCAATCCCTGACCACTTTCCTTCCACATTACGCCAAACAACAACACCCCAATATCAGCTCCTGTCACTCAAGTCATACCCTAGTAACCCTAGCAAATCCACCAAATCCCCCTATCCACATTCCGTAGGTACCCCGGTACATTCAGACACCACAAAAACCTGCCTTTTACTACCAATGTAACTCATACCCCTCCTCGTGACGGAGTCACTTTAATCACTAACCATCACATACCTGTGGCACATGCCATCGCCAATGAGCGGTAGGTTCCCCCTGTATATGCCATTTTGAACCTACCTTTATAGCACCTGTCACGGTCAAGGTGCCTTATGAGGTTGATCAATACGCCGAAATGGAGAGGGAAGCCACACGTAAGGAAGAAAGTCAATATCTAAGTAGTTGTAAATTTTGAGAAAGCAAATAAAGAGCCTCCAAGTTTCCCGAGGAAGTGAAAGTTTGGACTACAATGATCTGTGTATTCATCCGAATGTGGATATGCCAGCAGGTTATAAACCCCCAGAGTTCGATATCTTCAATGGGACGGGTGATCCTCATGCACATTTGAGGGCATATTGAGATAAGTTAGTCGGAGTGGGGAGGAATGAGAAGCTAAGGATGAAGTTATTTATAAGAAGTTTTATGAGAGAAAAGCTCACCTATTGCACTCGACAGGATCCACGAAATTGGAGAACTTGGCAAGATATGGCGGAGGAATTCATGAATTGTTTTCGATTCAACACAGAAATCACTACCGATCGGTTCGCACTGGTGAACCTGTAGAAAAACCCATATAATTCATTCCAAGAATATGCATGTCGGTGAAGGACAGAGGCCGCCAGGGCGCAACCCCTGCTAGACGATAGTGAATTAACCAAGTATTTCAGAGCCTAGTGTAACGACCCTGCCAGATGTTTCGAGAGTTATAGCCCCGTTTCCTCCCATTTCTGCTTCCTTTATGATTTTAAGCTATATTATGATATACCGGGTTAGTTGGTTCGGGTCAGGAGTAGTTTTGGAGTGGATTGAGACACTTAGTCTCCTATTTAGAAGTTTAAGTTGAAAAAGTCAACTGGATGTTGACCTATGTGTAAACGATCTCGGATTTGAGCTTTTATGGTTCCGTTAGTTCCGTTAGGTGATTTTGGATTTAGGAGTGCATCCGGAATGTGATTTGGAGGTCCGTGGTAGAATTAGGCTTGAATTGGAAAAATTGGAAATTTGGCGATTTTCGGTAGGTAGTGGAAAATTTGATATTAGGTCAGAATGGATTTCCGGAAGTTGGAGTAGGTTTGTGGTGTCATTTTTGATGTGTGTGTTAAATTTTAGGTCATTCGGACGTGGTTTGGTATGTTTCAGCATTGTTTGTGGAATTCAGAAGATTAGAAGTTCTTAGGCTTGAATCCGAGGGTAATTTGGTGTTTTGATGTTGTTTTGAGTGATTTGAAGGTTCGACTAAGTTTGTATGTTGATATATGACTTATTGGTATTTTTGGTTGAGGTCCCGAGGGCCATGGGGTGATTCCGGGTGGTTAACGGATTGGTTGAAGTTGGAAAATGCAGTTGAAGCTGCTGCTACTGATATTTTTGCACCTGCGGAGGGGGAGAGCCGTAGGTGCGAGGTCGCAGGTGCGCATGGGGAGTTCGCAGTGCGGGCAGTGCTGGGCTAGGTAGGATTCACAGGTGGGAGAAGGCTATCGTATCTGCGAGCCCGCAGGTGCGAGGCCTGGGTCGCAGATGCGGAGAGAAGGATTTTGGGCAGGCTTCGTAGAAGCGGAGAGAAATGCGCAGGTGCGCAAGTGCAGATATGGAACCTGGTCTCTTAAGTGAATTCCTTAGGTGCGATGGTTTTGAGCACAGGTGCGGTCCCGCAGGCGCGGGAAAGAGCCCGCATGTGCGAAAACCTGGGCAGAATGTATAGATAGCACACTTCGCGAATTTTGGTTCATTTTCACCATTTTCAAGTTGGTTTTTGGAGTAATATTTTAAGGGTGATTCAAGGGATTTCAGTGAGGTAAGTTGTTTGGGCTCTATTACTCATATATATGGTAATTTTTCGTTGTTTAATCATTTAATTAGTGGAAATTAAGGGTGAAAATGAGGGGTTAAGACTTGGGATTTTGGAGAGTTTGATTTAAGGATTTGAGGGACAAAATGAGGTCGAATTTTGATAAATTTTGTATGTATGGACTCGTGAGTGAATGAGCTTTCTAGTTTTGTGACTTTTGTTGGATTTCGAGACATGGGCCCAGGGGCTGAGTTTGGGACGATTTCGGATTTTGGCTATAATTTGGTGTTTTTCTTGTGAAAGTGGTTCCTTTAACTATATTGATGATATTGTACTGATTGTGAATAGATTCGGAACATTTGGAAGCCGATTCGAGAGGCAAGGGCATTGCAGAGTAGAGATTTTCTCGGCTTGAGGTAAGTAACGATTGTAAATCTAGTCCTGAGGGTATGAAACCCCGAATTTTTGTATCATTTTACTACTTTGAGGTGACGCACATGCTAGGTGACTGGCGTGTGGGCGTTCACCCTTGGGGATTGTGACTTGGTCCATCCCGTAGCAACTGTAAAGTTACATATTTTGTTGAAACTATATGATACTTATATGTTTTAGAAAGAGTTTTCTGTAAATTGGGCTGAATGCCATGTTTGGGTCTTGTGCCAGTGCTGTTTGGACCCTTAGGGCCCTTTTCTTACTATTCTCTTACTGTTTTCGATTGAAAATCTATACTCAGTCATGGTTATACCTGTTTACTGCATAACTCAGTTTCATTACTCTGTTTTGATGCATATAAATGCTGTTTTGGGATGAGTACCCTATTTTTACTAAGATGAGAGGTTTATGTCTGAGTGAGGCCGATGGCCTGATTTGTGAGGATATTTATGGGATCGGGCTGCACGTCCCAACATGTTTGATATAGGCTGAGGTCCTGAGTGATTTATGCCATGATTTGGCTTGATATAGCACTTGGGCTGAAGGAGCCCCTCCAGAGTCTGTACACACCCCCAGTGAGCACAGGTACCTATTAAGTGCGAGTGCCGAGTGCTGAGTGATTCTGAGGTATGCCCGAGAGGCATGAGTGATTGTGAGGTTTTCCCGAGGGGCTGTATACGAGTGATGTTGCCCGAGGGGCTGATTATTATTTTCTCATTTTTGCTCACCTTTGCATTGAGTCTTTGTTTGAAACACTGTTGGAAAATATCTTTAAATGATTGTTTTTACTGGAACTGGGTTTAAACGAGATGATTTGATTCAAACACTGATTTTTAAAGCATGTTGTATTTTACCGAGATTTCATGATATGAATTTTATATGCGTTATTGCTCGTCACTGCTGCTCAGTCTTTATTTACTGTTGTTGCTTACTGAGTTGGTGTACTCACGTTACTCCCTGCACCTCGTGTGCAGATCCAGGTGTAGCTGAACACGGTAGAGGCTGTTGACTATTCCGGTTGTAGATTTTCTCGGGGATAACAAGGTAGCTGCCTGGCGATCGCAACCCTGCTCTTCTCCCTCTTATCTTCTTTTAGTTGTATTTAGCAATTTTCCAGACTATGTTAGTCTCAATATTGTTAGACAAATTATAGTAGATGCTCATGACTAGTGACAACCTGATGTCGAGCTTGTCTTTTCCGCATTTTTGTTTTGATTTGAACTCCTGTACAAAGGTTTTTTTAATGTTAAATAGCCTTGAAATGTTCTTTGAAATAAAAATATTGGTTTGTTTTGGAAATGAGTCGGCTTGCCTAGTTCCACGATAGGCGCTATCACGACAGGGCTAGTTTGGGTCGTGACACCTAGGAAGGAATATACTTTGTAAAAATAATGGGAACGATGGGACATAAATTCCCCGAGCTGGTCAAGGTGGGATATTTCTTAGAAGAGGGTATAAAATCTGGTAAAGTATAATCCTTGGTAGCACTACAAGCGGCCAACAAGGCCATCCAATCCGGGTCAATCGGTAGCAGAAAGAAGAAGAAAGAGGAGGTCTCAACAGTTATCTCTTACTATCAATCCAACCCACATCACGGAAACACTTCTTATTCCCCAAACAATCATTCACCACCACCCACTTACGCTTCAGTCTATAACACCTAGCCATATTACCATCCTCAACCACAATACAACCCTCCTCGAGCCAACAATAACCAAAATCCATAATGACCATATGCTCTTGTCCAAACCACTACTCACCAAAACCAACCTGCTTATGCACCATGCCGTTGTCCCAACTTTAAAGAGAGGGGTCCAAGAAATTTTACCCTGATTGCTGAGCCTCTGGCCCAATTATTCGAGAGATTGAGAACAACAGGATTGATATACCCGATCGAAGGAAGGGTTCCTAAATACCCCTCCAAGTATTTTGACACAACTAAGAGATGCATGTACCATTCTAAGGTACATGGGCATGGTACTGAAGATTGTTTTAAGCTAAAAAAATGAGATTGAAATGCTGATCAAGAGCGGAGCCATTCAATGCACTCCGGCACCGCCCAATGTGAAATGCAATCCACTACCAAATCACCGAAACCAGGGAGTTAACATGATCATATCGGATGAAGAGTATGACCTAAAGAGAATGATTGTCACTATAAGAAATGCAGAAGCCGTCAGGATCCCTCCTCAAAGGGCTCCAATGATTACAGTACAAGTGAGACCTACAGTGACTGTTCAAACTTATCAGCGTCAACTTTCCGTTTCTACAAAAGACGAGGAAAGTTGATAATAGGATACCGTCCCATGGACGTACCAGCAAAAAGGGAAGGCTAAAATGATAGACTCTATCGTAGCCCATGGTATGACTAGGTCAGGGAGATACTATGCTCCTGAAGATGTCAATTGAAGGAACTTGGGAAGAGAGAAAATTCAAATAAGGAACGTAACAAACCCAGAAGCCGCCGAGTTTTGGAAGGTCAAGCAAAGAGTATTCTGTGGAGGAGCAGCTGAAAAAACCCCCATCACATATATTAATCATGGATCTGTTAATGAGTTCCGACAGTCATACGGATGCCCTGTTGAAATTCCTAAGTATGGTAAGTGTACTAAGTAACACCACCAGTGAGGTGCTGGCCGCAACAATTGGGAAAATGGTCGAAGCAAATATGTTCACTTTCAGAAGAGATGAACTTCCTATTGAGGGCGCAAGTCACAACAAAGCTCTTCATATCATTGTCAAATGTGGGGACAAAGTGGTGTCCCGAGTATTGGTTGATGGAAGGTCATGAGTCAATATTTGTCCGCTCTCCACCCTATGGGAGTTAGAAATTCATTTGAGGGAAGTCAAGGAAAGCCACGTAAGGGTGAGGGTCTTTGACGGTTCGCAAAAGTATGTTATTGGAGAAATTTATTTGGCCTTCCAGATCAGGCCGGTCAAATTTCCCATATTATTTCAAGTAATATACATCTCCTCTTCCTACAACTTGCTGATGGGGAGACCCTGGATAGATATGGCAGGGGCAATCCCGTCCACTTTACACCAATGCATGAAATTTGAGTAGGGATGTCAAGAGATCGTGGTTCATGGTGAGTGGGTCATCTCGCTTATTTGGAGTATGTTATTCCGTTCATTGAAGGGCTAGATGGGGTCGCTTTCCATGCAGTGTAAATCATGTAGACTACCAAAATGGAAGAGACTGAAAAAACCTGGGAATGCAATCTCCATATAGATCCAAGATGGCTATGAGGGAGATGATAAAATATGGATACAGGCCAGGAACAGGGCTGGGAGCCTAGTCGGACGTAATCACAGTGCCAATTGAACATAATGGGAAAAAAGGAAGGGCCGACATAGGATATCAACCTCTGGAGGGTAAAGCTCGTACCATTAGCTATGAGAAAAAGGTTTTATGCTAGAGCATGTTGCAAGTCAGGGTCAGAGTTCATTACCAGAAGATGATATCATCGACGGGATGGGAAAGCTGTTCGTGAATATGATTGAAGAGTACTGTGAAGGGATTGACATCAAGACACCGACTATCAGGGATGCCGAACCAGGGGAAGAGCTGTGGAATTGGACCGCTGGTCCATCTTTGGTATGTCGGGAGTCTTGGTAGTATGGAACTTTAAAAGTTTTTCTTTTGAATAGTGCACGGTCAATTGAGGCATGCACCGTGTTTGTACCTTTTTGTCATTTGCCTCTTTTGATCTCTTAAGACGTTTTTTTTTATGAAATAAAAAGAATCACTTTCTCAAATATTGCAACTTTTTTTAGAGCTAAAAACCCACGTTCCGCGATTATGACATGTAACAAAACCGTCGAGCACAATGATCCAGATTACAAGGAATATGATGAGAGTATGATGCCATACAATCTCCCGCAGGATATCGGGTAGTTGGAGAGTCAGAAAAAGCCCAACCTCGAATAAATAGAAGTGGTCAACCTTGGAATAGAACAAGACATAAAAGACAAGAATCAACATTCACCTAGAAGCTGAGCAGAAGGAAAAACCGATTGAGCTCCTCCGACAGTGCATCGATGTGTTCGCATGGTCATATGATGACATGCCGGGATTAAGTACTGACATTGTCTCGCATCGATTGTCCACCGACCCTACCTGACCGCCGGTCAAGCACAAACCCAGGAAATTTAAGCTCGATTTAAGTCTGGTTGGAAAATATCATCCTAGTACGCAAGAGATACGGAAAGATTAGAATATGTATGGACTATCGATATCTCAACAAAGCTAGTCCAAAGGACGATTTCCCTATACCAAATATCCACATCCTTATCGACAATTGCGCGAAGCAGGAATTGCAGTCGTTTGTGGATTGTCTTGCTGGGTATCACCAAATCTTGATGCATGAGGAAGATGCATAAAAGACGTCCTTCACCATACCTTGGGGAGTCTACTTCTATAGAGTTATGTCGTTCGGTCTCAAGAACGTCTGTGCCACCTACATGAGGGCCATGACGACCCTCTTTCACGATATGATTCATTAGGCGATTGAAGTGTATAAGGATGACGTCATCATAAAGTCTCGAAAGAGTTCAGAGCACTTGGACGATTTGAGGAAATTTTTCGAACGTCTACGAAGGTACAATTTGAAGTTGAACCCAGCAAAGTGCGTGTTCGGAGTCCCTGCTGGAAAGCTGTTGGGCTTCATTGTAAGCAGGAAGGGGATAAAGCTGGACCCATAAAAAATCAAGGCTATTTAAGAATTGCCGCCACTAAAGAGAAGAAAAGATGTAATGAGTTTTTTGGGTAGATTGAATTACATCAGTCGCTTCATAGCCCAGTCCATGGTAATCTGTGAATCTATTTTCAAGTTGTTGAAGAAAGATGCTGCCACAAAATGGACTGAAGAGTGCTAGAAAACCTTCAACAAAATCAAGGAGTCTCTATCAAATCCACCAATGTTGGTTCCCCCCGAACTCGGGAAGCCATTGTTACTATATTTGTCAGTCTTGGATAATACCTTCGGCTGTGTGTTGGGATAACATGACGAAACTGGAAGAAAGGAGCATGCCATCTACTACTTAAGTAAGAAGTTCACGCCATGCGAGGCCAAGTATACTCTGATAGAATGCACGTGTTGTGCTCTGACTTGGATTGCCTAGAAACTAAGGCATTATATGTCAGCATACACTACGCATCTGATATCGTGACTCGATCTGCTCAAGTGCATCTTCCAGAAGCCAATGCCTACCGAAAAGCTAGCTATCTCCTCAACGAATTTGATGTTGGGTACATAACTCAGAAGGCTATCTAAGGGCAAGCTTTAGTCGACCACCTCACAGAGAATCCGGTGGATGAGGATTACGAGCCACTTACCATGTATTTTCCCGATGAAGAAGTATTATTTGATGGAGAAGATATTGCAGAATCGTACCTTGGGTGGAGAATGTTTTTTGATGGAGCAGCAAACTTCAAAGGAGTCGGAATTGGGGTAGTCCTGATTTCAGAATCCGGACAACACTATCCAACATCATCAAAGATAAGATTCCCCTATACTAATAATATGGCTGAATACGAAGCATGCATCCTTGGGATTAGAATGGCAGTCGACATGAACATCAAAGAAATTTTGGTCATAGGGGATTCCGATCTATTGATACACCAAGTCCAAGGGGAATGGTCCACCAAGAATTTCAAGATACTTCCATACGTGCATTACGTGAATGAACTATGTAAAAAGTTCACAAAGATTGAGTTCAAGCATGTCCCCGGGATTCAAAACGAGTTCGTTGACGCCCTTGCAACCCTATCATCTATGATTCAACATCCAAACAAGAACTACATCGACATGCCTATTGCTTCCATGAAGATAAAGAACTAGATAGTAAACCATGGTATCACGACATCAAGAAATTCCTTGCAACCAAAGAATACCTAGAGAATTCTACTAATGGTCAAAAGCAAGTCCTCAAGAGGCTGGCAAACAATTTTTTCCTCAATGGATAAATCCGGTACAGGAGGACCCCAGACTTAGGTTTGTTGAGATGTGTAGACATCGCCGAGGCAAGCGAATTATTGGAGGAAATACATGCAGGAACATGCGGACCCCACATGAATGGGTTCACATTAGCCAAGAAAATCTTGAGATCTTCATATTTTTGGATGACTATGGAAAATGACAGTATCCGCTACATATAGAAGTGTCACCAGTGCCATATTCACAAGATTTCATCCGAGTTTCGCCAAATGAGTTAAACGTAATGGGTTCACCCTGGCCGTTCGCCGCTTTAGGCATGGACGTGATTGGACCTATAGAGCCTGCCGCATCAAATGGACATTCTTTCATCTTGGTAGCTATCGACTATTTCACCAAATGGGTCGAAGCATCTACTTACAAGGCCGTCACAAAGAATATAGTAGCAGATTTCGTCCGAAATAACATCATTTGTAGATTTGGGATACCAGAGTCTATTATCACTTAAAATGTCGCTAACCTCAACAGTGACCTCATGAGAGAAATCTGCGAGAAGTTCAAAATCGTCCACCGCAATTCTACAGCCTACAAACCACAAATGAATGGGGCAGTCAAGGCAGCCAACAAGAATATCAAGAGAATTCTGTGAAAGATAGTGGACAATCACAGACAATGGTACGAGAAACTACCTTTCGCTTTACTCGGTTATCGAACTACCATGAGAACATCCACTAGGGCAATGCCGTATATATTGGTATACGACACTAAGTTGTGATACCCGTAAATGTCAAAATACTGTTTTTAAGGGTTATCTAAGAAGAAAAAATGGATGACACAGAGTGCATACGGGTCATGCAAGAGCAACTCATTCTCATTGACGAGAAAAGAATGGATGCAGTATGTCATGGTCAGTTGTATCAGAACAGGGTGACCAGTGAATTTAACAAAAGAGTGAAATCTTATCAGTTCGCACCGGGGCAGTTGGTATTGAAGAAAATCTTTCCCCACCAAGAGGAAGCTAAAGGAAAGTTCGCACCAAACTGGCAAGGTCCTTATGTAGTTCACCGAGCACTGTTGGGTGGAGCTCTAATCTTGAAAGAAATGGATGAAAGAGTCAATACAAAGCCTATCAACTCAGACGCAATCAAGAGATACTATGTTTGAAGACAAATAGAGTTAGGTTTTGATGTAACAGAACTACGTTCAACCTGACTTCCTACAGAGGGATACGTAGGCAACCACGTAGGGTTTAGTTTCTCTACCCCTTCTCTTTTGTAATAAAAAAACCAAATATCATTTTTTTATGTTGCTCAGGAACTACGCTGAATTGATTTCCTTAGAAAGGAATACGTAGGCAATCCTCATCTGAGTCAGACTTGGGCATTTTCATTCTTAATCTCATCATTTTGCATCTGTTGTAATCGAACTACGCTTTGACTTGATTCTATTTGAAAACGTAGGTTGCCTGAGTCAGGCTCGGTCATTTCATCATATTTTATCATAATCCACGAACTACGTTCAGACTTGATTCCGTTTTGGATAGGTAGGCAACCTGAAAGGGTTCAGTCTTAACCTTAGGAAAACCTTGTAATGCATTAGTTTGAATTAGGACGTAGTTGCAATAGCAAGCAGTCATGTTGGTCGACATCAACAGGACAAAGTTTTCAAGAGGATACGTTCGCGTGTGGAGAAACTTTCATAACATGTCATAATCCGGAACGACGCTCGTTTTAAAAGCAAAGTATTTTCAAAATGTTTTCTAAAATAAAATATATAGACAGTAATTTGTTCCATCTACAGAATGTCGTGACGCAATCATGTCTAAGGCCGGAGCAAACCAACACAGTGATCGACACAAACCAACTTCCCCGCCCCCACTAAGAATTTTTCTTTGAGTGCATGGTCAATAGGGAGTAAGGAAGCACTAAGACCATACTGGGGAAAATGATGGATCCGCCACTTGCCTAAGATTGTCTATCTTCCTCCATCTGGTACAACTAAATCTAACCTCTGAATCCTTTGCAGGTATTTCAGAATTAGACAACTGATGCGGAAAAACCTGTACATAGCAAATTGCCTGCTCAAACAACCAGAGCACCTTATACAAAACTGATCATTGGATTCGTCAAAGAAAGCCCAGTATATAGCAAACTGCCTGCTCAACTAATCGGAGCACCCTGTACAAACGAGCCATCAATTTCACCAATTGGAGCCGTGTATGTAGCAAACCGTCAATTCAATCAATCGGAGTGCCCAGTACAAATCCAACGTCGGCTTCGCCAACCGGAGCCTTGTATATAGCAAAATTGTAAACTTCGCCAACAAAGCAATTCGCATTGCCGCTCTGTCGCAGCGGATGCCAGAATAGATAGTCGCAAACCTCGTCACCGATGTTTTGCCAATCGATGGCCGCAACTTAGCTTCGCAGTCAAGAGTATCTCTTGGGCATACATTTATTTCATTTGCAATTACTTTGAATGTTTTGATGTTTTGTTCATGCAGCTTCAGGAATGATTACGGTCTTAGTTAATCACTCCAAAGCTGTCACGACCCAAAATCTCACCTGTCGTGATGGCGCCTATCTCAATACTAGGCAAGCCGACAATCTCAATAAACTCCCATATCTTTTATGTAAAAAAACAAAATGATTAAATTCAGCGGAAGAAAATTCAAAAATACATATATAAACACTCCCAAAACCTGGTGTCACTGAGTACATGAGCATCTAGTATAAATACAAGTCTGGAAATACGATCCATAATAGTCTAAGACTAAATGTAGTAAATAAGAAGGTAGGGAAGGAGAGGCAAGGTGTGCAAAACACGGCAGTTACCTCTGAATCTCTGAAAAGTCAACCGTACAAAAGAATCAACACCCGCTATATCCGGGAATACCTCGATCTGCATACGAAGTGTAGGGTGTAATATGAGTACAACCAAGTCAGTAAGTAACAATAATAAATAAGGAACTGAAGATAGTGACGAGCTACACAATTATAGTTCACTTTCAGTAATTCCAGCAAAGAATAAGCATGCTTCCAAATCCAGCAATTTAAGTGAAATCAGTTTTATACGGTTCAAGTTCATATAATTCGGATATAAAATCTTTCAGAAAATTTTACAACAATGATAGATAGCAACTAAGTGCAACAACAAATAAAAAGCAAGTACAACCTCTCAGGATAACAATCACTTATTGGGCTCCCAGCCCTCAGCATTCACACTCAATGGGTACCCGTATTCACTGGGGGTGTACAGACTCCGGAGGGGCTCCTACAGCCCAAGCGCTATAATCCGCACGAACAACTCACGTGCTGCACGGACAACTCACGTGCTATAATATCCTGCACGGATAACTCACATGCTGCACGGACAACTCACGTGCTGCACAGACAACTCACATGCTATAATATCCATACCTCACCGACAGGCCCTCGGCCTCACTCAGTCATCAACCTCTCTAGTCTCTCGGGCTCTCAAAAATCACAAAGATCATCCCAAACAAAGATAACATAGTGTATCAACAAAAATCAAGAAAGACTGAGGTATGATACGCAGGTATAATCATGACTGAGTACAAGATAGCAATTAGTAAATAATTCAACAAGTACGCGACCTCTGCGGGTCCCAACTGTACTATCACATAGCCTAAGCATAATTTACAGTCAAATTTCTTTAACACATAGAGAGCATATAGCTAACAACAAGTTATTCAACTTTACAGTTTCACGGGACGGACCAAGTCACAATCCCCTCGGTCATGCCTGTCACCTAGCATGTGTGTCACCTCCAAAATAATCACATGACACAAAAATCAGGGGTTTCGTACCCTCAAGACCAGATTTAAAACTGTTACTTACCTCAAACTGCGAAATTCTTATTTCGCTAAGCCTTTGCCTCGTGAATTGACCTCCAAACGCCTTGAATCTAGCCACAAATAATTCGATTCAGTCAATAAAATTTATTGAAATTAATTCCATAAGAAAATACTAATTTTGCATAAAAATCCGAATTGTAGCTCAAAAATCACATGTGGGGCCCACATCTCAGAATCCGATGAAACTTATAAAATCCGATAATCAATTCAATTATGAATCCAACCATACTAGTTTCACTCAAATCTGACCCCGAAATCTCAAAAATTCGTTTCTATGAGATTTCTAAAATTTTTCCAAATTTCAATCTCAAAACACTAATTAAATGTTGAAAACAAATGATGGATTCGGCTAATCTAACCATAATTGAGTTAAGAACACTTACCTTGATGTTTTCTTTGAAAATCTCCCAAAAATCTTCTCTCCCCAAGCTCCAATTTGACAAAAATGGAAAATAGGACAAAGTCCCCTGCTTTATAACTTACAGTTCTGTCCAGGCCCTCGGCCCTCATCCTCGATCCTCGACCCTCGGCCTTCGGTCCTCGGCCTTCGGTCCTCGGCATTCGATCCTCGGCCTTCGGTCCTTGGCCTTAGATCCTCGACCTTTGATCCTCGGCCTTCGATCCTTGGCCTTCGGTCCTCGACCTTCGATCCTCAGCCTTCGGTCGTGCCCCCGAATTTCCAGCAGAATAAAAATTGCCGTAGCTTTTGCAGCAATTGTTTAAGTCCAACTTTTGATCCATTAACCATCCAAAACCTCCTGGACACAAACCATATATTAATTTCAATCATAAAACACACTACGGACCTGCTCATGCACTCAAAACACTGAAACGAGGTCGTCTTGACCCGATATTGACCATGGTCAAACTCCCAAATTTCTTAACCTTACTAGTCTCTCAACCAATGATCCAAAAAAAAATACACCAAGCCCCTCGGGACCCGTCAAATCATACCAACAAGTCCTATAACATCATACAGACTTAGTCGAAACCTCAAATCATAACAAACAATGCTAAAACCATGAATCATACCCCAATTCAAGCTTAAGGAACTTAAGAATTTCCAACTTCTACATTCGATGCCGAAACCTATCAAATCAATTCCGATTGACCTCAAATTTTGCGCACAAGTCATAAATGATATAACAGAGATATGAAAATTTTCAGAACTGGATTCCTACCCTGATATCAAAAAGTCAACCCCCGGTCAAAATTCTCAAAAATTCAACTTTCGCCATTTCAAGTCTAATTTCACTACGGACCTCCAAATAATTTTTCGGACACGCTCCTAAGTCCAAAATCACCATACGAAACTATTGAAATCATCAAAACTCTATTCCGGGATCGTTTACACATAAGTCAATATCCGGTTAACTATTTCAACTTAAGCTTCCAACATTAAATTTATTCTTCCAATCTATCTCCGAAATACCTTAAAACTAAAATCGACAATTCACACAAGTCATAATACCTCGTAGGAAGTTATTCAAGACATCAAATAGTTGAAAGGAGCGTAAATGCTCAAAACGACCGGTCGAGTCGTCACAAAAGCGGAAATTACCTTACATTTTTCATTACAAAGCTCTCCCAATAAGCGGAGATGCACTATACAAATCAAGATCTCCCAATAAGCGAGACATTTCTTAGTGCAAAGCTCTCCCATCAAGTGGAGACGCACTCCACAAATCAAGCTCTCCCAACAAGCAGGGACAATTTTTAAATGCTCCAATAACTACAGAACGGTACATAGTCTGGTTAACAAATCGAGTCAAAATCAAGTATCCCATCATCCTGATCCCAACTAACGGCTCGCCGACAGCCAGGCATCATCATTCCTGCATCATTTACATCTTTTTTTAATATACTCTGTATTGCAATATATTAGTATGCGTGTATTTTATTTGTTTTGTAGGAACAAACATCGTAACGTGGAGATTTTCTAAGCAGTAGACCAAACTACAATGCTATGAGGGACAACAAACCCATTAGTGGGCTAAGGATCCAAGTTCAAACACAAACGACCAGTGAAACTCAAAATATTTTGATCCTTCAAAACAAGCCGCAAAATTCAAGTTGACATGGGTGCCCAATCCTCTGTCTCACTGCATCGTCATAATATGGTACTGGTGCAAGTCCTACCAGTTTTGCTTCCTAAAATATATTCACTCCAGAACTACATGAGGCCTGATCCTCGTTAAGCCCGATGTATGTAAGCGATTCAAAGCCAGAATTCAGCCCCAATATCTCAAAAGTTCTTCCCAAATCTTCCTAGAATTTCCTAACTCAATCCTGCAACTCATAATCTTCATGCTACTCCTGCAAATGCACGCCTGAATTCGGGACAAAATTGGCTTTAGGTTCAATTTCTTTGCCCGAAAACTCTTTCATCATCTCCGGTCAAAGAGGGGTAGTTGTTGACGACCACTTTTGACCCTCCCTTTTAAAATTACTTTATTTGTACCTAATAATTTACAATAAATATTTTAAAAGTATTTTCTAGTAATAAAAACCTATTTTTATAAATTAATTAAGTATTAGTTTTAAAATCAAGCATGTAGTATTAATATTATGTAATTAAAAATATTTTTACTATTTTAAGATTATTAAAATAACTTTTATATACATCACATAGGCCTATATAGTTAATTTAATGAATTACTCTTTAATTTCTAGTTAATTAGACTACTATATTAATAATTCAAAATTAGTATTACGATTTAGAAAACAAAGCATTTTTACAAATAATTAATTAAAATAATTAGTAGTTATAATTTTACTACATTTTTATTGAAAATTGTTAGGTTTATTTAAATTAATTTTAAAATGGGATTAAAAGTCAAAAGGCTACAATTGCTATACTCAATTAAAGGCAAAGTGTCCATCTCTTAAATAATTTTCAGCCCAAATGCCAAGCCTAAACAGATCTGACCCATTCCAAACACCCCATCTCATTCCACTTTAGCAATCCTTGCCATCACCTTTACACCAATCACCATGTGCGACGTCACCCTCCCTCACCACTCACAAAATAAACGCATATGCATTTGAACCGTTGGTCTATCTGATCAATGACTCACATTTAATCTCCAATTTTTTGTTGATTTTTAAACACCCGCCCCAGAGATCTCATCCCATCGTCCAAAGTCTCATGATCTAACAGACACCGAAATTTCGCCCCAAAAGTTTTTAATCCCTAATTTATCAGAGCCGTTGATCTAATGATCCAATGACCCAGATTCTATCTCCCAACTTTAACCCACGAGACCAACCCCAATTCCCCCAAACCCTAATCATTCACTCAAAAAATTGGCCACCTCTTTTCCCCTTTTCTCTCTATTATCTCAACTCCCATAACCCTAATCAGTCAAGAAAACCTTGCACAAATTCTTGCAAGGTCTCAAATCACCCAGAAAACATTTCTTTTTTCCTTCATTACCCAAGATTCTCTCTGAATCCTTACTCATTTCGCCTTTGAAAATCAAAGCTCCAAATCCAAAAACCCTAACCTGGAGATGAAAACTTCAAATTGACTATGGCTTTTCAAATCCATGGCATGCATGGCTATTCATTCTGCCTGTGCACTACGAAGCTCATCATTTCTTTCCATTTTTTCATTCAATTTCAATAACCCTATTTGAAGAGGTCATACCAAATGGTGAAACATCAACTCGCTAGACCTCCTAACCTATCTTTTCAAATCAAAGGCAAGTTTGGGATGTTAGCTGGCCTCAATGTTGATATTCAACACCAGAGGTCAAATGCAATGTCCTCTGGGTATTAGGGTTCTGATGAACGGTCCTTCGCACCTCATCGATTAGCTTTTCTCTTCTAAGGTAAATCCCTAAATTATTTTCCCTCTGTTTCTTTCTGATTTCACTCAATCTTGCTATCATCGTCAATCTTTTGTCACTTTCTACTATTATTTTGAATTTGTTAAAACCCTAGAGACTTTTTTTAAAGCCAAAATTCCACGATTGTCCTGGTCTGTTGTATATGTGACACCAAAAGTGTAACGACAAGGCCGGTCGTTTTGAGAGTTAGATCCCCGAACCCCTATTAACTGCTTTTCAAATATCTATTTCTGCTACTGTGACTTGCTGGAATGATCGGTTTTGAGTTTCGAAGTGTTTTGGGACACTTAGTCCCTAAATGGGAGCTTAAGCCTTAGGATTTGAACCGTAGTTGGAACTTTGTGAAGAAGACTCCGGAATGGAGTTTCGTCACTACTGTTAGCTCCCTTAGGTGATTTTGGACTTAGGGGCATGTCCGGATTGTGTTTTGGAGGCCTGTAGCTTATTTAGGCTTGAATTGGCGAGAATCGAATTTTTTGGAGTTTTGGACAAGTAGCGAAATTTTTGATATCGGGGTCAGATTCCAATTCTGGAAGTTGGAATAGGTCTGTAATATTGAATATAACTTGTGTACAAAATTTGGGGTCAATCGGACGTGGGTTGGTTGGTTTCGGCGTCGGTTGTCGAATTTAAAAGTTTCAAGTTCTTTAAGTTTGAATCAGAGGATGATTTGTAATTTTAGCGTTAGTTGATGTGATTTGAGGGCTCGACTTAGTTCGTATGGTATTTTATGATTGGTTGGTGTGTTTGGTCGAGGTCCCGGGGGCCTCGGGTGAGTTTCGGGTGCTTAACGGGTGAAAGCTTGGACTTAGAAGAATTTTGAAGTTGCTGGTTCTGGTGTTTTTGCACCTGCGGTGGGAAGTATGCAGGTGCACGCAGGTGCGGTTTGAAAGGAAAAGGCCAGAGGTCGCAGGTGCGGAAGATGGAGCGTAGAAGCGGAAAGGGCCAGGGCGTGAGGGATCGCAGAAGCGGAAAAATTCCGCAGGAGCGGGCGCGCAGGTGCGACCCATTGCTCGCAGATGCAGTCCCAATCCCCTTAAGTCATTTCCGCACCTGCGATGGAAATTCCGCAGGTGTGGTGTCGCAGGTGTGACTATGGACCGCAGGTGCGAGATTTTTGGACAGAACACTTAAATGCAAGTGTTCGCAATTTTTGCTCATTTTCAACATTTTGAGCTCGGGTTTGGCGATTTCTTGAGAGCTTTTTGAGGGGTTTCTTGAGGTACGTCCCTTCTGCTTATTTTTGATCAATAATCTTGTTTCCCCATGTATTTTCCCACCTAGTTAGTGTGTATTTAAGGTTGAAATTGGGAATTGGAGGTTAGGGATTTAGAAGTTTGATTTGTGAATTTGGAGGACAATTTGGTGTCGGATTTTAGTAAATTTGATATGGTTAAACTCGTGAGTGAACGGGCTTTCATATTTTACAACTTTTACCCGATTCTGAGAAGTGGGCCCCGCGGACGATTTTGAGTTAATTTCGAAATTTTCGTAAAGTGTTGATTTCGTTAATTAGATGAGTTTATTATTGTTGTATTTATGATATGTAATTGCTTTTGGCTAGATTTGGGCCATTTGGAGCCGGATATTCATGGGAAAGGCATTGTGACCAATTGATTGAGCTTGGTTCGAGGTAAGTGGCTTACCTAACTTTGTGTGGGGGAAATCCCCTTAAGATTTGGAACTATTGTGCTATGTGAGCGCCGTGTACGTGAGGTGACGAGTACGTACACGGGCTAGTTGTGGAAAAACCCGTTTTTCTTACTGAGCAGCAACATCTTTTCCTGTTATTTTGAATTATACCATTTTAATGAGTACTAATCTATTTTCATTATTAATTGAGTTATTCCAATATGTGTAGCTATTATGTTTAGTCTAATACAATATGTCTACGCGTCTTAATTGTTTATGTGAATTATGTGCAGCATGCTTAATGAATTTCCCGCTTCTTCCCTGACCGGTACTTCGTCTAAATTGTGAGAATTTCGTGATGTAGTTGTATTTCTATCATTCGCGCTGCATATTCTTTTTGGGACTACGAAACGATATTACGGGAGATCCCCCTGTCTTGCATATTTACTTTGGGACAACGGAACGGTATTCCGGGAGATCCCCATGCATATTTATTTTGGGCCTACGGAATAGTATTCCGGGAGATCCCCCTGCACATTTATTTTGGGACTACGAAACGATATTCCGGGAGATCCCCCTGTACATTTACGTTTGGGACTACGAGACAGTATCTAGGGAGATCCCCTGTTGTGTTTCTGTGTACTGAGCTGTTTCCTTCTATGGTTTCATTGTTGTAAAATTTCATCCTTTATTTTATTGCGTTATTACACTCTATATTATTTTATTATATATTTACCAGTAGGGCCCTGACCTGACCGCGTCACTACTCGACCGAGGTTAGGCTTGGCACTTACTAGGTACCGATTGTGATGTACTCATGCTATTCTCTGCACATGTTTTTCGTGTGCAAATCCAGGTGCACCTTATCAGCCGCACTATCAGTGAGCCGGGACAGCTTGGGAGACTTCAAGGTATATCTGCTGAATCCGCAGACCTCGGAGTCCCCTTCTACTCTTTCTCATGTCCATTATCTTCTATATATTTCCTTGTTAGACTCTAATGTATAGAGACACTAGATTGTTTTTCCTGCTGTAGTTTGTGATTCACGATGTTTCGGGTTTTGGGATTTGTTGTGTACTTTTGAATAGTTGGTTAAGTTTATATTTTTATTTCATTTTTCCGTAAAATGTTAGGCGTACCTAGTTGTAGAGACTAGGTGCCGTCACGACGTCACTTGGAGGGCAAATTGGGTCGTGACAAGTTGATATCAAAGCTCTAGGTTCATAGTTGTCATGAGTCACAAACCGGTTTAGTAGAGTCTCGCGGATCGGTACGGAGACGTCTGTACTTATCTTCGGGAGGCTATGAAACTGATAGGAAAATTTCACTACTTTGATTCCTTGTCGTGCAAAAATTGTTGAGTTCAAAGATTCTAAAATTATGTATTCTATTCTCTCACAGATGGAGAGGACACGTACAAGAGGATCTGATAACCAGGCACCCGCACCCCCTGCTAGAGCTGCGAGAGGGGCCGGGGTAGAGGCCGAGGACGTCTATGTGGTGCAGCCAGATCACCCGCATGAGATGCTACAGAGGATCCCCCAGTAGCTCAAGCTGGAGGGCAGACACCTGAGATACTTGTTCCTGTACTAGCCCTCCAGGAGACTCTAGCCCAGTTTCTGAGTATGTTCAGCACCTTAGCTCAGGCTGGATTGATTCCACTTGCTCCTGCCACATCTCAGGCCGGGGGAGGAGCACAGGCTCCCGTCGACGGTACTCCAGAGCAGCGGGCTCAAGTCGACCATGTTTTAGAGATTGTACCAATGCAGCCGATAGCTCCAGCGCAGCCTGAAGTTAGGGCAGCAACTTCTGAGGTGGAGCAACTCAGACTTGAGAGGTACAAGAAGTACCACCGACCTACTTTTAGCGGATTGGCTATAGATGATGCTCAGGGTTTTCTGGAGGAGTGTCACCGTATTCTTCGTACTATGGTCTTAGTGGAGACGAGCAGGGTTTCTTTTACCACATTCCAGCTTAGAGGAGCAGCTTATCAGTGGTGGCGTGCTTATGAGTTGAGTAGTCCGGCTGAGGCAGCTTCACTTATATGGACTCAGTTCTCGGACATGTTTTTGAGAGAGTATGTCCCTCAGAGCCTCTGGGACTCATGGCGCGTGGAGTTTGAGCAGCTGCGTCAGGGTGCTATGACTGTGTCAGAGTATGCGGTTCGCTTCAGTGATTTGGCCCGACATGCATCGGCCTTAGTGGCCACAGTTCGAGAGAGAGTTCGACGGTTTATTGAGGGTCTCCATCCCAGCATCTGGAGTCGTATGGCCAGGGAATTGGAGATGGATATTTCTTATCAGCAGGTTGTGGGTATTGCCAGGAGAATCGAGGGCATGTTTGCCCGGGATAGAGAGGACAGGGAGGCCAAGAGGTCTCGAGAGGCTGGTTATTATTCGGGAGCTCGTGCCCTAGCAGCTCACCATGGTAGGGGCTATGTGAGCCATCCCATTCATTCAGCTCTTCCAGCCTCCAGCGGTGTTCCATCTCTTTCTAGACCACATGAGCCTTATTATGCACCGCCAGTATCTAGTGTGCCTCCTGCACGGGGTTTTCCTAACGGCCTGTCCAGCAGACCTGGCCCAAGCCAGTCACAGCAGCCACGCCCTCCCAAAGCTTGTTTTGAGTGTGGCGACACTCGCCACATGGTGAGGGATTGCCCCAGGATTAGGAGGGGTGCACCTCCATAGACTTTTCAGCCACAACGTGCTCAACCGGGTCCTCAGGCTATGATTACAGCACCAGCTGCCACCCCACCTGCTCAACCAGCTCGAGGTGGAGGTCGAGGAGGTAGAGGTCTCTCTAGAGGGGAGGGCCAGGCCAGATATTATGCACTTCCTGCTCGTACAGAGGCAGTTGCTTCTGATTCTGTCATTATAGGTATTGTTCCGGTCTGTCATAGAGATGCGTCGGTATTATTTGACCCAGGCTCTACATATTCTTATGTGTCATCTTATTTTGCTCCGTATTTGGGCGTATCTCAGGATTCTTTGAGTTCCCCTATTTATGTATCTAACTCTATGGGAGATTCTGTTATTGTGGACCGCATGTATCGGTCGTGTTTGATTGCTCTTAGTGGTTTCGAGACCAGAGCCGATTTATTATTGCTCAGCATGGTGGACTTTGATATTATTTTAGGCATGGATTGGTTGTCACCCCATTATGCTATTCTTGATTGTCACGCTAAAATCGTGACGCTGGCTATGCTAGGTTTACCGCGATAAGAGTGGAGAGGTACCTTAGAGTATACTCCCAGCAGAGTTATTTCTTTTCTTAAAGCTCAACGAATGGTTGAGAAGGGGTGTGACATGTATCTAGCTTATGTGAGAGATATCAGTATTGATACCCCTATAGTTAAGTCAGTTCTAGTAGTGAGGGACTTTCCAGATGGTTTCCAGCTAATCTTCCGGGCATGCCGCCCGACAGAGATATTGATTTTGGCATTTATTTGTTGCCGGGCACTCAACCCATCTCTATTCCTCCATATCGTATGGCTCCTCCTGAATTGAAGGAGTTGAAAGAGCAGTTACAAGAATTGCTTAATAAAGGCTTCATTCGGCCCAGTGTGTCACCTTGGGGTGCTTCTGTCTTATTTGTAAAGAAGAAGGATGGTTCTATGCGGATGTGTATTGATTACCTCCAGTTGAACAAAGTCATAGTGAAGAACAGGTATCCATTACCCCGTATTGATGACTTATTTGATCAGTTACAGGGTGCCAGAGTGTTTTCCAAGATTGACTTACGTTCAGGTTATCATCAGTTGAAGATTCGGGAGCCAGATATCCCGAAGACTACTTTCAGGACCAGATGTCACGCCCCGAACCTAGGAGCGAGACAAGCACCCCGTGCCTCACCTAACCTGGCGTACCAAATTGCGACTAAGGGACTCTGAACACATAATGTCATACTTTGGCCATGGGGCCACCTTGCAAGACAATTTGTGAAGCAAAATATAAAACTGAATGGAAACTAGCACTAACTAAATATCAATATAAAGCTAGGCCGACAAGGCCGTCATAGCTACTACAGCTGACAAACCACCAATTTATACAAACCCAACATACTGCACTAACCAACAGGATATGCCTACAAGCCTCTACTGATAGATGTACTGTGATCGGAACAGGGCCCCGACCTACCCATAACATATATACAGATATACATAAGATGTACACAAAACTCTAGACCTGGCAACTCCGAAAGACGTGGAGCTTACCGATCAGGCGGAACTCGGGAAACACCTACTGAGGAGGTCTACCCGTCTGTCTGTCTGAACCTGCACGCATGAAATGCAGCGCCCCCAAAAAAGGGACGTCAGTACGAAATAATGTACCGAGTATGTAAGGCAATAAAATAACTGAAATCTGAAACTGAACTGATAATATGATAACTGAAATTAACTGGGAGTCAAAGATGATCTGGAGATATACTTACCTGCTGATACTGACTCAACTCCTTCAATATAGTAAGTAAAATAATTGTACGGCCTTATAAGGCTCGGTATATATAACTGCTCTGCCATAGTAGGCTCGCTCATAGGCGCTCGGCCATACTAGGCTATGTATCTCGACCATGCTGGGCTCGCTCATAGGCGCTCGGCCACAGTAGGCTCGGTATATAACTTTCCATCTGATCAGAGGTTGCCCAATAGGGGCCTGCCCATCGATTATAGCTCGATGGTAATGAAAATACTGTAATACTGTATATATAGGCTTGCTGCTCTCTTGACTGAAAGAAGACAATACTAAAATTGAATATAGAGTCTCGATAAGGAATAATATTGTAACTTATGAGACTAGAATAGTGTGAATAAATTCATGAATATGAACTTCTCTTTTTGTCTCATTACTAACACATGTAGCTACGAGATCATGCCAAAATGAAGGAAGGCTTAGCCTTAACATACCTTATCACAATCTTTTCAATCACCAAGTTGAACTCACCTCTTCGCACCTTAATCTACAAGAATGATAATAATACTATCGTTAAGTTACGAAAGGTACAACTATCGCACAACGAACGACAAACCTATTTTGTATTAAAACGGGCAGCATCTCCCCTATAATATGCCCTTCCTCCAACTTCAAGATAACACCAACAATACAAGGACAGAACAATAACAACATATATACATCATTTTCCAGCCCTATATACACCATCAAATACTACAAAACAGCCCAACACACCCCAATCTCTTCGTACACAAAACGACCACCGTAGTAGTGTCAAACGACCCGAAAATGTTATGACGAACGACCAGCCAACCACCCTACATTTATATGGTGTTTATAAACCCCCTTCCTCCTCCAAAACTCCACAAAAATAGTAATAAAACACGCAGCCCAACAGCAACACAAAACAGTCCACAAAACAGTCCGCTACAAGTGAATAACTCGAACTCACGGCTTCCGATCACCATCCCGTGAGTTCTTACAAGTATAGAACGACTTACCATGAATTTACAGAAGAAAAAATGGATGAAAGAGAGCAGTAAACTCACCTTATTTGTTGGATAACTCAGCTCCTATCTTGGTTCTTCAAACTCTAAGTTTTACCTCCAATTGGAACTTGAAAGGGAGAGAAAATCAATTAGGGTTTGTGGGAAATTTTTGGGAGGATTCTTTGCAGAGCTTATGTCTGGTTATTATGCTCTATTTTGAGTCTAATATATGAAGAAAATAGGCCCTTAAAAGGCCTCTTTGGACGACCCGAAATGGCCCATTTTTGGGCTTTCATTTAAGCAAGTAGGTGACACACCTACTTGTCACCTAGCAGCTTGCGCAGTATCGCAAAAATGCACATATCTCTCTACTCCGATGTCGTATTGACAAATGGTTTAATGCGTTGGAAAATAGACTCATAGATCTTTAATTTGATGGGTGGAACACACCATAACTCTAAGTATATTGGGAGAAAATTGCAGTTACATTTGACCCAAAGTTTCAGTAAAACTTATGAATGTAACTTGTGATGACTTTCATCGACTTTTGTTCCACAACTCGCTTGACTTAAAAACATAACACACGGATGTAATATGACTAATATAAATCATAACATAATCTCTTTATCATGTTAATCACCCTAGTCTCACCCCAAAGGTACATGTTATAACATTCCCAACTTGTCGACTTTCGATGAAACATTGTTTTATTTAATTGCTTTAGCTTCTGAACTGTCCAACCCTCTTTGTACTTGTTGTTCATGATCTTCAATATTTGTAACCTCATAGGTAACATGATTAACTTACTTTATATACTTTTAAATATTATCTCATTTTTGGTCCTACATTAGTTTGCTTACGACGCATTTTTTACGTACGAAAATATAGGGTGTAACACCAGATATGGTCACTATGAGTTTCTTGTTATGTCTTTTGGGTTAACCAATGCACCAACAACTTTTATGCACTTGATGCACAGTGTGTTCCGGCCTTATCTTGACTCGTTCATCATTGTGTTTATTGACGACATTGTGGTATACTCCCGGAGTCGGGAGGATCATGAGCAGCACCTGAGGACTGCACTTCAGACCTTGAGAGAAAAGAAGTTATATGCAAAATTTTCAAAGTGTGAGTTTTGGCTAGACTCAGTGGCATTCTTGGGTCATATAGTATCGAGTGAGGGGATCCAGGTGAATCCGAAGAAGATTGAAGCAGTGCAGTGTTGGCCCAGGCCATCCTCATTTACAGAGATCCGGAGTTTTCTTGGTTTGGCGTGGTATTACCGTCGCTTTTTGGAGGGATTATCATCTATTGCAGCACCTATGACCGGGCTGACCTAGAAGGGTGCTCTGTTAAGGTGGACAGAGGAATGTGAGGAGAGCTTTCAGAAGCTCAAGTTAGCTTTGACTACAGCCCCAGTATTGGTATTACCTACAGGTTCAGGGTCTTATACTGTATATTGTGATACATCGCGGATTGGTCTCGACGCGATGTTGATGGATGGTAGGGTAATTGAATATGCGTCCAGACAGCTGAAGGTGCACAAAAAGAACTATCATGTCTACGATCTTGAGTTAGCAGCTATTGTTCATGCCTTGAAGATATGGCGGCATTATTTGTTTGGTGTTCCTTATGAGATTTACACCGATCATCAGAGTTTGCAGCATCTGTTTAAGCAGAAAGATCTTAACTTACGTCAGCGGAGGTGGTTGGAGCTACTTAAGGATTATGATATCACTATTTTGTTCCACCCTGGGAAGGCCAATGTGGTGGCCGATGCTTTGAGTCACCGGGTAGAGAGTTTGGGGAGTTTAGCATATCTACCAGCAACAGAGAGGCCCATGGCCCGAGTCGAGTATTGGCTTGTGTGATCTCTCGGTCTTCTCTTTATGATCGTATCAGGGAGCGTCAGTATGATGACCCTCATCTGCTTGTCCTTAAGGACACGGTCCAGCACGGTGATGCTAAGGAGGTCACCATTGGAGATGATAGTGCATTGAGGATGCAGGGTAGGCAATGTGTGCCCAATGTAGATGGTTTGCATGAGTTGATTTTCCAGGAGGCTCACAGTTCGCGGTACTCTATTTATCCGGGTGTCGCAAAGATGTATCAGGACTTGAAATAACATTACTGGTGGAGGAGAATGAAGAAGAACATAGTAGAGTATTGTAGCTCGATGTCTAAATTGCCAGCAGCTAAAATATGAGCATCAACGACCAGGTGGATTATTTCAGAAGTTAGAGATTCCGGAGTGGAAATGGGAGCAGATCACTTTGGATTTCATTGATGGACTCCCACAGACTCAGCGGAGGTTTGATGCAGTTTAGGTGATTGTGGATAGGCTGACCAAGTCGGCTCATTTCATTCCTGTGATGACTACATATTCTTTCAAGCAGGTAGCTCGAATCTACATCCGTGAGATCATTAGGCTTTATGGCGTACCGGTATCTATTATCTCTGACCGGGGTACGCAGTTTACATCACGGTTCTGGAGAGCTGTACAACATGAATTAGGTACTAGGGTTGAGTTGAGCACAACATTTCACCCTCAGACAGACGGGCAGTCCGAGTGCACTTTTCAGATATTAGAGGATATGCTCCGTGCGTGTGTGATAGATTTTGGGGGTTCTTAGTACCAGTTCTTGCCACTTGCGGAGTTTTCTTACAACAACACTTATCAGTCCAGCATTCAGATGGCACCGTATGAGGCTTTGTACGGTAGGCGGTGTCGGTCCCCAGTGGGTTGGTTCGAGCCCGTTGAGGCCAGATTAGTTGGTACGGACTTGGTTCAGGATGCCTTGGAAAAGATTAAGGTGATTCAGGATAGACTTCGCACATCCCAGTCCAGACAGAAGAGTTATGCGGACCGAAAGGTTCGTGATGTTGAATTCATGGTTGGTGAACAAGTCTTGCTCCGGGTTTTGCCTATGAAGGGCGTTATGAGGTTTGGAAAGAAGGGCAAGCTGAGCCCAAGGTTCATTGGTCCATTTGAGGTATTGCGTCGAGTTGGGGAGGTTGCTTATGAGCTTGCCTTGCCTCCCAGTCTAGCCGGAGTCCATCCGGTATTCCATGTTTCTATGCTCTGAAAGTATCACGACGATCCGTCCCATGTGCTGGATTTCAGCTCAGTTCAATTGGACAAGGATCTATCTTTTGTTGAGGAGCAAGTGGCTATTTTAGACAGGCAGGTCAGAAAGCTAGGATCAAAGAAAATTGCTTCCGTAAAGGTTCATTGGAGGGGACAGTCATCCGAGGAGGCGACTTGGGAGACCGAGCAGGATATGCGCAGCCGTTATCCTCATCTTTTCACCACTTCAGGTATGTCTCTATGCTCGTTCGAGGACGAACGGTTAATTTATGAGGGGGAGGATGTAACGACCCGGCCGGTGTTTTTGAGAGTTAGAGCCCCGAACCCCTATTAACTGCTTTCCCCATATCTATTTCTGCTACTGTGACTTGCCGGGATGATTGTTTTTGAGTTTCGAAGTATTTTGCGATACTTAATCCCTAAATGAGAGCTTAAGCCTTAGGATTTGGACCGTAGTCGGAACTGGGTGAAGACGACTCCAAAATAGAGTTTAGTTGGTTCTGTTAGGTCCGTTAGGTGATTTTGGACTTAGAGGCGTGTCCGAATTGTGTTTTGGAGGTCTGCAGCTTATTAGGCTTGAATTGGCGAGAATCGAATTTTTTGGAGTTTTGGACCGGTAGCAAAATTTTTGATATCGGGGTCGGATTCCGATTTCGGAAGTTGGAATAGGTCCATAATGTTGAATATGACTTGTGTGCAAAATTTGGGGTCAATCGGACTTGGGTTGGTTGGTTTCGGCGTCGGTTATCGAATTTGAAAGTTTTAAGTTCTTTAAGTTTGAATCGGAGGATGATTTGTGATTTTAGCGTTAGTTCATGTGATTTGAGGGCTCGACTTAGTTCGTATGGTATTTTATGATTGGTTAGTGTGTTTGGTCGAGGTCCCGGGGGCCTCGGGTGTGTTTCGGGTGCTTAATGGGTGAAAGCTTGGACTTAGAAGAATTTTGAAGTTGCTGGTTCTGGTGTTTTCGCACCTGCGGTGGGAAGTCCGTAGGTGAGGCCTCACAGAAGCGAGCATAGGGACGCAAGTGCGGTTTGGAAGGAAAAGGCCAGAGGTCACTGGTGCGGAGGTAGAACCGCATCTGCGCATCCGCAGATGTGAAAGATGGAGTGCAGAAGCAGAAAGGGCCAGGGCGTGAGGGATCGCAGAAGCGAAAATATTCCGCAGGAGCGGGCGCGCAGGTGCGGCCCATTGCTCGCAGATGCGGACCCAATCCCCTTAAGTCATTTCCGCACTTGCGATGGAAATTCCGCAGGTGCAGTGTCGCAGGTGTGACTATGGACCGCAAGTGCGAGATTTCTGGACAGACACTTAAATGCAAGTCTTCGCGATTTTTGCTCATTTTCAACATTTTGAGCTCGGGTTTGGTGATTTATTGAGAGCTTTTTGAGGGTTTTCTTGAGGTAAGTCCCTTGTGCTTATTTTTGATCAATAATCTTTTTTCCCCATGTATTTTCCCACCTAGTTAGTGTGTATTTAAGGTGGAAATTGGGAATTGGAGGTTAGAGATTTAAAAGTTTGATTTGTGAATTTGGAGGACCATTTGGTGTCGGATTTTAGTAAATTGTATATGGTTAAACTCGTGAGTGAACGGGATTTCATATTTTGGGACTTTTACCCGATTCTGAGAATTGGGCCCCACAGGCAATTTTGAGTTAATTTCAGAATTTTCGTTAAAGTGTTGATTTCGTTAATTAGATGAGTTTATTATTGTTGTATTTATGATATGTAATTGCTTTTGGCTAGATTTGGGCCATTTGGAGCCGGATATTCGTGGGAAAGGCATTGTGACCAATTGATTGAGCTTGGTTCGAGGTAAGTAGCTTGCCTAACTTCATGTGGGGGAAATCCCCTTAAGATTTGGAACTATTGTGCTATGTGAGCGCCGTGTACGTGAGGTGACGAGTACGTACACGGGCTAGTTGTGGAAAAACCCGATTTTCTTACTGAGCAGCAACATATTTTCCTGTTATTTTGAATTATACCATTTTAATGAGTACTAATCTATTTTCATTATTAATTGAGTTATTCCAATATGTGTAGGTGAATTATGTGCAGCATGCTTAATGAACTTCCTTCTTCTTCCTTGACCGGTACTTAGTCTAAATTGTGAGAATTTCGTGATGTAGTTGTATTTCTATCATTCGCGCTGCATATTTTCTTTGGGACTATGGAACAATATTACGGGAGATCCCCCTGTCTTGTATATTTACTTTGGGACTACGGAACGATACTCCGGGAGATCCCCCTGCACATTTATTTTAGGACTACGGAACAGTATTCTGGGAGATCCCCCTGCACATTTATTTTGGGACTATGGAACGATATTCCGGGAGATCCCCCTGTACATTTACGTTTGGGACTACGCGACAGTATCTCGGGAGATCCTCTATCCCCTATTGTGTTTCTGTGTACTGAGCTGTTACCTTCTATGATTTCATTGTTGTTAAATTTCATTCTTTATTTTATTGTGGTATTACACTCTATATTATTTTATTATATATTTACCAGTAGGGCCCTGACCTGACCGCGTCACTACTCGACCGAGGTTAGGCTTGGCACTTACTGGGTACCGATTATGGTATACTCATGCTACTCTCTGCACATGTTTTTCGTGTGCAAATCTAGGTGCACCTTACCAGCCGCACTATCAGTGAGTCGGGACAGCTTTGGAGACTTCAAGGTATATCTGCTGTATCCGCAGACCTCGGAGTCCCCTTCTAGTCTTTCTTATGTCCATTATCTTCTATATATTTCCTTGTTAGACTCTAATGTATAGAGACACTAGATTGTTTTTCCTTCTGTAGTTTGGGATTCACGATATTCTGGGTTTTGGGATTTGTTGTGTACTTTTGAATAGTTGGTTAGGTTTATATTTTTATTTTATTTTTCCGTAAAATATTAGGCGTACCTAGTTGTAGAGACTAGGTGACGTCACGACGTCACCCGGAGGGGAAATTGGGTCGTGACAAGTTGATATCAAAGCTTTAGGTTCATAGTTGTCGTGAGTCACAAACCGGTTTAGTAGAGTCTCGCGGATCGGTACGGAGACGTCTGTACTTATCTTCGGGAGGCTATGAAACTGATTTCTCCTTTTTTTTTAATTTCTGAGTGCTATCATTGTTTCGAGCTTGAAGTTTTGGGTCTTAAGCAATTAAGAGAAATCCTTGTTTGGTCTGCTGCCCTAGAGAAGGTCAGTATACCTTCACCCTCCTCTCTTTTAATTGTCTTACTCGAATGCTATGAACATATTGTTGTCTCCTAATTGTATTAGTTTATAATGTCTATCACTAGAGCTAAAAATGTTTTTTTTAGTTTGTGATAAAATTGTGTTCATCTGTGATAATTTGTTATGCTCATAAGTATCTTTAAATGGTATTGATTGAATTGTATGTAACCTTGATGAATTTGAGATAGCCAACATGATTAAACTTCCTTAATGTGCTTTAATGACTTTCATGCTTGTCTAAACTTCAGATTTTTTGTCAATAGTTCTATTGTGATCTTTGTCTCTGTACTGTTTTTCCTGCATCCTGTTATCTTATGGTCGAGATCACTGTCTGATAATCCTCATTAGGACAAAACTTGAGAGTTCATAGTTTACACCCTTCACCATTTAACTAAAGCATGAAAGTCTAAGTGTTTAAATGCTCTCATTCTCTATATCTTCTCTATTCATAGTTTACAACTTGAGAATAGCTTCTGAGTTGTCATTGTGACAATCTTGTATTCATATCTAATTACTGGTTGTACCTATATGAAGCAATGTTGTTAGGATGAACTCTTATGAAGCTCAGTGACCTTTTTGCCTACATTCTGTTGTTATCAAGTTGTTTTTCATAAAACAAACATAGTTATGGCTATCTTCAAGTTTGACATAACTGCTCTCATGTCTAGATAAAGCCTCTAGTTATATGGTTAAGATAAACCTATTTGGTACAATACCTTTTCTGGCTTAAAATTTCTTTGTGACACCACTGACTTTGTGAAGTTTACATTCAGCTATTATCAAGTTGTCTTTCATAAAAATAGGGCATTGTCATTCTTGTTATAATTGAGTGATAACTGTTTTCAACTTAACATGACTGCTTCATATTCAGATGCTAATTTTAGCCTATACACTTGAGTAAAACCTATTTAGTATAATCCTTCTATAACTCCCTCCCTTCATGGTATTGCTGATTTGATTCTATAATAGGTAAAGTTTACCCTGCCTTTGTAAGATCATTAAAGTATCTGTGTATAATTAATTTTAAATGTTGTATGTTCCCCTGCTTGGCTTCCTGATCCCATGCTTTTGTTTTGAACTGTACTCAGTCCTCTCCCGAATCTGAACTGAATCTGATCCTTAAACCTTATAAGAACCTCATACTTGATACTTCCTGAACATAATAGTTTGTTTAAGGTTAATACTATTATGAATGTGATCCTGCTGAGTACCTTAGGAATTCCATGTTCAAATCTGTGAATCTGTAGTAATATTAAGTGTTTTGATCATGTTTATGATGTCTCCAACAACCTCTGTAAAAGTTTCTAGTTGTAACTGTTTGTCTGAACCTTTACTAATGCTTTTAGAATGTCTCAAGTAGAATTGTTAACCTATTCCTGTTGTTGCATATCTGAGTTGTGTGTTCCTTACATATTCCTTTGAATATTGTCCCAAGTGTTCAGATCCTTAGCAGTAAAGCTTAGTATTTTGTTTCCCTCCATGTGTATATGACTTATTTAATATGTGTATCCTTCATGTGATATTAGAAATGAGGTTATAGAATGAAGTTGTTTTTGTATACTTCTGTTAGGAGGAAAAGTATACTCTTGTGGTAGGGGGTATTATGTTATTTAGTTTACATTGAAAGAGCCTCATTGGCATTTAAACCCATAGAAAAAAATGAGTCGTTAGTGGTTAGGGGGTATTTGGGAGTGGAGTTTGACTCTAGGTTGGGATGCTCTCCCCGGCACAAGCATTGCCCTGGGCCTTGAGTCCCTTGGGAACTTTGAAGTGTCGAGGGATTCAAAGGGGGCATCAAACTTGAGTAGAACTCTCTCCTTAGCCCCTAGTTCATTGACAATTTTGGCTCTTTAGGGGTTTAGTGTTTAATGACAATGAAAGGTTTTCAATATAAATTATTTGCCATGTATAACCGCTAGGGGTGTCAATGGTTCGGTTCGGCCGGTTATTTTACAAATTTGTACCATACCAAATTTTTGGTTATTTTATTTTATATAACCAAAATTAGACTTTGTGAAACCGTCCCAATCATCTCGATTTCTCTTTGGTATCGGTACAGTTTGGTTAATTTTTCGGTATTTTTTAAAAATATCATGCAAGAGTCGCTAGTTAAAGTTAGAATGCGATAATATGTACTTGCATAGGACTTTGGTAAAACTCTCTAGCTAGATATTTTTGTTATTTTAAAAGTTATGATCAAAGGAACATGAAAGATAACCAGAATAGAGATTCATCCCACTATTCTATGATACTGTAAAATAAATTTAGCAAAAACATGAGAATTAAAAATCATACGAGTGGATATATAAATTGAGTTGGGACTCAAGAATAGATCTTAATAAAAGATTAGTATCCAACAAAAGAAACCTAAATTATACAAGCGGAAAGGTATCCAATGCACTGTGGCTTGCTACCAAAAATCGTTGGAATACCTGGCGGCTTGCTACTCAAGATGTTAGAACTAATTTAGTTTCAATATGAATAGGTTTGGAAGTTGGGACCTTGGATATTAATTATTAGTCAGTTGTAACTATTTCTATAATCCCAAGACCCAAGAAAAAAAAACCTTTTTGTTAGTTTAAAACTTAAATATATAAAATATATTTTTCATATATAAATTTATTCGGTTAGGTTCGATATTTTTTCAGTTTATTTTTATAAAATTAAAATCTACCCTATTATTCGGTACTGTTAAAAGTTTATATAAAAACCTACGGTTTTATTAAATTAAACCTTATAATCAGTTCGGTACAGTTCAGTCGGTTTAGTCAGTTTTTAAAGATCCATTGACACCCCTAATAACCGCCACATTAGTATAATTTTCTCGTAAGTATTTGAATATTGATAGTTTGTTATATTTTTGCTCCAATTATCTGTATATGTTTCATACATGGTTGAATACATAGAATATGTATCTAATGACCTTCTCCTTCTTTTGGGCATGTACATTTGTTTGGGCATGCCGAGTTCCTAAGGAACTAAGGCCAAAGCCCAGTCTTGTTGCATTTTTGAAGCGTGAAGTGAGCTGCTGCCATACATTTACTGCTGGGCCTGCCTTCTGAGGCTCAATTTCTAGAGTCCAGAAGGCGTGGGCTATATAACACCCAAAAATTTGGGAATCGGGCGAAATTCCACTTTTATGGCCCTAAAACGCCAAAAAACGAGAAACAGTCATGGCGAGGTAGTGACAATCATTTCTTTGGTCGTTTTTGATAGTCCATCAAAATTATAGGCGATCCAAACCCATGCAGAAGCCGTGGGCTATACCACACAAAAATTTGGTATCGGGAAGAATTTAAGTTTTATGACCTTAAAACGCCAAACAATGACTAACGGTCATGGCGAGGCGTTGACTATTGTTCCATAAATCATTTTTGATGGTGCGGAAAAATATTAGGTGATTCGGGTACGAGAGTTGGGCCGAAGAAAAAGGCGTGGGCTATGTTGCACACGAAAATCTAAGAATCGGGCGAAATTAGAGTTTTATGGCTCTAAAATGGCAAACAACGAGGAATGGTCATGGCGAGGATGTGTCTATTATTCGTTAAGTCATATTTCTTAGTCCGACAAAATTTTAGGTGATCTGGGCCAGGCGCTCGGGCCCATGAAGAATGCACGGGCGATAGCACATGAAAATCTGGGAATTGGACAAAATTCCAGTTTTGTAGCCCTAAAATGCCAAAAATAAGGAATGGTCCTGGCGAGGCAGTGGCTATCGTTTCTTTGGATATTTTTGATAGTCCATCAAAATTATAGGTGATCCAGGTTTAGGTGCCCGGGCCCATGCAGAAGGCGTGGGCCACAAGAAAATCTGGGAATTAGGCAGAAGTCCAGTTTTATGGCCCTTAAACCCAAAATACGAGTAATGGTCATGACGAAGTAGTGACTATTTTTTCCTAGGTCATTTTTGATAATCCGGCAAAACTTTAGGCGATCCGGGACGGGAATCTTGGTCCCATGCAGAAGATGTGGGCTATTGTGTCACGGCCCAATCCGTAGGGCTGCGACGGGTACCCGGTGCCTTACTCAACCGAGTACCAACGTAATATATCTTTCTTATCATACCGTCATGGGTAAGTGGGCTAGAAGGTCTGTCATGAGATAACCAGAATAAAACATAAGGGAATACTAGACATAGGACTATCCAACATGATATACAAACTTAAACATATGACATACGGGCCTATAAGGCCGACATGGTCATTTGTGCACTCAAAACATAGGCCGACCGTACCGAGTATGTAAAGCATGAAAAGCAGTATATAAAAGACATGAAAGAAACATGGAGTAAACAACTCAACATGTAAGTCTAAATAGCTCTGTGATCATAAATCATTTATAATGTCATATATATGCGTATAAATGTCATATCACGCATAAGTATATGCGTACATAATGTCATCAAGCCTCTGAGGGCATCCCAGCACATCATCTCGGCCTCTATGGGCGAAATCATCAACGTATACTAGTTGATCAGGTGGTGGTACATATATAATGCCATAACCTTTCCCCATATCCTATATACATATAATATACGCGTATATAACGCTGTCTAGTCATGGGTCAATATACATGTATAAATGAATGTTATGCATAAGAAGTAAGTCAATAAGATCTCTCGGGATGTCATAAGATCAACATGCCTTCGGTTAATATCATGGAATAAACTTTATCAACTTACGTATTTTCTGAGACCCATGAACAAATGATATAATAATAGGACACATGGGGAATCAAGAACATAGGCATCCCTAGTACTTCTAAGAATAGAGTCACTTGTGAAAGTTGCGTGTTTGCTCGTTTCGTTGTATCATATGGATCATGCCAAAATGAAAGAAGGAATAGCCTTAACATACCTTAACTCCTTTTAGTCCTTAATAACTTCCAAGTAATTCTTCAAACAACTTAACTCAATCTACCATATCATAAGGAGATTCAAAATCGGTGCCGAGTAAAGGCTAAGTTCGCAACTTAAACTAGTAGCTCGTTTCTGTTAATTTGGGAAGAATCTCCCCTGTAACAAGGGCCACATTCAATACCATATACCAACAATAACAACCAGATCAATACAATAAGAACAACATCAATAATAGGGTACAAAATATTTCATTAACAAGTCATCAATATATCACGACGAGCGGCAAGCTCGGATTGAACTTAATAATATATCCAGTATAATAATCAATACTTTTTAAAGGATTTCCAACCATTTATAGTTCATGAAAATAACCTTTCCAAAACAGTCCATTAAAACAATAACATCTCGAACTATTTCAAGTCTCCTCTTGTAGTATTTTGCTCAAAATTCAACCAACACACAAACAACTTCAAGCACATGTAGTAGGATGTTATAATCGCCTTAACCAGTAGAAACAACATGAAATTTCAGCCAAGCACATCCCATAACTATCCTCAATGACACAACAACACTATAGGTGTTGTATTCTCTTCTTGAATCAACTTTTGGTGTTCAGGTTGGTGTGTAAACACTTGTAGTTCTCCATGAAAATCTAATATATATGAAGGAGGGACTGATTATTACCTTAATCATTAATAACAACATGAAATCAGAGGTTACATACCTTTGAAGAGCCCTCCAAAACAGCCACAAGATGAAGAACTATGATCTAGCAAGCACCATGGCATTTCTAGCATTGGGTTCATGTTTTTATCTTAGGTTTTCACCCTAGAATCATGGAGGAACCCTTGGAGAGAATTTAGGAACTCTTTTGGACTAGAAAAATGAGTTTAAATGACTTAGAATTACCTTAAATACAAGCTGAAGTTTTACACCGACTTTGTGGGTCCCATGGGAGCTGCTTGCGCAGTCTTGTAAAAATGTGAATATCTCTCTACTCCGATGTCGTATCGACAAACTGTTATTTGAGTTAGAAACTAAACTCGTAGATCTATTTTGTAGGTAGATCACCCCATAATTTCAAGTATAGTTGGATAAACGCTCAGCTACATTTGGCCTAAGTTTCAGCACATTTATGAATGTAACTTGTGATGACCTTTGCCAACTTTTTTTCCATAACTCACTTGACTTCAAAATATAATACACGACTATCATACGACTAAAATAACTCATAACATAAACTCCTTATAATGTTAAGAACCCTAGTCTCACCCCAAAGTACATGTCATAACATTCACAACTTGTTGACTTTCGACGGAACTTATTTTCTTCGATTCGTTTAGCTTCTAAGCCTTCCAACCCTCTTGGTACATGTTATCCGTGATCTTAAAGATTTGTAACCTCCACGGTAATATGATTAACTTACTTTATCTACTTTCAAATATAATCTTATTTTTAAGCTTACATCAATTGACTTACTACGTACTCTCACGTACGAAAATATGGGGTGTAACATATAGCACACAAAAATATATGAGAATCAGGCAAAATTCTTGTTTTAAGGCCCTAAAACACTGAAAAATGAGTAACGATCATGACGAGGCGGTGAATATTGTTCCTTATGTCATTTTTGATCGTGCAACAAATTTTTAGGTAATCTGAGTCCGGGCACCCGGGTCCATGCAAAAGGCTTGGGCAATGGCACATGAAAATCTAGAAATCCGGTGGAATTCCAGTTTTATGTCAGTAAAACGTAAAACAATGAGTAACACTCCTGATGAGGAGGTGACTATTGTTCCTTAGGACATTGTTTATGCTCCGGCAAAATTTAAGGCGTTCTGTGTCTATGCAAATGGGCCTATGCAAAAGGCGTGGGCTATAGCACACGAAAATACGGGAAACAAGCAGAAATCCAATTATATGGCCCTAAAATGTCAAAGAACGAGGAACAGTCATGGGGAGGCAGTGACTATTGCTTCTTAGGTAGTTTATGATGATCTGGAAAACTTTTACATGATTTGGTTCCGGGCACCCGGGCACATGCATAAGGCGTGGGCTCTAGCACAAATTGTGCGGAATTCTAGTTTTATGGCCCTAGGATGCCAAAACACGAGTGAAGATCATGACGAGGCGATGACTATTGTTTCTTAGGTCATTTTTATGCCCCACAAAATTTTAGGCTCTCCAGGTCCAGGTGCCCGGGCCCACGCAGAAGGCGTGGGCTATAGCACACGAAAATCTGGGATTTAGGCGGAATTCCCATTTTATGGCCCTAAAACACCAAATAAACGAGGAACGGCCATGATGAGGCGGTGACTATTGATCCATTGGTTGTTTTTGATTGTCCGATAAAATTTTAGACGATCCGGGTTCGAGCGCCTGGGCCCATGCAGAAAGCGTGGGTTAGAGCACACGAAAATTAGGAAACTATGTGGAATACTAGTTTTATGGCCCTAAAATGCCATAAACTAAGAAACGGTCATGGAGAGGCAATGACTATTGTTCCTTCGGTCATTTTTCATACTCTAGCAAAATTTTAGACGATCCGGGTCCGGGCGCCTGGGCGCATATAGAAGTCATGGGCTATATCACATGAAAATCTAGAAATCGGGCGGAATTCTAGTTTTATGGACCTAAAACACCAAACAATGAGGAACAACCATGACGAGGTGGTGACTATTGTTCCTAAGATCACATTTGATGGTCCGTAAATATTTTAACTGATCCGTTCCCATGCAGAAGGCATGGGCTATAACACACGAAAATCTGAGAATTGGGCGAAAATCTAGTTTTATGACCCTAAAACGCAAAAAACGAGGAACATCCATGGCGAGGGCATGGATATTATTACTTAGGTTGTTTTTGATGGTCCAAAATTTTTTTTATCGATCCGGATTCGGGCGCCGCGGCCCATGCAGAAGGCGTGGAATATAGCACACAAAAATCTTGAAAAAGGGCGGTATTCCAGTTTTATGGCCCTAAAACGCAAAAAATGAGTAACAGTCATGATGAGGCGGTGACTATTGCACCTTAATCCGTTTTTATGTTTCGACAAAATTTTAGGCGATCGGTGTCCGGGCGCCCGGGCCTATGTAGAAGGGTGGGCTATAGCACACGAAAATCTGGGAATCGGGAGAATTCCAAATTTATGGCCCTAAAATGCAAAAAAATGAGGAGCGGTCATGACAAGGCGGTGACTATTATTCCTTAGGTCATTTTTGATGGTCCAACGAAATTTTAGGTGATCCGGGTCCGAGCGCTTGTACTCATGTGCAAGGCGTGGGCTACTGCAAATGAAAATCTAAGATCAAACATATTTCCAATTTAATGGTTCTAAAATGCCAAAAATTAAGGAACGATCATAGCGAGGCAGTGACTATTATTACATACGTCATTTTTATGGTCCGAATTTTTTTTAGGTGATCCTGGTTTAGGCGTCCAGGCCCATGCAGAAGGCGTGGGCTATAGCACATGAAAAATCAGGGAATCAGGCGAAATTCCAGTTTTATGGTTCTAAGACACCAAAAAATGAGTAACGGTCAAGAAGAGGCAGTACTATTGTTCTATAAGTCATATTTGATGGTCTGTCAAAATTTAAGGTGATCCTGGTCCGGGCGTCCGAGCCCATGCTGAAAAAGTGGGATATAGCATATGAAAATTTGGGAATCGGACAGAATTCCAATATTATGGCCCTAAAATGCCAAATAACGAGGAACGGTCATAGAGAGGCGGTGGCTATTATTCCTTAGGTAATTTTTAATGGCACGAAAAAATTTTAGGCTATCAAGGTCCGAGCTCCCGGGCCCATGTAGAAGGGGCAGCTATAGCACACGAAAACCTAGAAATCGGACAGAATTCTAGTTTTATGGCCCTAAAATGCCACAAATTGAGGAACAGTCATGGCGATACGTTGACTATTGTTCCTTGGGTCATTTTTTAATGGTCCAAAAAATTTTTAGTTGATCCGGGTTCGGGCGGCTGGGCCCCTGCAGAGGGCGTGGGCTATAGCAATAAAAATCTGGGAATCAGGAGAATTCCAATTTTATGGCCTTAAACGCCAAAAATCAAGTAATGGTTATAGCGAGGCAATGACTATTGTTACTTAAATCATTTTTGATGGTATGGCAAAATTTTAGGTGATCCGGATACGAGCTCTGGGCCCAGGCAGAAGGAGTAGGCTGTGTAACATACCAAAATCTGAGAATCGGGCGGAATTACAGTTTTATGGTCCTAAAACGCCAAAAAATGAAGAACGGTCATGGAGAGGTGGTGACTATTTTTCGTTAGGTCATATTTGTTTGTCCGAAAAAATTTTAGGCGACCTGGGTGCAGGCGCCCGAGTCCTAAATTGGATAAAATTCCAGTTTTGTGGCCCTAAAATACCAAAAACTGAGGAACGGGTCCTGGCGAGGCAGTGATTATTTATACTTAGGTCGTATCTGTTGGTACGAAAAATATTTCAGGCGATCTGGGTCCAGGTGTCAGTGCCCTATGCAGAAGTCGTGCGCTATAGCACACGAAAATCCGGGAATCACGCGGATTCCAGTTTTATGGCCTTAAAATGCTAAAGAATGAGTAACGATCATGGATCGGTGGTGACTACTATTCGTTAGGTCATTTTTTATGTTTTGACAAAATTTTAGGCGATCCGGGTCTGGGCACCCGGGTCCATGTAGAAGGTGTGGGCTATAACACACAAAAATCTAGGAATCGGGCGTAATTCAAATTTTAAGGCCTTAAAATGCCAAAAAATGAGGAACAGTCATGCCGAGATTATTACTATTGTTCTCTAGGTCCGGGCGCTTGGGCCCATGCAAAAGGCGTGGGATATAGCACACGAAAATTTGGGAATCGGACGAAATTGCATTTTTATGGTCCTAAAACGCCAAAGAATGAGAAACGGCCATGTCGAGGCAGTGACTAGAGTTCCTTAGGTCATTTTTTATTGTGCGCCAAAACTTTAGGCGATCCGGGTGCGGGCTCTCGGGCCCATGCAGAAGGCATAGGATATAGCACACGAAAATATGGAAATGGGACGGAATTCTGTTTTATGGCCCTACAACACCAAAAAATAAGGAACGGTAATGGCGAAGCGATGACTATTGTTCCTAATTTTATTTTAGATGGTCCAAAAAAATTTTAGGCGATCCGGGTCTGGGCGCCAGGACCTATGCATAAGGCGTGGGCCATAGCACACGAAAATGTAGGAATCAGACGGAGTTATAGTTTTATGGCCCTAAAATGCCAAAATATGAGTTACGGTTATGACGATGCGATGACTATTTTTCCATAGTTCAGTTTTGATGAGCCAGAAAAATTATAGGCGATCTAGGTGCGGGTGCCCGGGTCCATATAGAAGGCGTGGGCAATAACACAAACAAATATAGGAATCAGGTGGATTTTCACTTTTATGGCCCTAAAATGCCAGAAAACGAGGAACAATCATGGAGAGATTGTGACTATCATTTCTTTGGTCGTTTTTGATAGTCCACCAAAATTATAGGCGATCCAGGTCCAGGCGCCCGGGACCATGCAGAAGACGTGGGCTATATCACACGAAAATCTGTGACCGGGTAGAATTCCAGTTTTATGGCCTTAAAACGCTTAAAAATAACTAACAGTCATGGCGAGTCGATGACTATTGTTCCTTAAATTATTTTTATGGTACAAAAGGTTTTTAGGTGATCCGAGTACGGATTCCTGGGCCGAGGCAGAAGGTGTGGGCTATGTAGCACACTAAAATCTGAGAATCGGCCGAAAGTTCAGTTTATGGCTCTAAAACTGTGAAAATGAGGAACAGTCATGGCGAGGTAGTAAAAATTATTCATTAGGTCATATTTGTTGATCCGATAAAATTTTAGGCGATCTGGTTCTAGGCGCCCGGGACCATGCAGAAGGCGTGGACTATAGCATACGAAAATCTTGAAATCGGGCAGAATGTTATTTTTATGGCCCTAAAATGCCAAAGAACGAGTAACGGTCATGACGAGATAGTGACTATTGTTACCTAGGTCATTTTTTACAGTCCGACAAAATTTTAGGCGATCCGGGTTGGATGCTCGGTCTCATACAGAAGGCGTGGACTATATCAAACGAAAATATGGGAATCGGGCGAAATACTTATTTTAAGGCCCTAAAAAACTAAAAAATGAGTAACGGTCATGACGAGGAGGTGACTATTATTCCTTAGGGCTTTTGTGATCGTCTGACTAATTTTTAGGCAATCTGAGTTTGGGCACGCGGGCCCATGCAAAAGGCATGGGCTAGAGCATACGAAATTCTGGGAATCAGGCGGAATTCCTGTTTAATGTCATTAAAACGCCAAAAAAGCATAACTCTCATGACGAGGAGGTGACTATTATTCCTTAGGTTGTTTTTGATGGTCCGGCAAAATTTTAGGCCATCCGTTTATGTGCGCGCGTAGGCTATAACACACGAAAATATGGGAATCAGGCGAAATTCCAATTATATAGCCCTAAAATTCTAAAAAATGAGGAACGGTGATGGAGAGGCAATGACTATTTCTACTTAGGTAGTTTTTGATGGTGTGAAAAGTTTTTACATGATCCGGGTCTGGGCGCCCAAGAATAGGGTGGAATTCCATTTTTATGATCCTATAACGCTAAAAACAAGTAACAGTCATGGCAAGGAAGTAAATATTGTTCCTTAGGTCTTTTTTGATGGTCCGTTAAAATTATAGGCGATCCGGGTTCGGGCGCCCGGGCCCATGCAAAAGAAGATGGCTATAGCACACGCAAAATATGGAAATTGGACGAAATTCCAGTTTTATGGCCCAAATATACCAAAAAACGAGGAACGGTCTTGGCGACACGGTGACTATTTTTACTTAGGTCATTTTTGATGGTCCGACAAAAATTTAGGCAATCTGGTCCGAAAGCCCGGGCCCATGCAGAAGGCATGGGCTATAGCACACAAAAAGCTGGCGAAATTCTAGTTTTATGGCCCTAAAATGCCAAAAATTGAGTATCAGTCATGAAGAACGTTCCTTAGGTCATTTTTGATGGTCCGGCAAAATTTTAGGCGATCAGTGTCTGGGCCTCCGGGCCCATGCAGAAGGCGTGGGGTCTAGCGCACGAAAATATAAGAATCGGGCAAAGTTCTAGTTTATGGCCCTAAAACGACAAAAAAGAAAGGTCATGGCGAGGCGTTGACTATTGTTCCTTAGGTAATTTTTTATTGTCCGGCAAAATTTTAGGCGATTCAGGTTCGGGCACCTAGGCCCATGCAGAAGGCGTGGGCAGAACCCACGAAAATCTTGGAATTAGGTAGAATTCTAGTTTTATGGCCCTAAGACACCAAAACATGAGTGACGGTCATGAAAAAAGCTGACTATTGTTACGTAGATTGTTTATAATGGTCCAAACAAATATAAGGCGATCCGGGTCCAGGCGATCCGGCCCCATGTAGAAGGTGTGGGCTATAACACACAAAAATTAGGGAATTGGCTGGAATTCCAGTTTTATGATCCTATAATGCTAAAAAAAATAAGTAACGGTCATGATGAGGTGGTGACAATTGTTCCATAGGTCATTTTTGATGGTCCGACCAAATTTTAGGAAATCCGGATCCGGGCGCCCGGGCCCATGAAGAATGCCTGGGCTATAGCACACAAAAATCTGTGAATCAGGCGGAATTCAAGTTTTATGGCCCTAAAACGCCAAAAGATAAGAAACGATCATGGCAAGGTAGTGAATATTGTTCCTTAGGTCATTCTTGATGGTCCGGTAAAATTATAGGCGATCCGGCTCCGGGTGCCCGAGCCCATAAAGAAGGCATGGGCTATTACACAAAAATCTATGAATCAGCCATAATTCTAATTTTATGGCCCTAAAACGCCAAAAAAGAGTAACGGCCACGATGAGGCGGTGACGATTGTTCCTTAGGTCATTTTTGATGGTTCGACAAAATTTTAGGCGATTTGGGTCAGGATGCCCGGTCCTATGCAGAAGGCATGGGCTATAGAAGATGAAAATTTGAGAATCGGGCGATATTCTTGTTTTAAGGCCTTAAAACAGCGAGGTACGAGTAACGGTCATGACGAGGCGATGACTACTGTTCCTTAGGTCATTTTTTATCTTCTGAAAAATTTTAAGGCGCTCCAAGTCCGGCGCCCTAGTCCATGCAAAGAGCAAGGGCTATAGCACACGAAAATTTGGGAATCGGGCGAAATTTCAGTTTTATGTCCCTAAAATGTCAAAAAACGAGTAACGCTCATGAAGAGTAGGTGACTATTATTCCTTAGGTAATTTTTTATGGTCCAGCAAATTTTTAGGCGATCCGTGTCAGTACGCACGAGCCTATGCACACGAAAATATGGGAATCATGCAGAATTTCAGTTATATGACCCTAAAATGCCAAAAATCGAGGAACGGACATGGAGAGGGGGTGATAATTGCTCCTTAGGTAGTTTTTGATGGTCTGGAAAAATTTTACATGATTTGTGTCTGTGCGCCCGGGCCAATGCAGAAGGCGTGAGCTATAACACACGAAAATCTAGGAATCGGGCAAAATTCTAGTTTTACGGCCCTAAAACACCAAAAAAGAATAACGGTCATAGCGAAGCGGTGACTATTGTTCCTTAGGTTATTTTTATGATCCAACAAAAATTTAGGCGATTCAGGTTCGGGCATCCGGTCCCATATAGAAGGCGTGGGCTCTAACACATAAAAATCTTGGAATCGGGCGGAATTCTACTTTTATGGCCCTAAGATGCCAAAATATGAGTGACGGTCATGACGAGGCGTTGACTATTCTTTCTTAGGTAATTTTTATGGTCCCGCAAAGTTTTAGGCGCTCCGAATCCGGGTGCCCGAGCCTATGCAGAAGCCACGGGCTATAGCATACTAAAATCTGGGATTCGGGCGGAATTCCCATTTTATGACCCTAAAACACCAAATACATGAGGAACGGTCAAGGCGAGGCAGTGACTATTATTCCATAGATAGGTTTTGATGGTTCGGCAAAATTTTAGGCGATCCGGGTCCGGGCTTCTTGGCCCATGCTGAAGGCGTGAGTTATAGCACACGAATATTTAGGAATCAGGCGCAATTCCAGTTTTATAGCCCTAAAACGACAAAAATGAGAAACAGTCATGGCAAGGCGGTGAATATTGTTCCTTAGGTTGTTTTTTATGGTCCAGCAAAATTTTAGGCGATCTGGGTCCGGGCGCCCAAGCCCATGAAGAAGGCGTAGATTATAGCACATGAAAATCTAGGAATCATGCAAAATTCCAGTTTTATGGCCCTAAAATGCCAAAAACGAGTAACAGTCATAACGAGACGATGACTATTATTCCTTAGATCCTTTTTTATGGTCCGACAAATTTTAGGTGATTCAAGTCGGGGCGTCCAGACCCATGCAGAAGGCATGGGCTATAACACTTGAAAATCTAGGAATCAGGCGAAATTCAAATTTTATGGCCCAAAAACGCTAAAAAAGAGGAACCATCATGGTGAGGTGGTTACTATTGTTCCTTAGGTTGCTTTGTTTATGGTCCGACAAAATTGTAAGCGATCCAGATCCGGGCGTCTGGGCCCATGCAGAAGGCGTGGGCTATAGCACACGAAAATCAAGGAATCGAACAAAATTCCAGTTTTATGGCCCTAAAATACCAAAAATGAGTAACGGTGATGGCGAGGCAGTGACTATTGTTCCTTAGATCATTTTTAGTGTACGGAAAAATGTTAATCGATCCCGGTCTGGGCGCACAGGCCCATGTAAAAGGCGTGGGTTATAACACACAAAAATCTGATAATCGAGTAGAATTTCAGTTTTATGGCCCTAAAACGCCAAAACATGAGTAAAGGTCATGGCGAGGCGGTGACTATTGTTCTTTGGTCGTTTTTTATGGTCTGGCAACATTTTAGGCGATCCGAGTCCGGGCGCCCAGGACCATACAAAAGACGTAGGTTATAACACACTTAAATCTAGGAATCAGGCGGAATTCCAATTGTATGGCACTAAAACACCAAACAAGGAGGAACGATAATGGCGAAGATGTAACTATTATTCCTTAGGTTATTTTTTATGGTTCGGCAACATTTTAAGGCTATCCGGGTCCGGGCACCCGAGCCTTTTGTAGAAGGAGAGATCTATTGCACACGAAAATCTTAGAATCCGGTGGAATTTCAGTTTTATTGTCCTTAAACGCCAAAAATAAGTAACAGTCATGACGAGGAAGGGACTATTGTTCCTTAGGTATTTTTGATGGTCCGGTAAAATTTAAGGTGATCCGAGTCTGAGCGCCAAAGCCCATGCAGAAAGTGTGGGCTATTGCACAAGAAAATTTGAGAATCAGGCGAAGCTTTAGTTTTATAGACCTAAAATGCCAAAAAATGAATAAAGGTCATGACGAGGCGGTGACTAGTTTCTTAGGTCATTTTTTATGGTCTGGTAAAATTTTAGGCTATACGGGTCCGAGTGTCATGGCCCATGCAGAAGGCGTGGGTTATAGCACACAAAAATTTGGGAATTGGATGTAATTCTAATTTTATGGCCCTAAAATGCCAAACAATGAGGTAAGATCATGGTGAGACAGTGAATGTTGTTCCTTAGGTCATTTCTAATGGTCCGATAAACTTTTAGGTGATCTGGGTCTGGGCTTTTAGGTCCATGCAGAAGGCAAACACACGAAAATATAGAAATCCGGCGGAGTTCCAGTTTTATGGCCTTAAAACACCAAAGAACGAGTAAAGGTCACCACGAGGCTGTGACTATTTTTTCTTAGGTCGTTTTGCTGGTCGGCAAAATTTTAGGCGATCCGAGTCTGGGAGCCTAGGCTTATGAAGAAAGCGTGAGCTATCGCACACGAAAATCAAGAAATCAGGCAAAATTCCAGTTTATGGTCCTAAAACGCCAAAAAATGAAAAATGATCATGGAGAGGTGATGAATATTGTTCCTTAGGTCATTTTTTATGGTCTGAAAATTTTGAGGCGAATCGAGTCCTGGCGCCTGGGGCCATGCAGAATGCGTGGATTATAGCACATGAAAATTTGGGAATTGGGAGAAATTATAAATTTATGGCCCTAAAACGCAAAACAACGAGTAACGGTCATGACGAGGAGGTGATTATTTTCCTTTAGGTTATTTTTTATGGTTCATAAAAGTTTTAGGCGATCCGGGTCTGGCCGTTCGAGCCCATGCAGAAGTGGTGGGCTATAGAACACGGATATCTGGGAATTGAGCGAAATTACTGTTTTATGGCCCTAAAACGCCAAAAAACGAGTAACAGTCTTGACGAGGAGGTGACTATTATTCCTTAGCTCATTTCTAAAGGTCTAGAAATGTTTTAGGCTATCCGGGTCTGGGCGTCCGGGCCCATGTTGAAGGCATGGACTATAGCATTTGTCAATCTGGGAATCGGGCGGAATTCTAGTTTTATGGCGCTAAAACGCCAAAAAACGAGTAATGGTCATGACGAAGCGGTGACTATTGTTCCTTAAGTCATTTTTTATGGTACGACAAAATTTTAGGCAATCCGATTGCCAGGCCCATGCAGAAGGTGTGGGCTATAGCACATGTCAATATGGTAATCGAGCGGAATTCTAGTTTGATGGCCATTGAATACCAAATAATGAGTAACGGTCATGACGAGGCGGTGAATATTGTTCCTTAGGTTATTTTTTATGGTACGGCAAACTTTTAGGCGATCCATATCGAGGCACTAGGTCCATACAGAAGGCATGGGCTATAACACACGAAAATTTAGGAATCCGGCAAAATTCCAGTTACATAGCCCTAAAATGCCAAAATACGAGAAACGGCCATGGCGAGACGGTGACTATTATTCATTAGGTAGTTTTTGATGGTCCGAAAATATATTTGGTGATCCGGGTCCGGGCGCCGGGCTCATATAGAAGGCGTGGGCTATTATAGCACACGCAAATCATAGAATCGGGCGAAATTCCAGTTTTATCACCTTAAAACGCCAAAAGAGTGGAACGGTCATGGAGAGGTAGTGACTATTGTTCTTAGTTCATTTTTGATTGTCTAGAAAAAATTTAGGCGATCCGGGTCCGGGCACCTGGGCCCATGCACAAGGCGTGGGCTATTGCACATGAAAATCAGGGAATTAGATGGAATTTCAATTTTTTGGCCCTAATACACAAAAAATTGAGTAACAGTCATGGCGAGGCGGTGACTATTGTTTCTTATGTCATTTTTAGTGTCCGGAATAATTTTAGTCGATTCGGGTCCGGCGCCCAGGCCCATGCAAAAGGCGTGGGCTATAGCATATGAAAATCTGGTAATCGGGCAGACCATCATGTTTATGGCCCTAAAATACCACAAACGAGTACCAGTCATGGTGAGGAAGTGACTATTATTCCATAGGTTATTTTTATGGTCTGGCAAAATTTTAGGCGATCCGGGTCCAGGAGCCCAGGCTCATGCAGAAGGCGTGTGTTATAGCACACGAAAATCTAGTAATCATGCGGCATTCCAGTTTTATGGCCCTAAAACGCCAAACAACGAGGAACGGTAACGACAAAGAGGTAAATATTGTTCCCTAGGTTATTTTTGATTGTTTGGAAAAATTTTAGGCTCTCCGGGTCCGGTCACCTGGGCCTTTGCATAAGGCGAGGGACATAGCACACGAAAGTCTTACAATCAGGTGTTTAGTTTTATTGTCATAAAAAGCCAAAAATGAGTAACTATCATGATGAGGCAGTGACTATTGTTCCTTATGTCATTTTTTATGGTACGACAAGATTTAAGGCGATCCGGGTCCGAGCGCCCGGGCCCATGCAAAAGGCGTGGGCTATTGCACAGAAAATCGGAGAATCGGATGAAATTCTAGTTTTATGGTCCTAAAATTCTAAAACACGAGTAACGGTCATGAAGAGGAAGTGAATAATGTTCCTTAGGTTGTTTTTGAAGGTCCGACAAAATTTTAGGCGATCCGGGTCTGAGCGCTCGGACCCATACAGGAGGCGTGGGTTATAGCACATGAAAATCTGAGAATCGGGCGGAATTCTAGTTTTATGTCCCTAAAACGCCAAAATATGAGGAACGGTCATGGCGAGGTAGTGACAATGGTTCCTAACGTTGTGTTTGATGTCCCGAAAATTTTTTAGGCGAACCAGGTCCGGGGTATCGGGCCCACGCGGAAGGCATGGGCTATAACACACGAAACTGAGAATCGGGTGGAATTCCAGTTTTATGGCCATAAAATGCCAAGAAATGATGAACGGTCATGACGGGGCGGTGACTATGGTTCCTTGATTAGACAAATTCAATGAGTCCAAGAAAGCCAAGAAAAAGAATACAAAAACAAAACAAAAAATAAAAGGATGAAGTAAAATACTGCACGTCCCACAAATAAATAAATATTATATTTTTCAGGCACGTCCCACAAACAAATAAATACTGCACGTCCCCCCCCCCCCCCCCCCCACATATATATATATATATATATATATATATATATATAGCCTGGAAAATAACATTAGATATTAGAAGTGTTACTATTGCAGCAATGTAATTTTTCTTTTGCATAGTTATAGCAAAGTTACATTTTCATTTTGTTCCCATTATTATTATCATTATTATTATTATTAGGACTCATTGAATTTGTCTAATCAATATATCTAATGGGTTTTACTTCTTGGACTCATTGGAATATTGTTACAATAAAGACGTTTTGCTCTCTTCAACTGGTATCGACTACGAACCTCCATTCTTCCCCATTTTGGTTGGCCTCCCGCAAGATGGGAAATTGGTGGTGTCAACATAAAGACCTACTGATATTGTCGAGTCAACTGTAGTAGAGTAGTTTTAACTTAGGGTTAATAAAAAGATTTTGACCTACTGATATTATCGAGTCTCAACATATTTAATCTCGCATGAAAACATTATAAAATCCTGGATTATTGACTAGCTCATCCGAAGCGTACTTAGTGTTATAGTACTGGATTCATCTGAACTTAATACTTTCGAAACGGAGTATAAATTTGGTGTAAATATTTATTGAAATTATAACACATAGTGGGTCTAAACCCATAACTTTTACGAAAAGAGATGTGGTTTCCGATAGACTCTTGGCTCAAGGACAAAAGAAAAAGAAACAGTAACAACAAGCGGTGACAACATCATCATTAGATGGTAAGATAACCGAAGCGAAAGAAACAACATGTAGTAAATAAATTTAAAATTGTGAAAAAAATACTAATACTACTTGTAAAGGTGAGAGATACGCTCGGCCACTCACTACCCATCTACCGTAATTCTCGACCTCCATACTCTCCAATCCAGGTTCATGTCCTGAAGTTGCGGCATGTCCTACCTAATCACCTCTCTACAATACTTCTTTGGCGTTCCTCTACCTCTCCTCACCAGGCACACCAGAGCTGACCTCTCGTATGTACATGGGATCGAAGAGGTGGGTTCACATGAACCCATACTCCCCTCCCTGAATTTTGTATCGCCCTTGTATTTTTTTGATTTTGTTCTTATATAAACATGTGTGAACCCATGCTCAAATGAGCACTTTGGCTCAGTGGTAATGGAGTGTACCTTCGGCCGCAAACATTAGGGGTTCGATCCTTGCTTGCTCCCTTGGACTTTTTAATTACAAATACTTTTTTATTATTTATTATTCTTTCTTGGAAACTCGGCCTTAAGTTATTCTTTAAAAGAAAAGTTTCTCTAAATTGTTTCATGAAATGTGATCCCATCTTTTATAATAGTCGGCTGTAAGTGTTTGTTGAAAGAAAACTTCAAATTGAAAGGTTAGTCTCTCAAAAAAAGTTTAAATTTTGTCAAGAAATGAAGTACCCGAAAAAAGATAATAAAATTAAACTTAAACTCCCGTATAAGCAAAAATTAATAATGCAAATTACATATCTATAGGAAAAATCTAAGTACATAAAACGATCTACGTAATAGGATGGATGAATTTTTTTAAAATAATTTTTAGTTTGTTATATAGAACGTAATATATTTTAAAATATAAATAATGATGTTATTATTAAATGTTTTTAAAGTATGAAAATTTGTAGAGGATATTAATAATATTAATAATATTAATTAAAGTTTACTCGTCAACTTAGGTCATCGTAAAAAATATTATATAGTCAAACCAAACATTTATTTTAAAGGTAGTGGTGTACCCATGCTCCTTGAAATCCTGGATCGCCTTTGCTATCACACCTCCTCATTGGGGCATCTGTGCATCTCCTCTTCACATGTCCGTACTATCGCAACCTCACTTCCCATATTTTGTCCACCATGGAGGCCGCTCTGACCTTGTTCCGAATATATTCATTCTTAATCTTATCTCTCATGGTGTGCCCACACATTCATCTAAACATCCTCATTTCTGCTACGCATATCTGCAGGACGTGGAGTTCATGACTGGTCAACTCTCTGCCTCATACAATATAGTCGATCTAAACACCATTCAGTAGGACTTACCTTTAAGTCTTAATGGCATATTTTTATCACACAAAACACGATTCAAGCTTCTATTTTATCCACTCCGCACCAATACGATATGTGACATCATCATCAATCTCCCAGTACCTTGGATTACTAACCCTAGGTACTTAAAAACTTTCTCTCTTTTGGGAGGACTTGTGTATCAAGCCTCAGGTTCACATCCGCTTTATGATTCTCGTCATTGAACTTGCACTCCAAGTACTATATTTTGGTCCTACTCAACTTGAAACCTTTTGACTCAAAGGTATGTCTCCAAACTCTCTCGCGTCGTATTAATTTTGTCTCCGTCTCGTCAATCATGAGTACTATGTCATCTGCAAATAATATACATCATGAAACCTCCTCTTACAGGTGTCGCATCTAGTACATCCATCGTCAAAGCAAAACACAATAAAATCCGTGAAAGTAAAATCCATTGATGTAATAAAAGACCAACGAAATAATTTTTCTTCATTACTCTCGAACACGAAAAATTACATGAGTTGTAGTTAATAAGTCGAATACAATTTGGACTAAATTCATCTATTAAAATGCAAATTACATCTGAATGTCATTCTTTATTATAATACTTAATGGTGCACGAAAAAGATAAATTTCTCAAATATTACATGATTTGTAGTTAATAAGACGAATACAGTTTGGACTAAATTCATCTATTAAAATGCAAATTACATCTGAATGTCATTCTTTATTATAATATTTAATGGTGCACGAAAAAGATAAATTTCTCAAATATTACATGATTTGTAGTTAATAAGACGAATACAGTTTGGACTAAATTCATCTATTAAAATGCAAATTACATCTGAATGTCATTCTTTATTATAATATTTAATGGTGCACGAAAAAGATAAATTTTTCAAAGACGTGGAAGCATCTGAAATTAGACAAATAGGATTATAAAATGAATGTCACATCTGATACTTGGTAACTTGAATACATGCTATCAATCGTACTACATACTTGGTTGATGCTAATGAGGAGGTGAAGATAGAAGAGGCAGCAGATGAGTCAGATGACATTATATTAAGCCTTTTTAATTATCAGTTTGTGATGTCCTCTTTTTTTAGCTCTATAACAATAATGTTAGCAAAGTACTGTTAGGACAGTGTAACACCTCGTAGGTTCGGGTTAGGTTTGAATTCATTGAGTGATCGTGGTTAGACCTGAATTATGATAAAATAGTGTATTCACATGTGAAACTCAATATCTAAGTGTGTGCCAAGTACAAAAAAATAATTGGAATTGAAAAGAATAGAAGAAAGAAAGTTGAAAAATCTGGATCGGTACGGCCAGCATGCAAACCACATGTTCAACATGTGGGCCGCATGTCCAATTAACCGCATGTGGAGTCTTCTAAAAGTACTGAAAGTTAAAAATTTCAAGTCTTAGAACTTGATATATACGAAACTAGGGGTGGGCCGGGTCGGGATGAGTAAAAAAGTGACCGGCCGGTCACCAATTCGGGCGGTTATCGGTTTTTTCAAATCGGGCTTAATGTGCCCGGGACCATCCGGTCAAATATTGAACCGAAACGGTTCCGGACCTAACGAGCCGGGCCGGGTTTTTTTTATATAATCGTCAACTTTATAAAATTAAAAAACAAAATCAAAAAATAGCCATTGAACCGGGTCGGGCCGGGTCGGTTAACCGGTTCCCATGTGACTTGACCATGACGGGTCGTTCCGGTCCGGTTAACCGATACCAAAAAACTATCCGGCACATTCCGGTCCCCGTCCCAACTCAGCCCTACCCGATCCCTTATTACCGGGCCGGTCCAGTCCGGGCTAAAATCGGTCTGGGCCGGTCCGGAACCAGGCTAGCCCGGCCCGTTTGACAGCTTTATTCGAAACCCACATACAAACCGTCACTACTAGAAAGTCGATAATGTTCGACCAAAAAACATTGTCGGAAATTTCTGACCAAATCCGTTGGAAGATTATAAAAAATAACAATTATATTTTTTTATAAATAATTTCGACCATATTTTCGACCACAGCGATCGCAATTTTTGGCGCAAAAGCCCACGAAATTATTTCCAATCGAATCCGTCGGTATGAAAATTTTATAATGTTATTGTTTGACTTTATTAGCAACCGAATCGGTCAAAAATATTTATTTTTAATATTTTTGACTGATTCGGCCGTTCTTTTTTAAAAAAATAATTTATATATTTCAGAACAAAACGGTCGAAATTGTTTTAAAACCCTACCCAACCTTCGTTCCCTTCTCAGTCCCTTATTTTCTTTCTTTCTTTCTATCTCTTCTCTACTGCTCTCTCTTTCTTCGATCTTCTCCTTCCTCCTCATTCCAGGTAACGTTTCTCGCCCTCTCTCTCGTTTCCTCCTACCTTCTCCCTCTCCCTCCTCCTCCATTCACATCTTTTTTCCCTTCCTTGTTTAACTTTTTTTTTCTTTTTGCAGGCAGTGGCACCACAACAGCTCCACCGGAGAAGGCAACTTTCTTCTTCGACATTTTCTCTCCAACGAGGTAAGCATTTCTTTGTCATATTTCTTGTTTTGTTGTTAATGTTTTTAGAAATTTCAGTTTTTTTAGGTTTATTTTATTTTCTAAATGATTTTTCAAATAAGTTTTAGGATTAGCTATAAGTTTTATTGTGAAGATTGTGGTTCAAGCTTGAAATTGAATTTAGGGTCAAGTTCAATGTCTTTAATAGAATGAATGAATTGGATTGAATGTGAATATTGAATGAATAGAATGAATGTTAATATTGTCTTTAATTGAAAATTGTGATTCAAGCTTGAAATTGAATTTGTTGTTCAATATGTATAGAATCTAGAAAAAAGAAACATCATTGCCTTGAATTTATCTATGAATGATATAATTAATTTTAGAATTTATTGATTTGTAATTGTATTAACTACTTATAGTTTAATACTTTAATGTAAAGTTTATAAAGTTAGGTCCATTGTTACTTGTTAGTTTTACTGTTGGAATAATATTAAATTTAAAATTTATCGATTTCAACATCAAAATTAATTTTGTAGAATTGAGAAATTATTTTTAAATGTGTTGGTTTTATGAACATTTAAGAAGCCACTCAAAATTAATTATTCTAGTTAAAGACTTATATTTTAGAATAGGAATTAATATAAAATTAATTAAAATGCTTTGGCATAGTGATATGTATATATCTAAAAGGAACCTTTGAAAGAATAAAACTTGTAATTAGTTTAAATAAATTAAATTATTTTAAATATCCCATTTCCAGTTTTCTATTTGTGTAGATGAAATGTGCGTAGATGGATGTATAATAGGAATCATCCTAATCGTGCGGGGTTGAGTGATGAATGTATTGAAGGGGTTGCTGAATTTATTGCTAAGGCTCAAACACTGGATGATTGCCCTTGTGTGAAATGTAAGTATGCTAAGTTATTAAAACCGGACGAAGTTAAAGTTCATCTTTACAAAAAAAGGTTTTTGCTGAAAATTATTATGTATGGACTGTTCATGGGGAGAATCATGCCAGTTTAGATAATGTTGACTTTCAGAATTCTTTTGGTGGTGAGGGTAGTCAAATAGCTCAGAATAATGTTGAAAATTCTCGATTCAATAAAATGATGAGAAAATGCTTTTGGGATGTTACTTGCGGCTCAATCCGAACCAAATGATAAGGCTAAGTGTCTCTATGAACAATTAGAGGAAGCTAGTCGTCCATTGTATGAAGGCTCAGTGCATTCCAAGTTGTCCGTTATGGTTAGATTGCAATCTCAGCCTTTGATTGATGAGTTACAATTATTGTGGTTTCAAGGTGTGGAAATATATAATATATTAACTAAACAAAACTTAAGATTGCATGCTGCTTTGATGTGGACTATAAATAATTTTTCTGCTTATGGAATGTTATCGGGGTAGTCGATTGCTGGAAAGTTAGCTTGCCCTTGTTGTATAAAAGACATAAAAGTATTTACTTTGAAACATGGAGGTAAAAATACATGGTTTGACTGCCACCGTAGATTCTTGCAAATGAATCATGAGTTTAGGCGAAATACAAGTGCATTTCTAAAGAACCGAACTGATTTTGAGGAGCTACCGGCTTACCTATCTTCAGAAGAAATTTTGTCACGACCCAATTTTTTCTCCGTGTGACGTTATGACGGCACCTAGTCTCTACAACTAGGTAAGCCTAATATTTTACAGAATAATAAAATAAAAATATAAATTTAACCAATTATTCAAAAATACACAACAAATCCCAAAATCCGGAACATCGTGAATCACAAACTATAGAAAGAAAAATCTAGTATCTCTATATATCAGAGTCTAACAAGGAAAAATACAGAAGATAATGGACATGAGAAAGAGTAGAAGGGGACTCCGAGATCTTCGGACGCAGCAGATATATATTGAAGTCTCCAAAGCTGTCCCAGCTCACTGATAGTGCGGCTGATAAGGTACACCTGGATCTGCATACGAAAAATATGTGCAGAGAGTAGCATGAGTACACCATAATCGGTACCCAGTAAGTGCCAAGCCTAACCTCGATCGAGTACTGACGAGGTCAGGTCAGGTCCCTATTGGTAAATATATAATAAAATAATATAGAGTGTAATACCGCAATAAAATAAAGGCTGAAATTTAACAATAATAAAATCATAGAAGGTAACAGCTTAGTATACAGAAACACAACAGGGGATCTCCCGAGATACCATCTCGTAGTCCCAAACGTAAATGTGCAGGGGGATCTCTCGGAATATCGTTCCGTAGTCCCAAAGTAAATGTGCAGGGAGATTTCCCGGAATACCGTTCCGTAGTCCCAAAGTAAATATGCAAGACAGGGGAATCTCCCGAAATACCGTTCCGTAGTCCCAAAGTATATATGCAGTACAGGGGGATCTCCCGGAATACTGTTCCGTAGTCCTAAAGTAAATATGCAGCGCGAATGATAGAAATACAACTACATCACAAAATTCTTACAATTTAGACTAAGTGCCAGTCATGGAAGAAGCAGGAAATTCACTAAGCATGTTGCACATAATTCACATAAATAATTAAGATACGTAGACATGTTGTATTAGACTAAACATGATAGCTACACATATTGGAATAACTCAATTAAGAATGAAAAATAGATTAGTACTCATTAAAATGGTATAACTCACAATAACAGAAAAAACTTGTTGCTGCTCAGTAAGAAAAATTGGGTTTTACCACAACTAGCCCGTGAACGTACTCGTCACCTCAAGTACACAGCTCTCATATATCACAATAGTTTCAAATCTTAAGGGGATTTCTCCCACACAAAGTAAGGCAAGCCACTTACCTCGAATCAAGCTCAATCAATCCGCACGAATTCCCTTTCCACGAATATCCGGCTCTGAATAGACCAAATCTTGCCAAAAGCAGTTACATATCATAATTACAACCATAACAGACTCATCTAATTAATTAAATCAATACTTTAATAAAAATTCCAAAATTAACTCAAACAAAATCGCCCGTGGGGCCCACGTATCGGAATCGGGTAAAAGTCATAAAATACGAAAGCCCGTTCACTCACGAGTTTAACCATATCAAATTTACTAAAATCCGACACCAAATGGTCTTCCAAATCCTCAAATTTCCAATTTTCACCTTAAATACATACTAACTAGGTGGAAAAATACATGGGGAAACAAGATTATTGATAAAAAATAAGCACAAGGGACTTACCTCAAGAAATCTCTTGATAATGCTCTCAAAATTCACCCCTAAACCGAGTTGCAAAGTACAGAAATGACAAAACTCGCGAAGCTCTTCGGTTCTAACCACTGCCCAAGTGTTTCCGCACCTGCGGAACCTGGACTCGCACCTGCGGGTGCGCTTGTGCGGAAATTGTGCGCATCTGCGCAATTCACTTGCCCCATCTGCCTTCGCACCTGCGATGAAAGGGCCGCATCTGCGCGTGCACGCCTGCGGAATTCCCTTCCGCTTCTGCGGACCTTATGCACCTGTGAAGACCCCTAACGTATCTGCGGGCATCGCAGATGCGGAAAACACCTCGCACCTGCGACCCCTGGCACTCCTCCATTTTCCCGCTTCTACGGCAATTTGCTCGCACCTGCGGGTAGCCTTGTGCAGGTGCGATTACAGCAGAACCAGCAAAAGTACCAGATTTTCCTAAGTCCAATTTCATTTCGTTAGGCATCCGAAACACACCCGAGGCCCCCGGGACCTCAACCAAACCTACCAACCAATCCTGTAATACCATACGAACTTAGTCGATCCTTCAAACCACATCAAATAATACCAAAAATCATGAATTAAGCACGGATTCAAGCCTAAGAACTTAGAATTTTTTAAATTCTACAAACGACGCCGAACCACGTCAAATCTAGTCCGAATTACCTCCAAATTTTCATACAAGTCACAAATGATACTACGAACCTACAGCTACTTTCGGAAATCCATTCCGAGCTCGATATCAAAATTTCCCCTTTCGGCCGAAATCGCCGAAAATGTAACTTTCACCAATTCAAGCCTAAATCTACTACAAACCTCCAAAACACATTCCGGACGCGCTCCTAAGCTCAAAATCACTCAATGGAGCTAACTGAGTCGACGTAATTCCATTCCGGATCCGTCTTCACACAGTTCCGACTACGGTCCAATTTCTAAGGCTTAAACTCACAAATAGGTAGTAAGTGTCCAAAAACTCCCCGCATTCCATAACCAATCACTCCAGCAAATCCTAAAAGTAGAAACAAATGTGGGAAAAGTAGATATTAAGGGATCGAGGCTCTAATTCTCAAAACGACCGGCCGGGTTGTTACATCCTCCCCTTCTTAAAACAATCGTTCGTCCTTGAACGAGTACAAAGACATACCTGAAATTGTGAAAAGATGAAGGTACCGGCGGCGCATATCCTGCTCGGCCTCCCAAGTCGCCTCCCCGACCGGCTATCCTCTCCAATGAACCTTCACGGAAGCAATGTTCTTTGATCTTAGCTTTCTGACCTACCTGTCTAAAATGCCACTGGCTCCTCAACATAGGATAGATCCTTGTCCTATTGAACTGAGCTGAAATCCAACTTATGAGACGGATCGCCGTGATACTTCCAGAGCATAGAGACGTGGAATACCGGATGAACTCCTGCTAGACTGGGAGGCAAGGAAAGCAAGCAACCTCCCCAACTCGACGCAACATCTCAAATGGACCAATGAACCTTGGGCTCAACTTGCGCTTCTTTCCAAACCTCATAACGCCCTTCATAGGCGAAACTCGGAGCAAGACTCGCTCACCAACTATGAATGCAACGACACTAACCTTCCGATCTGCATAACTTTTCTGTCTGGACTGGCCATGCGAAGTCTATCCTGAATCACCTTAACCTTCACCAAGGCATCCTGAACCAAGTCTGTACCCAATAATCTGGCCTCGCCGGGCTTGAACCAACCCACTGGGGACCGACACCGCCTACCGTATAGAGCCTCATACGATGCCATCTGAATGCTGGACTGATAACTGTTGTTGTAAGCAAACAATGCAAGTGGCAAGAACTGGTCCCAAGCACCCCCAAAATCTATCACACACGCACGGAGCATATCCTCTAATATCTGAATAGTGCGCTTGGACTGCCCCTCCGTCTGAAGGTAAAATGCTGTGCTCAACTCAACCCGAGTACCCAACTCATGTTGTATAGCTCTCCAGAACCGTGATATAAACTGCGTACCCCGGTCAGAGATAATAGATACCGGTACGCCATGAAGCCTGATGATCTCATGGATGTAGATTCGAGCTAGCTGCTCGAAAGAATAGGAAGTTATCACAGGAATGAAATAAGCCGACTTGGTCAGCCTATCCACAATTACCCAAACTGCATCAAACCTCTGCTGAGTCTGTGGGAGTCCAACCACGAAATCCATAGTGATCCGCTCCCATTACCACTCCAGAATTTCTAACTTCTGAAGCAATCCACCTGGTCGCTGATGCTCATATTTTACCTGCTGGCAATTCAGACATCGAGCCACATACTCTATTATGTTCTTCTTCATTCTCCTCCACCAGTAATGTTGTTTCAAGTCCTGATACATCTTTGCGGCACCCGGATGAATAGAATACCGCGAACTGTGAGCCTCCTGAAGAATCAACTCACACAAACCATCTACAATGGGCACACATAGACTGCCCTGTATCCTCAATGCACCATCATATCCAATAGTAACCTCTTTAGCATCACCGTGCTGGACCGTATCCTTAAGGACAAGTAGATGGGGGTCATCATACTGACGCTCCCTAATACGATCATAAAGAGAATACTAAGAGACCACATAAGCCAATACTCGATTTGGCTCAGAAATATCCAATCTCACAAACTAGCTGGCTAAGGCCTGAACATCCAACGCCAATGGACTCTCTGCTGAGGGTAGATATGCTAAACTCCCCAAACTCTCTTCCCAGTAACTCAAAGCATCGGCCACCACATTGGCCTTCCCAGGGTGGTACAAAATAGTGATATCATAATCCTTAAGTAGCTCCAACCACCTCCGCTGACGTAAGTTAAGATCTTTTTGCTTAAACTGATGCTGCAAACTCCGATGATCGGTGTAAATCTCACAAGGAACACCGTACAAATAATGTTGCCATATCTTCAAGGCATGAACAATAGCTGCTAACTCAAGGTCGTGGATAGGATAGTTCTTTTCGTGCACCTTCAGCTGTCTGGATGCGTAGGCAATCACCCTACCATCCTACATCAACGCCGCGCCGAGACCAATCCGCGATGAATCACAATATACAGTATAAGACCCCGAACCTATAGGTAATACCAATACTGGGGCTGTAGTCAAAGTTGTCTTGAGCTTCTGAAAGCTCTCCTCATATTCCTCTATCCACCTGAACGGAGTGCCCTTCTGGGTCAGCCTGGTCATAGGTGCTGTAATGGATGAAAATCCCTCTACAAAGTGACGGTAATACCCCGCCACACCAAGAAAACTCCGGATCTCTGTAGCTGAGGACGGCCTGGGCCAACTCTGCATTGCTTCAATATTTTTCGGATCCACCTGGATCCCCTCACTCGATACTATATGACCTAAGAATGCCACTGAGTCTAGCCAAAACTCACACTTTGAAATTTTTGCATATAACTTCTTTTCTCTCAAGGTCTGAAGCGCAGTCCTCAGGTGCTGCTCATGATCCTCCCGACTCCGAGAGTATACCAGAATGTCATCAATAAACACAATGACGAATGAGTCGAGATAAGGCCGGAACACACTGTGCATCAAGTGCATAAAAGCTGCTGGGGTATTGGTCAGCCCAAAAGACATCACAAGGAACTCGTAGTGACCATACCGAGTCCTGAAAGCAGTCTTCGGGATGTCTGGCTCTCGAATCTTCAACTGATGATAGCCGGAACGTAAATCAATCTTGGAAAACACCCTGGCACCCTGTAACTGATCAAATAAGTCATCAATACGAAGCAATGGATACCTGTTCTTCACCGTGACTTTGTTCAACTGGCGGTAATCAATACACATCCGCATAGAACCATCCTTCTTCTTCACAAATAAGACAGGAGCACCCCAAGGTGACACACTGGGCCGAATGAAGCCTTTATCAAGAAATTCTTGTAACTGCTCTTTTAACTCTTTCAATTCAGGAGGAGCCATACGATATGGAGGAATAAAGATAGGCTAAGTGCCCGGCAACAAATCAATGCCAAAATCAATATCTCTATCGGGCGGCATGCCCGAAAAATCAGCTGGAAACACATCTGGAAAGTCCCTCACCACTGGAACTGACTCCACTGTAGGGGTATCAATACTGACGTCTCTCATATAAGCTAGATACGCGTCACGCCCCTTCTCAACCAGTCGTTGAGCTTTAAGAAATAAAATAACTTTGGTAGGAGTATACTCTAAGGTACCTCTCCACTCTAACCGCGGTAAACCTGGCATAGCCAGCATCACAGTTTTAGCGTGACAATCAAGAATAGCATAATGGGGCAACAACCAGTCCATGCCCAAAATAATATCTAAGTCCACCATGCTGAGCAATAATAAATTGGCTCTGGTCTCAAAACTACTAAGAGAAATCAAACACGACCGATACACGCGGTCCACAACAAGAGAATCTCCCACAGGAGTAGATACGTAAATAGGGGAACTCAAAGAATCCCGAGATATACCCAAATACGGGGAAAAATAAGAGGACACATAAGAATATGTAGAGTCTAGGTCAAATAATACCGATGCATCTCTATGATAGAATGGAACAATACCTGTAATGACAGAATCATAAGCAATTATCTCTGTACGAGCAGGAAGTGCATAATATCTGGCCTGGCCTCCCCCTCTATGGCGACCTCTACCTCCCCGACCTCCACCTCGACCTGGTTAAGCAGGTGGGGTGGCAGGTGGTGCTATAATCATAGCCTGAGGACCCGGTGGAGCACGCTGTGGCTGAAAAGTCTGTGGAGGTGCACCCCTCCTAATCTTGGGGTAATCCCTCACCATGTGGCGAGTGTCTCCACACTCAAAACAAGCTCTGAGAGGGCGTGGCTGCTGTGACTGGCTCGGGCTAAGTCTGCTAGACTGGCCGCTAGGAATACCCCGTGCAGGAGGCACACTAGATACCGGCGGTGCATAATAAGGCTCGTGTGGTCTAGAAGGAGCTGGAACACCGCTGGAGGCTGGAAGAGCTAAATGAACGGGGAAACTTACATAACCTCTATCATGGCGAGCTGCTGGGGCACGAGCTCCAGAATAATAACTAGCCTCTCGAGATCTCTTGGCCTCCCTCTCTTCTCTATCCTCGGCAAACATGCCCTTAAATCTCCTGGCAATACCCACAACCTGCTGATAAGAAATATCCATCTCCAATTCCCTGGCCATACTACTCCGGATGCTGGGATGGAGACCCTCAATAAATTATCGAACCCTCTCTCGAACTGTGACATTCCTCTAGAAAACCCTGAGCATCATCTATAGCCAATCTGCTGAAAGTAGGTGGGTGGTACTTCTTGTACCTCTCAAGTCTGAGCTGCTCCGCCTCAGAAGCTGCTGCCCTAACCTCGGTCTGAGCTGGAGCTACCGGCTGCATTGGTACAATCTCTGGAACCTGGTCGACCTGAACCCACTGCTCTGGAGTACCGGCGATGGGAGTCTGTGCTCCTCCCCAGGCCTGAGATATGTCAGGAGCAAGTGGAATCAATCCAGCCTGAGCTAAGGTGCTGAACATGCTCAGAAACTGGGCTAGAGCCTTCTGGAGGGCTGGTGCAGGAATAGGTATCTCAGGTGTCTTCCCTCCAGCTTGAGCTACTGAGGCTCCTCTATAGCAGCTCATGCGGGTGCTCTGGCTGCACCACGTGGACGTCCTCGACCTATACCCCGGCCCCGGCCTCTCGCGGCTCTAGCAGGGGGTGCAGGTGCCTGGTCATCAGATCTGCTTGTACGTGTCCTCACCATCTGTGAAAGAATAGAATCCAGAAGTTTAGAATCTTTGAAGTCAACAATTCTCGCACGACAAGGAATCAAAGTAGTGACATTTTCCTAACAGTTTCATAGCCTCCCGAAGATAAGTACAGACATCTCCGTACCGATCCGCGAGACTCAACTAAATCAGTTTATGACTCACGACACCTATGAACCTAGAGCTTTGATACCAACTTGTCATGACCCAATATCTCATCTGTATGACGTCGTGACGGTACCTAGTCTCTACAACTAGGTAAGCCTAATATTTTGCGGAATTATAAAATAAAAATATAAATTTAACCAATTATTCAAAAATATACAACAAATCCCAAAACTCGGAACATCATGAATCACAAACTACAGAAGGAAAAATCTAGTGTCTCTATACATCAGAGTCTAACAAGGAAAAATACATAAGATAATGGATATGAGAAAGATTAGAAGGGGACTCCGAGGTCTGCGGATACGGCAGATATACCTTGAAGTCTCCAAAGCTGTCCCAGCTCACTGATAGTACGGTTGATAAGGTACACCTGGATCTGCACACGAAAAACATATGCAGAGAGTAGCATGAGTACACCACAATCGGTACCCAGTAAGTGCCAAGCCTAACCTCGGTCGAGAAGTAACGAGGTCAGGTCAGGGCCCTACTAGTAAATATATAATAAAACAATATAGAGTGTAATACAACAATAAAATAAAGGCTGAAATTTAACAATAATGAAATCATAGAAGGTAACAGCTTAGTAAACAGAAACACAATAGGGGATCTCCCGAGATACCGTCTCGTAGTCCCAAATGTAAATGTGCAGGGGGATCTCTCGGAATACCGTTCTGTAGTCCCAAAGTAAATGTGCAGAGGGATCTCCCGGAATACCGTTCCGTAGTCCCAAAGTAAATATGCAAGACAAGGGGATCTCCCAGAATACCATTCTGTACTCCCAAAGTAAATATACAGTACAAGGGAATCTCCCGGAATACCGTTCCGTAGTCCCAAAGTAAATATGCAGCGCGAATGATAGAAATACAACTACATCACAAAATTCTTACAATTTAGACGAAATGCCAGTCAGGGAAGAAGCAGGAAATTCACTAAGCATGTTGCACATAATTCACATAAACAATTAAGACACGTAGACATGTTGTATTAAACTAAACATGATAGCTACACATATTGGAATAACTCAATTAAGAATGAAAATAGATTAGTATTCATTAAAATAGTATAACTCAAAATAACAGGAAAAACTTGTTGTTGCTCAGTAAGAAAAATTGGGTTTTACCACAACTAGCCCGTGTACGTACTCGTCACCTCGTGTACACGACGCTCACATATCACAATAGTTCCAAATCTTAAGGGGATTTCCCCCACACAAAGTTAGGTAAGCCACTTACCTCGAGTCAAGCTCAATCAATCCGTAAGAATGCCCTTTCCACGAATATCCGACTCTAAATGGCCCAAATCTAGCCAAAAGCAATTACATATCATAATTACAACCACAATAGACTCATCTAATTAATTAAATCAATACTTTAACAAAAATTCTGAAATTAACTCAAACAAAATTGCCCGTGGGGCCCACATCTCGGAATTGGGTAAAAGTCATAAAATACGAAAACCCGTTCAGTCACGAGTCTAACCATATCAAATTTACTAAAATCTGACATCAAATGGTCCTCCAAATCCACAAATCAAACTTCCAAATCCCTAGCCTCAAATTCCCAATTTCTACCTTAAATACACACTAACTAGGTGGGAAAATTCATGGGGAAGCAAGATTAGTGATCAAAAATAAGCACAAGGGACTTACCATAATAAATCTCTCGAAAATGCTCTCAACAATCACCCTAAACCGAGTTGCAAAGTCCAAAAATGACAAAAATCGCGAAGCCCTTCGGTTTTAACCACTGCCCAGGTATTTCCGCACCTGGGGAACCTGGGCTCGCACCTGCGGGTGCGCTCCTGCGATGAAAGGGCCGCATCTGCGCGTGCGCGCCTGCGGAATTCCCTTCCGCTTCTGCAGACCTTACGCACCTGCGAAGACCCCTAACACATCTGCGGGCATCGCAGATGCGGAAAACACCTCGCATCTGCGACCCCTGGCACTCCTCCATTTTCCTGCTTTTGTGCCAATTTCCTCGCACCTGTGGGCAACCTTGCGTGTGTGCGATTACAGCAGAACCAGCAAAAGCACCAGATTTTCCTAAGTCCAATTTCATTCCGTTAAGCATCCGAAATACACCCGAGGCCCCCGGGACCTCAACCAATCCTATAATATCATATGAACTTAGTCGAGCCTTCAAACCAAATCGAATAACACCAAAAATCATGAATTAAGCACGGATTCAAGCCTAAGAACTTAGAATTTTCCAAATTATACAAATGACGCCGAACCATGTCAAATCTAGTCCGAATTACCTCAAATTTTTCACACAAGTCACAAATGACACTACGAACCTACAGCCAGTTTCGAAAATCCATTCTGAGCTCGATATCAAAATTTCCACTATCGGTCGAAATCACCGAAAATGTAACTTTCGCCAATTCAAGCCTAAATCTACTACAGACCTCCAAAACACATTCTGGACGCGCTCCTAAGCTCAAAATCACTCAACGGAGCTAATTGAGTTGACGTAATTCTATTCCGGATCCGTCTTCATATAGTTCTGACTACGGTCCAATTTATAAGGCTTAAACTCACAATTAGGGACTAAGTATCCCAAAACTCCCCGAATTCCATAACCAATCACTCCAGAAAATCCCAAAAGTAGAAACAAATGTGGGGAAAGCAGATATTAGGGGATCAAGGCTCTAATTCTCAAAATGACCGGTCGGGTCGTTACAAATTTAGAACATAGTAAGGGATCTGCTTAAAGTAATAGAGTCTCCACCATCTAAGATGCCAGGTTATGGTGTCAAACATAACTGGAATAAACAGAGCATGTTTTGGGAGTTACCTTATTGGAAGCATAATCTTCTTCGGCATAATCTGGACGTCATTCATATCGAGAAGAACTTTTATGATAACTTGCTTAACACTGTTATGGATGTTACTAACAAGACCAAAGATAACTTGAATGCCATGATGGATTTAAATGAATAATGTAGGCGAAATGAGTTGTATATGACATACTTTAACAACAAGATTCAATAGCTCAAGGCCAGTTACACGTTCACTTTGGATAAAAGAACAGAGATTTGTAGTTGGGTTAACAATTTGAGGATGCCTGATGGGTACGCGTCAAATTTATCCAGGTGTGTTGACATAAAAAAAAGGAAAGTTGATGTCACTGAAAAGCCACGATTGTCATATTTTCATGGAAGCATTGATGCCTATTGCTTTTAATGCCTTGCCTGATTGAATATGGAAACCGATTACAGAGATAAGTTATTTTTTCAATGATTTGTGTTCTAACACATTGATGATGGAGAACCTAACTTACATGGAGAGTAACATCATCTTAACTTTAAACAAGCTGGCTACAAATCTTGCTCTAGGTTTTTTTGATTTAATGTAACATCTTTCAATTTACACTGCACAAGAGGCAAAGCTTAGAGGGCCAGTTCAATGTAGATGGATGTATCCATTCGAGAGGTAATGTAACCATTCGAGAGGTAATGTAACGACTCGACCAGTTGTTTTGAGCTATATCATGGAATTAGGAAGTTTAAGACCTTGACTAGCTTCACTTTAGGTATTATAAATTATACGTGTGGTCGGAATTGAATCTCGGGAAGTTCGGGATTGAATTGGAAAAACAATTCTAATTTCGGAAGCTTTAAGTTGGAAGGATTGACTAAGGTTTGACTTTTAGAGTAAACGACCTCGGAATTTGGATTTGAAGGTTCCAACAGGTTTGTATAATGATTTTAGTCTTAGAAGCGTGTCCGGATGTTGATTTGGAGGTTCGTAGGTCATTCTGACATTAATTGGAGAAAGTTGGAAATTGGATAAGTTTTGGGAAGTTTGACCGGGAGTGGACTTTTTGATATCGGGATCGGATTCTGATTCTGGAACTGGATGTAGGTCCGTAATGTCAATTATTACTTGTGTGCAAAATTTGAGGTCAATCGGACTTGATTTTATACGTTTCGGCACAAGATATAAAATTTGGAAATTTGGAAATTTAAAAGTTTGATTCGAGGCGCGATTCATGATTTTGATGTTGTTTGACGTGGTTTAAGGCTTCGACTAAGTTTGTATTATACTTTGGGATGTGTTGGTATGTTTGGACAGGGTCCCGGGGGCATCGGGTGCGAATCCTATTGTAAACGGACCGAGTTTGGACTTGGGAGGAATGCTGAAGCAGCTGGCATTTGGTGTAACCGTACCTGCGAGGTTTTGGTCGCAGGTGCGGAGCCACAGAAGCGTCCAAGAGGGTCACAGAAGCGGTTCTGGGCGAGCTGGGCAGGAGCGCAGGTGCGAGAAAATGTCCGCACCTATGAAGCCGCAGATGCGGAAGGGAGATCATAGAAGTGGACTTGGCCAAGAAGGCCTGGGGCCGCATGAGCGAACTTTCGCATGCAGGTGCATGAGCGCAGAAGCTCTATATGGGCCGCAAAAGCGGAGGATGCTGGGTTAAGTTAGAGCCGCACCTGCGATGGGTTTTCTGTAGGTGCGGAGCCGCAGAAACGGCTATTGGACCGCAGGTGCGAAGGTCGGGTTGGGCAGTGTGTTTCTTTAAAACGAGGGTTTGGCTCAATTTCACTTCATTTCATCCATGGGAGCCGATTTTGGAGCTCTTTTGTAGTGACATCTTCATCAACTATTATGGGGTAAGTGTTTTCGTCACATTGTGAGTTAAATACATGGTTTATATATGGATTTAAGCATGGAAATTTGTAGACATTGGGATTTTGGTAGAAAACCTAGAAAATTGGTATTTTTGGATTTTGACCACGGAATTGGACATGGAATCAGGAATAAATCATTTTTTTGGATTTGTGGTGTTATGGGTAAAGTTTATCTTCAAATATTTTCGGAATTCGGGCACGTGGGTCCGAGGGTTGACTTTATCGACTTTTCGAGCAGAGCTGGGAATTGTTTAAATGGGTTAATTATGTGTATTAGAATATATTTTGATTGGTTTGCACATTGTTTGAATAGTTTTGGATCGACGGGCTTTGGTTTGAGGTGTAGAGAGGCCTTGGAGTCGGTCATGGAACTTCGGAGTGAGGTAAGTCTCATGTCTGACTTTGTGAGGGGGAAACTACTCCCTAGGTGATATTTATTGTTATATGCAACTAGTTATGGGTGATACGTACGCACGAGGTGATGAGAGTCCATACGTAGCTAAAGCATGTTTATGTCCGGGTAGACTTAGGATCTTATCATGTAATATTTGAATTAATTGAACTCCTTCTACTGGCTTAATTAATTGAAGTTATAATTGAAATTGATTTAGAAATAAATATATGTACACTAAGCCAAGAATTAACACTTGAGCTGTAGGTGAGTTATTTGAGAAATGGTAAAATTTATATTCATTTTATGCTCATGTGGTGTATTGTAAACACGTGTCTCGTAATTCGGCAATTTTCTTCCTTTTCTTGTGGAGCGGCCCAAACGCCTCGGTAATATATAAATGCATCTATGGTTCGTGCCGCATGACCCTCAACAGTGTACACATTATTCTGGATCGGGCCGAACGACCTCGGCAGTATCGTGCGTTATATCGCTAGTAGCCGAATATTCACGAGCTAGTCTTTCCACTGATGCCCGACATTTTATGGTATTTCTTATTTATTTGGTATTGATACTTGGCACGTTCTGAGATATTAAGGAAGAATACTAGATTGAAAAAATTTATGCTTTAAAGGGAATAAATTGGAAAAATTAGGAGATTTCAGATTTACTTCATTATAGTTGTACACTTCATATCTGTTATGAATTATCATATTGTTTATTTGGATCTCTAGTACGTATCGATGTCGACCCCTCATCACTACTTCTACGAGGTTAAGCTAGATACTTACTGGGTACGCGCTAATTTACGTACTCATGTTGCACTTCTGCACTAAATGTGCAGGATCTGACAGGTTCATTGATGATCACCTTGGCATGTAGGCGCACCCATTGAGGATACTTTATGTGAGCTACATTCCAGGCTACGCATTGCAATCCACCCAGTCCTCATCGTACTATTTATTTTACTCTGTTTTATTACATCCGGGACAGATGTTGTATTATTATTTTATTCCTTATAAAATGCTCATGCACTTGTGACACCGGGTTTTGGGAGTTCCTACGGGTTATTCGTTGTTGTAATTATGTAAATATTATCACTTACTCCGTAATAATCTATTTCATACGAATTAGTTAAAGGAAAATTTTGATTTCAATTTCTGAAATGAGTAAGTAAGTTGTTAGATTACCGTTGGCTTGTCCGACGGCGGTGTTAGGCGCCATCACGACCTTTAGGGGATTTTTGGGTTGTGACAACTTGGTATTAGAGCATTAGGTTCACTTAGGTCTCACGAGTCATGAGCAAGTTTTGTATAATCTTGTGAATCGGTACGGAGACATCTGTACTTATCTTCGAGAGGCTACAGGGCTGTTAGGAGCACTTCCCTTCTTGATTCCTCATCGTGCGATTTGATTCCTTCGAGGCTTGTGACTTTATTTCATTCCTACTCAATCTTATGCGACGTGAAGCGTTTGTTATCAATTGGACATCGAGTAGTGGTATTGATATTGCAGACGTGGTGCAGGATATTTTTTCCTGCGTGTTCGGGTAGGCTATTATCATCGCCTTCCAGAAGGATGTTCTGTCATTTCAGCTCAGCAGCTATATTTCTGATGGTTTCAAGGCGACACGCAGATTGCTATGATGTTCAGGAATTGTTATCGCACAGAGTTTGTGTAATGGTAGGATTCTTAATTATGTGTCGAGGCAGTGAATGGCTGGAGAGGAGGATTTCTTAGTGCATAATTTAGGGGTTCAGCATTTTACTCCCGCGGAGGAAAGGCAATCGAACTATGGATGTTAAGTCCTTGGTTGTTGAAGTAACGGGACTTGATATTTTCGAGCGTGGTGAAATTCTCAATAGTGATGTGTGTCGTCCCTATTGAACGCATTAAGGTTCGCCAATGTTATAGTCTTCTTTGATTTTTGCCTTCGGGGTAGGGTGTTGTGAAATGGTGCCTGAGAAGCGGTCATCAGAGTTAACAGTGTGTACCGGTTCAGAATCGAATTGGTATTTCTAATATTGATGGCTCAAGGAAGATGATCTTCTAAGAGGTTTAGAGTTAGTGGAAATTCATTAGCTCCGGTACCACATATAGGGAGTTGGTGTAAGGCAGCAGTTAGGCAGCAAAATATGAAGAGGGGACATGGCAGGAAGTGTCTCACGGTAGCTAAATTACTAGCAGGTCAAATAGGAACAACAGAGGTCGGGAAATTGCTTAAACGAGATGGTTTGACCGAAGTGGGAGTGGCAGAGTAGCATATGGATTCTGTAGTAGGAGAGCCACGTACCTTGAGAAAGTGTAGAACGGTTTGGTAGTCATGATGGAAGGTGATTTGGTCTATGCATTTTATTTGTAATAATGGTTACTGTACGAAGAAAGATTGAATATGGAAAAAAGGAGTTGCTTGAAATGAAGAGGGTGTGAAGATTTGATTATCATTTCTGATGCAATATGATTTGAGTTTGGAATGTATTGTTGAACCTTTAGTTGATGTCAATAGGGAAGGAACGGACTTATACAGCTGGTGGGCGAGCATGGGCTTAGGAAAATTTACTGATTACGTGGTAGTTGTACCCAGTGCAGTCGTTGGAAGATGTCGGCATGGAATACCATATGTGGGCTATCTCCTATGGACAAGTCAGAGATTGTGTGATTTGATGAAGTTTTTACGAAGAGTTCTACGTACTACGAAGCGGAAGGTCGAGTATACGATTATGGCTGATTATTCGGGATGTTCATGAAACGTTTAATAAGAAACTACAAGCAATTTGGCAGGTTAACGGTATGGGATCATGGTAATTGAGGAGGAGGAATCGTTGGGAGCTCTACATTATGGGATGGTAGCTTAAAGCTACCGTCTACGACTAGATCGCGTGGTTATTTGCTGGTGCGGTTTCTAGTTTTCGATGCGTTGTTGGATTATTTATGACTAAGAAAAAGGAAATGTCAAGAGTAAGTCGAACAAGGAACCCAATGAATGTGTACTATACTATCGATTGAGGTGCAGGTTTTGGGAAGACCCAGTGTTATGCTTCTTGTGGATGTAATATACAGGGAAAAGAATTCAGTCGGTTGCTTCTTTGAGAGGGTGTTCATGTGCTAGCAAAGCGTTGAAGTTTGGTTATGTTTGGGATCAGGTCAGAATGGGTGACTCTCAACAAGCGGTCCTAGTGGGTTCAATAATTAAAGTGCAGTGCCTATGGATTTCGGGTCCGTTGTGTGGTGAAGGACCGAGTTTTCGCAGTGGGTTACGAACGAAACTTGGAATATCTATGTCATCATCGGGTATGCGGTGCAGTATTGGAGTAAAGGAATAAATAGCTTCGGATTCGCGGAAGGCTTTGCAAAATGGGTGTACCACTTGGAGATGTTATTGTGCGCTTGAGAAGGGTATGGGATGTTTCATGGGCATTGAAACTATGTGGTCTCACGATTCGGGTCACTCGGGATAAGTGCAGATTGGGTTCGTAAGTTTTGAATGGAGCTATTATTATTTCTGAGGCAAGTCTAGAGTAAACTGAAAGAAGTTGGGATGGTTAGTAGTGGTTGAATTAGCGTGATTGTGGCAATGATCAGTTCCTTCGGCATGTTGAGTTATACATGTGGTTTGTGGATATACGTTCTGGCTTGACGGCCACCATAATTTGATTGACTCGGGAGGTATCTGATTCAAATGGCCTTGTTGTGTAAGTGGACTCCGGAAGAGTCATGACGGTCTAGATCACGACTTAAGATTTGTATTTTTTGCGGTTTGCGAATTCGGTTACGTGTTGCATTGTTTCTTCTGAAATAAGTTAAGTGAAAGGTTTCTAGCCAATGAAGTGTTTATTCTACTGGTAATTCAGGGGTTATGATGAATTCTTGTATTCTCGCGTAGCACCGTGATGGGTGCAGTGAGCGGCATGGGAATTGGAAGTTGAGGATCAAGGTTGCGGTTCGGTGTTGATAAGAATGTCACGAGCTCGGATGAGCAGGGGAGAATTCAGATGTTTAGTGTAAGCTGGTGTTATCTTAATGTCGCCTAAGAATGGTGTTATGTGGAAGAGGCATTGTGTATTGAGTTGCGGATTGTGAATTGCTTTATAGATTAGAACGGTTGGTGGTATGGATGTGCAAACTTTGCTACCTGGTGCGAAAGGTCGTGGGAAAGTATCCCACGGGAAAATCTGTGTAAGTGTGGCATGTTAGTCACTTGATTGTTAAAGATTGAAACCAAGTATGAAGAGTATGGTACTATCGTTAATGCGAGAGTTTATGCCTAAGAGACATTCTATTCCTTAGGTTGTGGACCGTGTGATTTTGTTTTGGATTTGTCGGTCATACTTATGTGTCATGAATAGGGCCGTTGTGGATATTTGTAAGGTCATTGGCCTAGTATGGTATGATCAGAATCGGTGTGAGGTCCGTTGGTGGGTCTAATGTGAGTGTGTTCTCTACATCAGGTCGAATGTGTTCATTCGTTATAGCAATGCTTACGGAGAAGGCGTCGGGCATTGGATGTTATTCTCGTCATCAACTGTTCTATGTAAATCTCTATTGTGCCATATGGGTTGTGAGATGGCTTGATTATTTGCACATGTGTTGAGGTCCCGAGTAGCTTGTGGTATTATGTGAGTAGGTGGCTCTCGAGATGCAGGTCATCGTTGTACTTTAGTTGTTATTGGGTTTCGTAGCATATGGCACTATCCGTCTTCCCAGGATTTGTATTATGCACTTGGCGTGCTTGTGGCCGATATTCGGGCAATTCGTAAGTATAAGTGTTACAGCTTGATGTGTTTGTTTTCTTCTTGATTGTTATGTGTGGATCGGGTGGCACGATGCCACGGGTATATTGTTTTGATCGGGTTGCATGCCGCAACAGTGAGATGTCGAGCATAGTTCCTCGTACTTATTTTATGTGCCTTATCTTTCATCCCTGAGGTACGTTCATAGCATCTATTCGGCCATTTTGTTCGTTATGCAAGCTAGTAATTCCCTGTGTGAGTTCGTTCTTCCTAATGAGTTATATTAGAATGGTAGCTCATTGGCGCTTTGATGGTGCTACATAAGATCATGGTCAGTGTTTGAGGTGACTCATTGCCTGAGCAGTTTGTACGAGGTGAGACGAGATCATTGGACCTGAAATTTGTGCAATCAAATGTATATAAGGTACATTAAAGAGAAAATATCATTATTCAGTTCAAAATGAGGTAATGGTTCTTGTCCGGATGAGAGAATCCATGGTTTATTGATTCGGCAGGTTGTTATGAGTTTCTACACGTCTCTTTCGTCGGGGAAGTATTGCGAGAATTAGAAGAGGGCTCATGTGTGTTATGGGGTGTATGGTAGGCATCAGATTCGTGAAATTTCAGCTATTATGGTCAGGGGATATTATTATGGGCAACCGACTTATGCGGTGCATGTTGTGATTTCTGTATAGGTGTACGATCAAGTTTTGGTACAGCGTGTGGTGATTGGTACGGTGTTTGTATGTTAGAATCAGGTCTTGTAGAGAAATTTAGAGGTTGTAATTTGGTTCTAAGGCTTATGGATTAAATAAAAGGGAGGATCTTCAGTCTGACTCGAGATAATGTGTCCAACTGGATTATGGTGGCACGGGTAGGTGCACGAGGTGTTAAACAGTGATTTTGGGACAACTCCAGAGTAGTCCTTAGCATGTTCACGGACGAATGTATGTTTAAGTGGGGGAGAATGTGACGACCCGACCGATCATTTTGAGCTCTAGTGCGTCGTTTGGCGGTTTGAGGCCTTGAGTAGTTTCACTTTAAGCATTATGACTTGTACGTGTGGTCGGAATATAATCTCTGGAAGTTCGGGATTGAATTGGAAAGAAAATTCTAATTTCGGAAGCTTTAGGTTAGAAACATTGACTAAGGTTTGACTTTTGGAGTAAACGACCTCGGAATCGGGATTTGAAGGTTCCAACAGGTTTGTATGATGCTTTTAGTCTTAGGAGCATGTCCGGATGTTGATTTGGAGGTTCGTAGGTCATTCTGACGTCAGTTGGTGAAAGTTTGAAATTGGATTATTTTTGGGAAGTTTGACCGGGAGTGGACTTTTTGATATCGGGGTCAGATTCTGATTCTGGAAGTGGGAGTAGATGACTTGTGTGCAAAATTTGAGGTCAATCGGACTTGATTTGATACGTTTCGTCACACGATATAGAATTTGAAAATTTGGAAATTTATAAGTTTGATTCGAGGTGCGATTCATCATTTTTGATGTTGTTTGACGTGGTTTAAGGCTTCGACTAAGTTCGTATTATACTTTGGGATGTGTTGGTATGTTTGGACGGGGTCTCGGGGGCCTTGGATGCGAATCGCATTGAAAACGGATCGAGTTTGGACTTGGGAGGAATGCTGAAGCAGCTCGCATCTGGTGTAATCGCACCTATGAGGTTTTGGCCGCAGGTGCGGAGCCGCAGAAGTGGCCAAGAGGGTCGTAGAAGCAGTTCTAGGTGAGATAGGCAGGAGCGCAGGTGCGAGGAAATGTCCGCACCTGCGGAGCCGCAGATGCGGAGGGGAGATCGCAGAAGCGGACTTGGCCAAGAAGGCCTGGGGCCGCAGGAGCGGACTTTGGCACGCAGGTGCGTGAGCGCAGAAGCGCTATATAGGTCGCAAAAGCGGAGGCTACAGGGTTGAGTTAGAGCCACACCTGTGATGGTTTTTCTGCAGAAGCGGCTATTGGACCGCAGGTGCGAAGGTCGGGTTGGGCAGTGTGTTTCTTTAAAACGAGGGTCTGGCTCAATTTCACTTCATTTCGTCCATGGGAGCCGATTTTGGAGCACTTTTGGAGTGCCATCTTCATCAACTATTATGCGGTAAGTGTTTTCCTCACATTTAGAGTTAAATACATGGTTTATAAATGGATTTAAGCATGGGAATTTGTAGACATTGGGAATTTGGTAGAAAACCTAGAAAATTGGTATTTTTGGATTTTGACCACGAAATTGGACATGAAATTAGGAATAAATCATATATTTGGATTTGTGGTATTATGGGTAAAGTTTATATTCAAATAATTTCGGAATTCGGGCACGTGGGCCCGATGGTTGACTTTATCGACTTTTCGAGCGGAATTGAGAATTGTTTAAATGGGTTAATTATGGGTATAAGAATATATTTTGATTGGTTTTCACATTATTTGAATAGTTTTGGATCGACGGGCTTTGATTTGAGGTGTAGAGAGGCCTTGGAGCCGGTTATGGAACTTCGGAGCAAGGTAAGTCTCTTGTCTAACCTTGTGAGGGGAAAACTACCCATAGGTGATATTTATTGTTATGTGCAACTAGTTGTGGGTGCTACGTACGCACGAGGTGACGAGAGTCCGTACGTAGCTAAAGCATGTTTATGTCCGGGTAGACTTAGGATCTTATCATGTAATATTTGAATTATTTGAACTACTTCTATTGGCTTAACTAATTGAAGTTATAATTGAAATTGATTTAGAAATAAATATATGTACACTAGGCCAAGAATTAACACTTGAGCTGTAGGCGAGTTATTTGAGAAATGGTAAAAATTATATTCATTTTATGCTCATGTGGTGTATTGTAAATATGTGTCTTGTAATTCGGTGATTTTTTTCCTTTTCTTGTGGAGTAGGCCGAATGACTCGGCAGTATATAGATGCATCTATGGTTCGTGTCGCACAACCCTCGACAGTGTATACATTATTCCGGATCGGGCAGAATGACCTCGGCAGTATCGTGCGTTATATCGCTAGTAGCCGAATATTCACGAGCTAGTCTTTCCAGTGATGCCCGACATTTTATGGTATTTCTTATTTATTTGGTATTGACACTTGGCACGTTCTGAGATATTAAGGAATAATACTAGATTGAGAAAATTTATGCTTTAAAGGGAAAAAATTGAAAAAATTAGGAGATTTCAGATTTACTTCACTATAGTTGTACACTTTATATATGTTATGAATTATTATATTATTTATTTGGACCTCTTGTAAGTATCGATGTCGACCCCTCGTCACTACTTCTCCAGTGTTAAGCTAGATACTTATTGGGTACGCGTTGATTTATGTACTCATATTGCACTTCTGCACTAAATGTGCAGGATCTGACAGGTTCATTGATGATCACCTTGGCACGTGGGTGCACCCATTGAGGAGACTTTATGTGAGCTGCATTCCAGGCTACGCATTGCAGTCCACCGAGTCCCCATCGTACTATTTATTTTACTCTGTTTTATTACATTCGGGACAGATATTGTATTATTATTTTATTCCTTAGAAAATGCTCATGCACTTGTGAAACTGGATTTTGGGTGTTCCTACGAGTTGTTCATTGTTGTAATTGTGTAAATATTGTCACTTACTTTGTAAAAATCTATTTCATACGAATTACTTAAAGGAATCTTTTAATTTCAATTTTTGAAAAGAGTAAGTAAGTTGTTAGATTACCGTTGGCTTCCCTGACGGCGGTGTTAGGCGCCATCACGACCTTTAGCGGATTTTGTTTTGTGACAGGTAATGACATTTAATCATTTACCATTTGTGTTTGCTTTAAATATTATTTCGTATAAAAATCATACTATGCAGGACTATTGGCAAATGTAAACAGGCCGTAAAAAATAGATCAAGAATTGAGGGTTTGATATGTGAGACATATGTGGCTAAAGAAACATCTTATTTATGTTCATATTTGTCATGACCCCAATTCACCCTCCGTAGGATGTCGTGATGGTACCTAATCTCTAAGACTAGGTAAGCCTACAGATTTGCAGAAATACATAATATAAAACTAAAGCTCAATTCTTAATACATGAAATAATTATAAAACTGCCATTCAATAATTACAATTCCCAAAACCCGGTGGAAACAAGTCACAAGGTTCTGAGAGAAAATACTATGTGTCTCTATACATCAGAGTCTAAAGAAAATAAGGAAAACAACATAGTAAGGACAGAGGGGGACTCCGAGGTTTGTGGATGCTGGCAGATATACCTTAAAGTCTCCACGTGCGGTCCAACTCACTGGTATCTGGTGTGGTAGGAAGAACCTCGATCTGCACAAAAAGATGTGAAGAAGTATAGTATGAGTACACTACAACGGTACCCATTAAGTGCCAAGCCTAACCTCGGTAGAGTAGTGATAAGGTCAGGTCAGGGCCCTACTAGTTTAAAAGAAAAGTAAGGCAGAAGATGTAATAATATTTTAAAATGACTGAGAATTTAAACAATAAGAAGTTTCAGAAAATATCAGCACAGTAAATAGAGGTAAACAACAGGGGCACTCCCGAGGTACCGCCTCGTAGTCCCAAATGTAAATATGCACGACAGGGGAGGACCCCAGAGTAAACGCCTCATAGTCCCAAAGTAAATATGCAATACAGGGGGGATCTCCCGAGGAATCGCCTCGTAGTAACAAAGTAAATATGCAGTACAAGGGGATCTCTCGAGGAACCGCCTCATAGTCCCAAAGTAAATATGCAGTACAGGGGGATCTTCCGAGGAACCGCCTCGTAGTCCCAATGTAAATATGCAGCACATAATCGAAGGAAACACGAATTTACAGCAAGAAATCTTACAGTTAAAGATTTAATTCAAATCAAGGAAAGCAGGTACTTCAACTAAGCATGTTGCACAAATTGCAAGTAAGAGTTAAGGCACGTAGACATGCGATATTAGGCTAAACATGATCACTACATATGCTAGGGCAACTCAGTTAAGGAATTTAAAACAAAACAACTCAACAAGAACCAAAATTTCCACAACAAATCCTCCCGTCAAGTTACATAACCACAAAATGAAGTAGATGAAGAAATAAATAGGGGTTCGGGGCTACTACTCTCAAAACGACCGGCCGGATTGTTACATTATTTTGAACATGATGTGCTATATTTGAGAAATAGACCGAATCGGCATGACAACGGAGGTGAAATCGTTCCTTTGGCACCAGCCTTTTCATATTTAATCAACCAGATAAAGGAGGTCCAAAAAATAGTCCAAAGCGAATGTTGTCTGAGATGGAGCTAAATTCAGCTACAACACATGTATTATTGAATTTTCCTGAGGTCCAACCTTATTATAGATAAGTATATATTACATGCATTCATATTAGATCTACCACTGATTTAACTAATAAAAGTTGTAATAACAGTTACTTTGTGGGTACATATTGGCAATATGTTGTTTATCCCAAGCTTTTAGAGCGGTTTACAGAATTTGCAAGTATTACTTATTATTTAACATGAATTTTATTATTTGTAAATTAATTATATGTATTATTAAAATTCTAAATTATCTTTAATTCTATATATAGGTTCATAATCCAGCTAATGGCATTAATGACCCATTTTTACGTGATATAGCTTGGGGACCTGACCCTAGAGCCAGAATGATGTCTAAATACTTGATCAAATAGGTACAAGTTTGGAAAATACTTACCTACGCCCGGTGTATACACCAAATCTAGTAAGTTAACCATAGGAAATAAACTAACATCTACTAGAGGTTTTTTCTAATAAAAAAATAAAAGTAGGCACTACAGTCTTAATAACTGATGTTAAACTTTTTATGATCGCCATCGTTGTTTTAATTCCCAACTCAGTTTCTTGCTAAATCTTAGGAGTTTCCTGTACTTTTATTTCTCCCTTAAAGATCGAAAAAGGTAATTTTGTGTAACGACCCGGTCAGTTGTTTTGAGTATTACAACCCCATTGCCCCATTTACTGCTCAATTTATGCTTTAAAATTATTATGTGACCCGCCAGGATGATTGGTTCGATTTCGATGAGGTTTTGAAATGAATTGGAACACTTAGTTCCAAGGTTTAAAGATTAGGTTAAAATAGTGACCGAATGTCGACTTATATGTAAACGACCCCGGAATAGAGTTTTGATAATTTTAATAGTTCTGTATGGTGATTTTGGACTTGGGAGCGTGTCTGAAAAATTATTTGGAAGCCCGTAGCTAAATTAGGCTTGAAATGGCTAAAATAGAAATTTAAGTTTGGAAGTTTGACCGGGGAGTTGACTTTTTGATATCGGAGTTAGAATCCATTTATGAAAATTTTCATAGCTCCGTTATACCATTTATGACTTGTGTGCAAAATTTGAGGTCAATCGGAATTGAATTGATAGGTTTCGGCATCGAATGTAGAACTTGGAATTCATTAATTTTCGTTAAGCTTGAATTGGGTGTGATTGGTGATTTTAGCATTGTTTGAGGTGATTTGAGGTTTCGAACAAGTTTGTATGATATTTTAGGACTTGTTGGTGTATTTGATTTAGGTCCTGGGGGCCTCGGGTGAGTTTCGGATGGTGAACGGATCGAAATTTGGACTTAAACAGCTGTTGGAATTTTCAGATGCCTATGTCTGGTTTCCTTCTTCGCGTTCACGAGTGGGTTCTCGCGTTCCCGAAGGTGAATTTGAGGCAGGCAAGATTTTCTCTTCGCGTTCGCGAGAGGGTCTCGCGTTCGCGAAGAGGAGCTGGGGTCAGGCGAGGTTGTTCATCGCGTTCGCGATTGGGTATCGCGTTCGCGAAAGGGAAAATAGCTGGGGGTGGATTTTTGCCTTCGCGTTCGCGAAGAGGAGCTCGCGTTCGTGAAGAGGAGCTAGGTAAAGCATCACGTTCGCGAGCGGTGACTCACGTTCGCAAAGGGCAATGTTGGACAGCACAAATTCGCGTTCGCGAAGAAGAAAAGTCTGGAGATAAAGTTTAAGTTCTGAAAATGGGACTTCGTCCCATTTTTTATTTTTCATGGATTGGAGCTCGGGAAGAGGCGATTTTTGGGAGAGTTTCAAGAAAAATAATGGGGTAAGTGTTCTTAACTCAGTATTGGTCAAATTACCCGAATTCATGGTTATTTTTAACATTTAATCGGCGAATTAAGTTGAAAAAATTTAGAAGGCCGAGGGCCTAATTGTGAGGATATTTATGGGATCGGGCTGCACGCCGCAACATGTTTCATTGTTATATGCCATGATTGGCTTGATATAGCGCTTGGGAAGAAGGAACCCCTCTGGAGTCTATACATACCCCCTGTGAGCGCAGGTACCTACTGAGTGTGAGTGCCAAGTGCTGAGTGATTGAGAGGAATGAGGGACTGTGAGGAAAGAGTGCCCGTGAGATTGGAGTGAATGGGAGGACTGAGTGACTACTACTCTGAGAGGATGCATTATTTCCATTATTGCTGCATTTCAGCTGTCATATATCACTGTTTTGGAAATTTCCGAAAGTCATTATCTTCTGTTTCAGTCGAAGTTGACATGAAATTACTGCAAAATTTTAAATGTTGAACTTGAGAGCATGCCTACCCTTTTATGTTGAAAATTACTGTATTTGGACTAAGATGTGAAGCCCGTCACTACTTTCAGTTTTTATTTATTATTGTTACTTACTAAGTTGGTTGTACTCATACTACACCCCGCACTTCGTGTGTAGATCCAGGTGATCCCGAATACAGTGGGTGTTGATTCATTCCCACAATTGATTTTCCGGAGATTTAGAGGTAGTTTCCGTGTTTCGCAGACCTTGTCTCTCCTTTCCTATCTCCTTGTTTATTGTATTTGGTCTCAGACTATTATAGACCGTATTTTCCAGACTTGTAATGTATAGATGCTCATGTACTCAGTGACACCGGATTTTGGGAGTGTTTATATTTATATTTGTGAGATTTCTTCCGCTGAATTTAATTATTATATATTTTTTTTCAAATTTAAAAGATATGATGGTTTATTGAGATTGTCGGCTTGCCTAGTATTGGGATAGGCGCCATCACGATAGGTGAGATTTTGGGTCGTGACATTTTGTTAGGATTTAAACAAGAACTATAAGCAATAAAACTTATCAGAATATATTAAAATAATTATTTAATTAATATATAATACAACGAGGGTGTACTTGTAGCAAATAAGAGTTTAAGAAGAAAGGAGGAGGATTTGGGTGCTTAATGTGTTAGCCGTGATTTGCTCGTTTATGATAGTTCTCCCTTTCAGTAAATATTGTTGTGGAACAACGGAAATAGCTAGAAAATATTTAAGATTATTGTTATATTATAATTTAAGATTATATAGAAAATACACGGAGTTAACTATGGTAAAATACTACTAGTCATATAATAAATAAGGTGACAAATGTCATTTAATTATCGGCTTGGTATATACACCGGGTGTGGATACGTTTTTTCCCTTCTTGTCCCTCTTTTTGTGGAAAGGCTGAATAAGAAAAGCACTATAAGTCACACTAATTAATAATTTAAAATATCTAAAATGCATATGAAAATATTGCGATAAAAAAAATTCGGTTGATTACCGAAATCCGCCACCTAAATTAGGACGGAGGGAGTACTTTTTTTCTTTTTAAATAAAAAAACTAAGAATAAAAAAATACAAGAATATTACTAATACTATTGGTAAGACTAGGAGAAACTCTCACTACCTGTCAACCCTAATTCTCAACTTTCGCACCTTCCTATCATGATCATGCCCTCAGTAAGTTGAAGCAATGCTATGTATAACACACTATATATATATATATATATATATATATATATATATATATATATATATATAGTGTGTGCGCGCGCGTGTGTGCGCGCATAAAATAACATTTTTGTCTACTATTTTTCTCGAATTATTACTGGGGTATTATGCAATGAAATTATATTATAGTAGAATTGTGAAAGGAAGAAAAACTAAGTATAACTATATAGTCTCCCTTCCACACAGGGGTGACTCAAAGGATCTCATGGCCTAAGACGAAATCATATTGAGAGGCCCTTAAATATTCTATAATTATTTACCTAATAATAAAATTTTCTTTTTAAATAACAAATTAATCATTTAAGACAAAAAAGTAAATTTAAAAAAAAAAGAAAAAAAGGAAGAAGAGCACAGAAAATAAAGTGGTGGACGATCTGTTGAGGTCCAGAACTCAAAGTAAAAATTTTGATTTGGCTATCATCACAAACAAGAAAAAGAAATAAACGTACATAACGTAACAACTTAAGTTTTGAGCATTGATGGTTGTCAAAAATATTTACTCCTTCTGATCAATTTAAGCAATAGTTGTAGTTCATAATATTAAGCAGCACTTTTTGGTGAATATCTAAAATAAATTATAAATAACCTAATATAATATGTCGAATTACACGCTAAAGAAAACTGGTGCATGAATGCTTTTGTGTTCATGCAGTTTCAGAGTATATTGTAAAAGAAATTAATTATCTTATCGATATATATAACCTAATTCTTATATAAAAAGGAAAAAAATTAAAATTGAAGAGTGAAAAAACATACTAATTAATGAGTGTAACGACCCGACTTATCGCTTTAAGAATTTACGTTCCCTTAGGTGACTTAAGGTCTCGAGCAGCTTTGAAATGCGTATTATGAATTGCGAGGGTGGTCAAGTTTGGTTTTCGGATGATTCAAGATTTAATTGAAAGAATAATTCTTGTTTTGGAAGTTTAAGTTGAAATAATTGACCGGATGGTGAATTATGTGTAAACGAACCCGAAATAGAATTTTGATGATTCCAATAGCTCCGTATGATTATTTTGGACTTGGGAGCATGTCCGAAAATTTTTTTGGAAGTCCGTAATGAAATTTTGTTTGAAATGGCGAAAGTTGAATTTTTGGAAAGTTTGATCAGGTAGTTGACTTTTTGATATCGGAATCGGAATCCAGTTCTGAAATTTTTAATAGATCTGTTATATCATTTAAGACTTGTGTGCAAAATTTGAGATCAATCGGAATTGATTTGATAGGTTTCTGCATCGAATGTAGAAATTAGAAATTCTGAAGTTCCTTAAGCTTGAATTGGAGTATGATTCGTGGTTTTAGCGTTGTTTTATGTGATTTGAGGTTTCAACTAAGTTCGTATGATGTTTTAACTGCTGGTTGTTTTGACAGCAATGTGCGAAATTTTTGATGCGCAGAGTTGCTTTTGAAAGCTTATATCTCGAAATCTATAATGAATATGGAAATTATCAAAACATGAAACTTGTAGCTCCTTGATTCTAGTTTCCAGAATGATAAACCATTTATCATTAGAATATTTGTACAAAAAGTTATGGTCGATTGACTGAAGCTGGTACTGCAGATTTTGGCTACAGCAATGTGCATCGCCAGAAATTTCTGCTGCACAGGGCTAATGTTGGGAGCTTATATCTCGCAATATATAAGGAATTGGGCAATGAGAAAAACATGAAAGTTGTAGACATTTGTATCTAGTAAACAAAAATTTAAACCGTTTGGCAGTTAGAGTTGAGTACAAAAAGTTATAGTTGATATACTACAGCATGTCGGGGAAGAGTTTTGGAAAAGTTTGATGTTTTCACCATAAGCATGTAGTTATCCAAAAGTCCATTTTTAATTCTAGAGATTGAAATTCGATTTTGAAACTTCTGGGATTTTGAAAAATGAATTATAGGAGTGATCTGGAAAGTTTGGTCTAATTTCATCAAGTCGCGATTGGGGTTTTAGCACGAAACATGAGTCAATTATTTAACGAGCGAAATTGGTATCGCATTGAGCAACTGAGCTCCGAATTGAGTTTCGATTGAACGACTAGATTCGTATTATTATTTGTGACTCATGGGAATAAGAATCGTCAAATTTCGAGTTCGTATGATGGAGTTAGAGCCTTTTTAGTGAAAAACCTAACTGCTGGTGCAAGCAAGTTCTGGTGTGGACTTTTAGTGACGAAAAATAGACTTTTAGTGACGGATGGGCAGAAACTTAAGGACAAAAAATGGTCATTTTCTTTATTTCGTTTTGGATTTTTGGAGCACGGTTCTTGGGCGATTTTGAGGATTTCTTCAGGACTTCGACTTGGATAAGTGTCCTATATCCGAAAGTGATTATATTTCATAAATCCATGGTTATATTTATCATTTATTTCGAATTTAAATGGAAAAAATCAGGATTTTTGCAAAACTTTTCAAGAACGAAAATTTTAGATTTGGAGGTCAAGTTGTTATCGGAATTTGATAAAATTGTATGGGTAGACTCGTAATTGAATGGGTTGTCAGATTTTGTGAGTTTTGTCGGATTCCGAGATGTGGGCCCCACGGGCAATTTTTGAGTTAAATTTTAGATTTTGTTGGAAAATTAGTTTTTTCATATGGAATTAATTCCTATAATTAGTATTGACTGAATTGAATTAATTTGTATAGATTTGAGTTGTCCGGAGGTCAATTCAAGCAAAAAGCCAATTTTGGAATATCGGTCTAACTTCAAAAAAGTAATTATCTTGCCTAACCTTGAGTGGGAAAAATTACCCCTTAGGCATCGAGTCTTATGTACCATTTGTGAAATGTGAAAAGCTGTGTACGCGAGGTGACGAGTACGTACTCAGGCTTATATGTGCAAATTTTATTGGGTTAAAGTCTAAAGTATTATTGTGTAGTAAATTGGATAATTGTTGGCATTTATTAAATCATCTATTTACCATGCCTAAATCCTTGTTTGTTGAATTAGTTTTTATATGACAATTTGATGTGATTGTTACTTGAATATTTATGTAAATTCCGTGAGTTTGTTGATTTGATATTTCCTGAAAATAATTATATTATGGATTTTCCATTTGCAAATAATTAATGAACTAAGCTTAAACTGAGGTGTTAATATAATTATCAAGAATTTAAATTAATGAAAGTGTTGCCCTATACTGAGTATTTTCTATCTCTGTTGATTATTTTTGAGGTCTTATATACGTTGTGTAGAGCCTTGGGCTATTTTTGACAAAATTTATTGATTTTACTATATCATTGGAATTGGTTGTGGTTGTTGGTCAAATTGTGATAGGAATTGATTGTGTTGTGTTGTCATGATAATATTCCGTGTAAATTGTTGTGTGATTTGAGTTATTATTATGAGGATATAAGGGTGGCATTTCACAATTGATATTATGTGGGTATAAGGGTGGCATTTCACTGTGGTTATGTGTGTTGGAATATTGTCTGGGTGGAGTGATAAGGGTGGCTATTATACGGAGCGATAAGGGTGGTTATAGGAGCGATAAGGGTGGCTATTGATATTGTCAGGGCGGAGGGATAAGGGAGGCTATTATAGGAGTGATAAGGGTGGCTATAAGAGAGATAAGGGTGGCTATTTTCTGGGATGATATGTGATGATATAGAGTTATTGCGTTGGTAATTTTCATGTGATGTTGTGATTTTCCTTGTGTTTATTTTTATATCTTGTGCAACTTGTCTTGTTGTTTCGGTAAACCTAATAATAGCCTGATCTATGTTGAAATTGGGAGCCTGTGGCTATTGCCATGCGGATTATGTTATATGGGATCGGGTTGCACGCCGCAACAGGTATGATTAATATTATATGGAATCGGGTTACATGCCGCAACAGATATGAAATGTGGGCATGAGGTGCTGGGGAGAATATGATGATGATATTGGCACGTGAGTTGTCTGTGCGATTGTGATAGAGATATTAGCATGAGATGCCGTAGAAATATGAAAGTGGGCTGAGATTCGTATTTTATGATTATGAGATGAGGTGTCACAAGGTGACTTTTATTTGAAAGGATTATATTTAAAATATTATTTGAAAGAATTATATTCGAAAGACATTTATTTGAAAGAATTATATTTAAAGAATATTATTTGAAAGAATTATTTCGAAAGATATTTATTTGAAAGAATTATATTTGAAGAATATTTAATTGAAAGAAGTAAGTTCGAAATATATTTATTGGAAAGGATTATATTCTAGAGATTTCTATTGAAAAACCTATAGATGAAAGTTGTATATTTTGAAGGACTTGATTATTGGTTGTACTTGTGTTCATTACCTGTTTGAGCAATATTTATGGATTTCTTGTTGACTTGTTGTTTACATCACTAGTTGATTATTGTTGCTATCACTGCTATATGTTTTTTTATTTTTTTTACATGCTATATTGCACAGGTTATTAGATTAGTGAATATCTTGACTGTACCTCGTCACTACTCCACCGAGGTTAGTCTTGATACTTACTGGGTACCGACTGTGGTGTACTCATACTACACTTTTGCACATTTTTGTGCTGAGCCAGGTATTGGAGATATAGGATTCAGGCATAGTTAAAGCGTGATCGCAAGGACTCGAGGTAGAGCTACTTGGTCGTCGTAGTCCCTTGGAGTCTTTTCATTTTATTGTACTGTTAATTATTAATCAAACAGTATTGAGTATTCGATCTTTGAGATCATTCCATGTATTTAGTTAGAGTTCGTGACTCAGTATTACCAGTCTTGGGAGGTTTTCATAATTGTTTCCGTTGTTGGTGTTTGGCACCTGTATTGAATTCAAAACAAACGGCTTGAAATGTAATTGTAATTGGCTTACCTAGTCTTAAAGACTAAGTGCCATCACGACGCTTGTGGTGGGATTTTGGGTTGTGACAAGTTGGTATCAGAGCTCTAGGTTCATAGGTTCTACGAGTCACGAACGAGTCTAGTAGAGTCTTGTGGATCGGTACGGAGACGTCTGTACTTATCTTCGAGAGGCTACAGAACTGTTAGGAAATTTCCACTTCTTTCATTCCTGTTGTGTTGAATTTGTTAAATTTGGAATTTGGGCCTTTGTATCTCTATTCTCTCACAGATGGTGAGGGCACGTGCTACCGGGTCAACTGACCAGGCACCCGCGCATTTTGTTAGGACCGCAAGAGGCTGAGGCCGAGGTAGAGGCCGAGGAAGGGAACGTGTCGCGACTGGAGCACCTATCAGAACATTAGTTGAAGAGCCGCCAGTAGCTCCAGTTGGGGGAAAGGTACTAGAAGCACATGTTGTTACCCCCCAGACTTCAGGAGACTTTAGCACAGTTCCTGAGTATGGTTCGTACATTAACTCAGGCGGGATTGATCTCTGTTGCACCAAATATTTCGCAGATTGGGGGAGTAGCTCAGACTCCTACCACAACTCTAGAGGAGCAGATTCACATTGGTCAGGTTCCGGATGTAGTACCGGCACAACCTGTTATTCTGGTTCATCCTGAGGTCAGGCGAGGGGCATCAGAAGAAGATCAAAATAGACTTGAGAGGTTTAAGAGGTATAGTCCACCTAATTTCAGTGCCACAGCTTCAGAGGATGCCCAAGGATTTCTAGAAAAGTGTCACCGTATTCTCCGCACAATGGGTATTGTGGAAGTGAGCGGAGTTGCCTACATTTTAGCTGTCAGGCACAGCGTATCAGTGGTGGTAAGTTTATGAAGAAGGTAGACCAGCCGATGCAATACCACCAACTTGGGCTCAATTTTCGGAAATATTTTTGAAAGAGTTTGTTCCCCAAACTCTCTGAGATGCGTGGCGCACAGTGTTTGAACGATTACGCCAGGGCACTATGACAGTGTCAGAATATGCTATCAGGTTCAGTAAGCTAGCTCATCATGCATCTATCTTGGTTCCTATAGTCAGAGAGCGGGTCCGCAGATTCATTGAGGGGCTCGATTATGATCTTAAAATATGCATGGCTCGAGAGTTGCAAACTGATACTCCATTTCAGCAAGTAGTAGAGATTGCGAGGAGGATTGAGGGTGTTCTAGGTGAGGAAAGGGAGTCTAAGGAGGCCAAAAGGTCTCGAAGCTCTGGAGGGTTCAACTGATTTTACTCTTCAGCTAAGAACCAGTATGGAGGAGGCTCGAGCAGCCGCGACCTCAGAGGGGTTGTTATGAGTTTGGTGATACTAGGCATATCATGAGAGATTGTCCCATACTTAGGAGATGTGGATTTCATCAGAATACTCAGGCTATGGGCCCCAATGCAGTGTTTACCCCACGTACACAGCCAGTTAGAGGTGGAGGACAGGCGGGTAGAGGGTGCCCTAGAGGGGAGGCTCATCCCGTTGATATAATTGCTATGGTGTGGCTGAAGCCACTACACCAGATTGTGTCATTACAGGTATGATCCTGATTTGTTATAAAAGAATATTTTTCCTTAATTTGATTCAGTTCTGAATATTGAGGCGAGTCCTTCTATTATGCTCCGCTTATGGGCGAGCTTCGTAACTTTGTGACCCACTTATATGTTTATCCATGTTGGGAGATTTGATGATGTTAGCCCGTGTCTATCATTTTTATTTTTGTACACTATTGAGGGCTATAAGTCCAAAAGTAATTTTTATTACTCACTAAAGTGGGTTTTGATGTGATTTCAGAATAATTGAATTCAATTTTATGAATTTTATGCCCTATTTGGAATAAGGGGTTCATTATGTGTTGAGAAAATTATTTATGACATTTATTGAAAAGAAGAAAGAAAGGAAATTGAAAATTTTAGTTGGCACAATGTGCAAAATACTTGTGATTCGGAGTTGAGGACGAGATTCTTGCATTTTTATATGATGTAAAATATTTAAACTGGGCTACAAGCCACGGTGGAAGTTATATAAAGACGAGGTCCTTGTAGTAAAAAATTTATGAGTTTAAATTCTCCCTTTGTGAAATTAAATTTGAACTATAGTATTAATGGGGAGTCATGCCTGGTAGGCTTTGATAATTCTTTTAGATGTTTTAGTGTATATTTAGCCATATCCATGCTATAAATATTGCGTTTTAGCCTATAAGGTGAGTGCCCAGGTGGTGTTAAATGTGACTCGTTGATTCGGATAAATAATTCTAAGGTCTTCATGCTTTGCGTGTTGCTGCCAGTGTTGCAAAAATTTAAAATGAGATTTTAGTTAATATGAGATTAATTGAGGATGCTGGAATTAATTATAAACAACTACTATGACCAGAGATGTGATTATGGGCATAAGTTGATGTGTGTGTAGGCACGAGTTGCTATAGCTGATTGAAACTAATACCGTGCGTTGATGTGATAATAAGGCCTTTTGAAAATAATTGGAGTGTAAGAAGTTGGCTTTAAAGTTTATAAATGAGGATAAAAGAAATAATCTCAACTGAGATGGTGTTGTCTGACCCATGCTAAATTGTGGTGACGTAGAATCACCCGCGAGTATGTGTGTAATAATACACGCAGATATTTTAATGTCCTCAGAATAATTCTTGGCACATTTGAGGACGAACGTATGTTTTAAGAGGGGGAGGATGTAATGACCCGACTTGTCATTTTAATAATTTATGTTCCGTTCAGTATATTAAGGTCTCGAGCAGCTTTGAAACGTGTATTATGACTTGCGAGGGTGGTCAAGTTTGGTTTTCGGATGATTCAGGATTTAATTGAAAGAACAATTCTTGTTTTGGAAGCTTAAGTTGAAATTCGGATGGTGAATTATGTGTAAACGACCCTGAAATAGAGTTTTGATGATTCCAATAACTCCGAATGGTAATTTTGGACTTAGCAGCATGTCCGAAAATTTTTTTGGAAGTCCGTAATGAAATTTTGCTTGAAATGGCAAAAGTTGAATTTTTGGGAAGTTTGACCGGGCAGTTGACTTTCTGATATCGGAGTCGGAATCCAGTTCTGAAAATTTTCGTAGATCCGTTATATCATTTATGACTTGTGTACAAAATTTGAGGTCAATCGAAATTGATTTGATAAGTTTTGGCATCAAATGTAGAAGTTGGAAATTATTAAGTTCCTTAAGCTTGAATTGGGGCATGATTCGTGGTTTTAGCATTGTTTTATGAGATTTGAGGTTTCAACTAAGTTCGTATGATATTTTAGGACTTGTTGGTGTATTGGCTTAAGGTCCCGAGGGCCTCGGGTAATTTTTGGAGTGGTTTCGGATTATTTTTAACTGCTGGTTTTTTTGACAGTAATGTGCGAAATTTCTGATACACAGAGCTGATTTTGGAAGCTTATATCTCGAAATATATAAGAAATATGGAAATTATCCAAACATGAAAGTTGTAGCTCTTTGATTCTAATTTCTAGAATGATAAACCATTCATAATTCAGACATTTGTACAAAAAGTTATTGTCAATTGACTGAAGCTGGTACTGCAGATTTTGGCTACAACAGTGTGCATCACCAGAAATTTTTGCTGCACAGGGCTAATGTTGGGAGCTTATATTTCGCAATCTATAAGGAGTTGGGCGATGAGCAAAACATAAAAGTTGTATCTTTTTGTATTTAGTTTGCAGAAATTTAAACCGTTTGGCAGTTGGAGTTGAGTACAAGAAGTTATGGTTGATATACTACAGGTTGTCGGGGAAGTATTTTGGAAGAGTTTGATGTTTTCAGCATACGCATGTAATGATCCAAAGGTCCATTTTTAGTTCTAGAGATCGAAATTCGATTTTGAGACTTCCAAAAATTTGATAATGAATTATAGGAGTGATCTGGAAAGTTTGGTCTAATTTCATCAAGTCGCGATTGGGTTTTTAGCGCGAAGTATGAGTTAATTGTTTAACGAGTGAAATTGGTATCGCATTGAGAAAATGAGCTCCGAATTGAGTTTCGATTGAATGACTAGGTTCATATTATTATTTGTGACTCATAGGATCAAGAATCGTCAAATTCCGAGTTCGTATGATGGAGTTAAAGCCTTTTTAGTGAAAACATTAATTGTTGGTACAAGCAAGTTCTGGTGTGGACTTTTAGTGACGAAAAATGAACTTTTAGTGACGGATGGGCAGAAACTTAAGGACCAAAAATGGTCATTTCCTTCATTTCGTTTTGGATTTGTGGAGCACGGTTCTTGGGCGATTTTGAGGATTTCTTCACGACTTCGACTTGGGTAAGTGTCCTATATCCAAAAGTGATTATATTTCATAAATCCATGGTTATATTCATCATTTATTTCTGATTTAAATGGAAGAAATCAAGATTTTTGTAAAACTTTTCAAGAACAAAAATTTTAGATTTGGAGGTCGAGTTATTATCGGAATTTGATAAAATTGGTATGGGTGGACTCGTAGTTGAATGGGTTGTCGAATTTTGTGAGTTTCGTCGGATTTCGAGATGTGGGCTCCACGGACAATTTTTGAGTTAAATTTCAGATTTTGTTGGAAAATTAGTATTTTCATGTGGAATTAATTCCTATAATTAGTATTGACTGAATTGAATTAATTTGGATAGATTTGAGTTGTCCGGAGGTCAATTCAAGCAAAAAGCCAATTTTGGAATATCGGCCTAACTTCAGAAAAGTAATTATCTTGCCTAACCTTGAGTGGGGAAAATTACCCCTTAGACATCGAGTCTTATGTGCCATTTGTGAAATGTGAAAAGCCGTGTACGTGAGGTGACGAGTACGTACTCGGGCTTATATGTGCAAATTTTATTGTATTAAAGTCTTAGGCATTATTGTGTAGTAAATTGAATAATTGTTGGCATTTATTAAATCATCTATTTGTCATGCCTAAATCCTTGTTTGTTGAATTTGTTTTTATATGACAATTTGATGTGATTATTACTTGAATATTTATGTAAATTCCGCGAGTTTGCTGATTTGATATTTTGGTGGAAATAATTATATTATGGATTTTTCATCTGCAAATAATTAATGAACTAAGCTTAAACTGAGGCGTTAATATAATTATCAAGAATTTGGATTATTGAAGGTGTTGCCCTATACTGAGTATTTTCTATCTCTGTTGATTGTTTTTGAGGTTTTATATACGTTGTGTTGAGCCTTGGGCTATTTTTGAGAAATTTATTGATTTTACTATATCATTGGAGTTGGTTGTGGTTGTTGGAAAAATTGTGATAGGAATTGATTGTGTTGTGTTGTCGTGATAATATTCCGTGTAAATTATTGTGTGATTTGAGTTATTATTATGAGGATATAAGGGTGGCATTTTACTATTGATATTATGTGGGTATAAGGGTGGCATCTCACTGTAGTTATGTGTGTTGGGATATTATATGGGCGGAGTGACAAGGGTGACTATTATACAGAGCGATAAGGATGGCTATAGGAGCGATAAGGGTGGCTATTAATATTGTCAGGACGGAGGGATAAGGGATGCTATTGTAGAAGTGATAAGGGTGGCTATAGGAGAGATAAGGGTGGTGATTGTCAGGGATGATATGTGATAATGTGGAGTTATTGTGTTGGTAATTTTCATGTGATATTATGATTTTCCTTATGTTAATGTTTATATCTTGTGTAACTTGTATTGTTGTTTCAGTAAACCTGATAATAGCCTGATCTATGTTGAAATTGGAAATCTGTGGCTATTGCCAGACGGATTATGTTATATGGGATCAGGTTGCACGCTGCAACATGTATGATTAATGTTATATGGGATCGGGTTGCATGCCGCAACAGATATGAAATGTGGGCATGAGGTGCCGGAAAAAATATGATGATGATATTGGCACGTGAGTTGTCTGTGCGATTGTGATAGAGATATTGGCATGAGGTGTCGTAGAAATATGAAAGTGAGCTGAGACCCGTATTTTATGATTATGAGATGAGGTGTCACAAGGTGACTTTTATTTGGAAGAATTATATTTGAAAGACATTATTTGAAAGAATTATATTTGAAGGATATTATTTGAAAGAATTATATTCGAAAGATATTTATTTGAAAGAAATATCTTTTAAGAATATTTAATAGAAAGAAGTATGTTCGAAATATATTTATTGGAAAGGATTATATTTTAGAGATTTCTATTGAAAAACTTATAGATGAAAGTTGTATATTTTGAATGACTTGATTATTGGTTGTACTTGTGTTCTTTACCTGTTTGAGCAATATTTATGGAGTTCTTGGTGCCTTGTTATTTACATCACTAGTTGATTATTGTTGCTATTACTGCTATTTATTTTTCTATTATTTTTGTATACTATATTGCACAAGTTATTACACTAGTAAATGCCTTGACTGTACCTCGTCACTACTCCACCGAGGTTAGTCTTGATACTTACTGGGTACCAACTGTGGTATACTCATACTAAACTTCTGCATATTTTTATGCAGAGTTAGGTATTGGAGATATCAGACTCGGATAGAGTTAAAGCGTGATCGCAAGGACTCAAGGTAGAGTTGCTTTGTCGTCGCGGTCCCTTGGAGTATTTTTATTTTATTGTACTATTAATTATTAATCAAACAGTACTGAGTATTCGATCCTTGAGATCATTCCATGTATTCAGTTTAGAGTTCGTGACTCAGTATTACCAGTCTTGGGAGGTTTTCATAATTGTTTCAGCTGTTGGTTTTTGTCACCTGTATTGAATTCAAAAAAATGGCTTGAAATGTAATTGTAATTGGCTTACCTAGTCTTAGAGACTAAGTTCCATCACGACGCCTGTGGTGGGATTTTGGGTCGTGAAAATGAGGAAAAAATTATCACAATTTATAAATTTATTGGTACTAGTCTTAGTGTACGTACATTGCACTTAAAGGTAAATAAGAAAGATCCTAAATAAAAAAGAAAATATGTGTTTATTACGCCAATAATAAAAATAGTTGATAAACTATAATTTTTATCATATAAATAATACTCTCTCCGTTCACTTTTGTTTGTCCACTACACTAAAAATATATTTTTACTTTTACTTGTCCACTATACTAAATCAAGAGAAAGGAATTATTTTTTCCGTGTTACCATTATCATTAACTACTCATTCCCCTAATTATTTTTCAATACTTTTAAAAATGTCATTATTATTATGGGTAAAATTGTGAATACATATACTTCATTTATTTTTTCTTAAAGGACGTGCAAAGTAAAAAATGGATAACTAAAATTAAACGAAGAGAGTATTAATATCGTGTTTTAATCAAATTAAAATAGTTTCTATTAAAAATTTTGAACTAAATATTAAATAATGTGTCACCACAAGTTGCTTCGTATTTACACAAAATTAAAATTTTGGCACAAAATAAAAAGAGTTAGAGCTTATACTATTTAAAGAACAATATTTCACTTTTCAATTTTATATTTTTATAAGTTAGTAGGTCTTCGTTGTTTCCTCTCTTTTCTTTTGGGTCTTCTTGATACGTTTTTTGCCTTTTATATTTTTAACTTCAATTTTTGTTGCACCGACTTTTATAATATCGTGTAACTCATATACAATTAAACATCTTCTAATTTGATGCTCTCCATTTATTGTATTAAGTTTGAAAAGAAATAAATAAATTTTATCCACACTTATATTTATAATAAAATTTATTGTTGTTAAAAAAAGTAGGATAGGTAAAAGTAAGAATTTTACACACACACACACACACACACATATATATATATATATATATATATATATATATATATATATATATAATGACACATTATTACTCATGTTTATTATCTTTGATATGAAACACCTCATAGTTTGAAATATATCTAGAAAGTCATATGTAAATAAATTATTATCTTATTTATGGATATATGAACTTTTTAAACCTTGAATAATTTTAAACTCCTAAATATTGAGACTTAAGACGTAGTTAAATTGAATTGAATTGAATTCTAATTAGTTAACTAAAAAAGTAACTATTTGTTTTCAACACTGAAAGAATAAGTCTTTACCTTTTCAGATTTGTATATTAGCTCATCTCAATTTTAAAATATTTAAGTGCAATTATGATGGAAAATAAAAATATTTTTCTTCATATTATTAAACTTTTCAATGATAAGAAAATAAAGGAAAAACAAAAAATAGTAAAGTAATAAGAATATGAGAGAAAACAATAGTGAACTCCATAAAAAATGTGGCAAACTACAAGAAACTGCCGGCGAAAGACCGCGAGCACCAAGCGCTTGAAAGGGAAATAGAACAAAAATTTCGCTCTTTTAATTTGGTTTTGATCAAATAAGGAAATTAAGAATTTTTATAAGGTAAAATTTTAATTGATTCCAAAATCTAAATATTAGGAGAGTAACTTAAATGACTATTTTGCCAGTATAAACTCTCATTTTAAAGGTTAAAAAAGGTGAACGCCATTTCGATAAGGGCATTCGTGCTTTTAATATAGTACTAGTATTTATGTACGTGCTTTTCACGTATGTCTTCCGCTAATGGTTAAAAGATTTTTAAAAAAAACATCTTCATATAACTTCGTATGAAAGACTTGTTTCGCATCATTATGTTAAGACATTCACTTTACCTGTCACGAACCAAAATCCATAAGGTCGTGATGGCGCCGGACACCACTGTCAGGCAAGCCAACAATAATTACTTAATTGGGTTCTCATTTTTATTATTTTTGAAATCATATTTTTCTTCAATTTAAATAGTAAAGAATGAGAATTTACAGAGTAATTAATAATACTTTTAACGAATTCAATACAGAACAACCCATAATCATCTCAAAACCCGGTGTCACAAGTGCATGAGCATTAACTAGGAATATAAAATAAAATGCATCAGCAATCCTGAATACAAATTGGACAGAAAAAATATAAATACTCTGAAGGAGACTCTGCCGGCTGCGGGTCGTAATGTGGAAAGCAGCTCACGTAAGTCCCCATATGCATATACGCCCCTGCTCTAACAAGGCCACTAGTCACATATGTACCTACACAAAAATATGCATCAAGTGTAGTATGAGTACGTAAGCAACGTGTACCCAATAAGTATCTAGCCTAAATCCAGAGAAGTAGTGACGAGGGGTCGACATCGATACTTACTAGTGGTCCAATAATATCATGTACAGTAAAGGTGTAAGTAAAAGTGAAGCAGCATAAATAAATGACATAAACAAGTATAGATTATATGGTACGAATACCCCTCTTTATGAGGAACTTGAGCTCTCCATTCAGAAATTTTTCTCCTTAACCGGAGCATATATATGAATATAGTAGATCTCATCAGATAGATTTTCATAACCCAAGTCGAAAAAACTTACAGATACTCTGGCTTCTTGCCAAATATTACGCACGATTCCATGAGGATATGATATAGAAAATGCCGAGGCGTACGACTCGATCCAACATAATAATAAAATTGTGCACTGCCGAGGGTCAAACGGCGCAAACCATAGATGCATCTATTTAACCTACCTAGGCGAACGGCCCGCTCCCATGAGAGTGTAGTACATAAATCCTGCCGAGGCGAACGGCCCGATCCCATAAGAGTGAAATACATAATTCTGTCGAGGCGAACGGCCCAATCCCATTAGAATAAGAAGCTTTGACGGGTCCTTGACCCCACCCACAAATAAATGTGTGAGTTGGAATCTCTTTTAACTAAAAACCTTTCAATGAAGTATATATATGACGGAAACACGCCGTAAGAGGAGTAAAGTTATTCGGTGACTAATCATTAACTCGTGAAGTCTCTACATGTAACGACCCGGCTGGTTGTTTTAAGAGTTATAGTCCCGATCCCCTATTTATTGTTCCCCCTGTACCTTTTTTGCTTATGTGACTTGCCGGGATGTTTCGTTTTGATTTTTGGAGTATTTTGGGACACTTGGTCCCTAAATGGAGGTTTAAGCCTTAGGATTTGGACCGTAGTCAGAACTGTATGAAGACGACTGAGGAATGGAATTTTATTGGTTCTGTTAGCTCCGTTAGGTTATTTTGGGCTTAGGGGCGTGTCTGTATTGTGTTTTGGAGGTACGTAGCTTATTTAGGCTTGAAATGGCGAAAGTCAATTTTTTTGGAGATTTGGACCGGTAGTGAAAATTTTGATATCGGGGTCGGATTCTAATTTCGGAAGTTGGAGTAGGTACGTAATGTTTAATATGACTTGTGTGCAAAATTTGGAGTCAATCGGACGTGGTTTGATAGGTTTCGGCATCGGTTGTGGAAATTTGAAGTTACAAGTTCTTTAAATTTGAATTGGAGGGCGATTCATGATTTTAGCATTATTTAATATGGCTTGAGGGCTCGACTAAGTTTGCATGGTGTTTTAGGATTGGTTGGTGTGTTTGTTCGAGGTCCCGGGGGCCTCGGGTGAGTTTCGGGTGCTTAACAGGTGAAAGCTTGGACTTAGAAAAATTTCTGACATGCTGGTTTCAGGTGTTTTTGCACCTGCGGTGGGGAGTCCGCAGGTGCGGCCCCGCAGAAGTGATTTCGGGCAACGATTCCTTACTTGTTTTTGGTTGTATTTTATTAATCTATAGTTATTTCCTCAATTTAATTTCGGATTTGGATTAAAAAGTTGGGAAAATGGGGGAAGAGTTCCCTAACCGGATATCTGAGTTTTGATTGGGATTTACACATCGAATTTGGATAATTTTGGTACGAGTGAACTCGTGAGTGAATGGGTGTTCGTATTTTATGACTTTTACCCGATTCCGAGACGTGGGCCCGGGTCGACTTTTTAGGGCGAATTTCGGAATTTTTGTTAAAGTATTGATTTCATTAATTAGATGAGTCTATTATGGTTGTATTTATGATATGTAATTGCTTTTGGCTAGATTTGGGTCATTCGGAGCCGGATACTCGTGAAAAAGGCATTGTGACCGATTGATTGAGCTTGGTTCGAGGTAAGTGGCTTGCCTAACCTTGTGTGGGGGAAATCCCCTTAGGATTTGGTACTGTTTTGATATGTGAGCGTCATGTACGTGAGGTGACGAGTACGTACACAGGATAATTGTTGTAAAGACCTGATTTCTGCTAAGTAATATCATGTTTCCTTCTTATTTGAGTTATATTAGCATGTGTAGTGTCATGTTAACTTAGAATAGCATGTCTACTTGCTTTAATTGCTTATCTGAACTCCGTGCAGCATGTTTAGTGAAATTCATACTTTTCCTTGACTTGTACTTTGTCTAAATTGTAGGATTGTGTGTTATAGCTGTTAATTCTATTGTTGAGTTGCATATTTAGTTTTGGGAACTACGGAACGGTATTCCGGGAGATCCCCTTGTACTGCATATTTACTTTGGGACTGCAGAACGGTATTTCGGGAGATCCCCATGTAATGCATATTTACTTTGGGACTACGGAACGGTATTACGGGAGATCCCCTTGTACTGCATATTTACTTTGGGACTACAGAACGGTATTCCAGGAGATCCCCCTGTAGTACATATTTACGTTTGGGACTACGAGACAGTATCTCGGGAGATCCCCTGTTGTTATCTCTGTGTACTGAGCTGTTGTCTTCTATGACTTCATTCCTGTTAAATTTCAGTCTTTATTTTACTGCGGTATTTAATTCTACCTTGTTTTATTATATATATCCAGTAGGGCCCTGACCTGACCTCGTCACTACCCGACCGATGTTAGGCTTGGCACTTACTGGGTACCGATTGTGGTGTACTCATGCTACTCTCTGCACATATTTTTCGTGTGCATATCCAGGTGCTCCTTATCAGCCGCACTATCAGTGAGTCGGGACAGCTTTGGAGACGTCAAGGTATATCTGTCACGTCCGCAGACCTCGGAGTACCCTTCTATTCTTTCCCATGTCCATTATCTTTTGTATTTTTTCCTTTGTTAGACTCTAATGTATAGAGACACTAGACTTTCCTTCTGTAGTTTGTGATTCACGATGTTCCGAGTTTTGGGATTTTTGTGCATTTATAATAGTTGGTTATTGTACATGCCAGGTGGCATGGTACCCAGTTATGTTGTTATTGCTACAGTTAGTTGTTAAATTTATGTTTTTATTTCATTATTCCGCAAATGTTAGGCTTACCTAGTCGCAGAGACTAGGTGCCGTCACAACGTCATATGGAGGGAAAATTGGGTCATGACAAGTTGGTATCAGAACTCTAGGTTCATAGGTGTCGTAAGTCACAAGCTGGTTTATTAGAGTCTCGTGGATCGGTACGGAGATATCTGTACTTATCTTCGGGAGACTATGGAACTATTAGGAAAATTTTACTACTTTGATTCCTTGTCGTGCGAAAATTGTTGAATTCAAAAATTCTAAACTTCTATATTCTATTCTCTCACAGATTGTGAGGACACGTACAAGCGGATCTGATGACCAGGCACCCGCGCCCCTATTAGAGCCGCGAGAGGCCGGGTAGAAGCCGAGGATGTCCACGTGGTGCAGCCAGGGCACCCGCACGAGCTGCTACAGAGGAGCCCCCAGTAGCTCCAGCTGGAGGGCAGACACTTAAGGTACCTGTTTCTGCACTAGCCCTCCAGGAGACTCTAGCCTAGTTTATGAGCATGTTCAGCACCTTAGCTCAGGCTGGATTGATCCCACTTGCTCCTGCCACATCGCAGGCCGGGGGAGGAGCACAGACTCCCATCGCCGGTACTCTAGAGCAACGGGTTCAGGTCGAGCAGGTTCCAAAGATTGTACCAATGTTGTCGGTAGCTCCTAATCAGCCCGATGTTAGGGCAGCATCTTCTGAGGTGGAGCAGCTCAGACTTGAGAGGTACAAGAAGTATCACTCACCTACCTTCAGCGGATTGGCTACAGATGATGCTCAGGGTTTTCTGGAGGAGTGTCATCGTATTCTCCGTACTATGGGCGTAGCGGAGACGAGTGGGGTTTCTTTTACTACATTGCAGCTTAGAGGAGCAGCCTATCAGTAGTGGCGTGCTTATGAGTTGAGTAGTCCGGCTGAGGCAGCTTCACTTACATGGACTCAGTTCTCGAACATGTTTTTGAGAGATATGTCCCTCAGAGCCTCAGGGACTCATAGCGCGCGGAGTTTGAGTAGCTGCGCCAGGGTGGTATGACTGTGTCAGAGTATGCAGTTCGCTTCAGTGATTTGGCCCGACATGCACCGGCTTTGGTTGTCATAGTTTGAGAGAAGGCTCGACGGTTTATTGAGAGACTCCACCCCAGCATCCGGATTAGTATGGCCAAGGAGAGGAGAGGGAGGCCAAGAGGTCTCGAGAGACTGGTTCTTATTCTGGTGCTCGTGCCCCAGCAGTTCGCCATGGTAGGGGTTATGTGAGTCACCCCGTTCATTCAGCTCTTCCAGCCGCCAGCGGTGTTCCAGCTCCTTCTAGGCCCTAGGAGCCTTATTATGCACCGCTAGTATCTAGTGTGCCTCCTGCAAGGGGTGTTCTTAGCGGCTAGTCCAGTAGACCTGGACCGAGCCAGTCACAGCAGACACGCCCTCCCAGAGCTTGTTTTGAGTGTGGCGACACTCGCCATATGGTGAGGGATTGCCCCAGATTTAGAAGGGGTGCACCTCCATAGACTTCTCGGCCACAACGTGCTCCACCGGGTCCTCAGGCTATGATTACAGCACCAGCTGCCACCCCACCTGCTCAGCCAGCTCGAGGTGGAGGTCGGGGAGGTAGAGGTTGCCCTAGAGGGGGAGGTCAGGCCAGATATTATTCCCTTCCTGCTCATACAGGGGCAGTCGCTTCTGATTCTATCATTACAGGTATTATTCCTGTCTGTCATAGAGATGCCTCGGTATTATTTGACCCAGACTCTACATATTCTTATGTGTCCTCTTATTTTGCCCCGTATTTGGGCGTGTCTCGGGATTCTATGAGTTCCCATGTTTATGTGTCTACTCTTGTGGGAGATTCTCTTATTGTGGACCGCGTGTATCGGTCGTGTTTGATTGCTCTTAGTGGTTTTGAGACCAGAGCCGGTTTATTATTGCTCAGCATGGTGGAATTTGATATTATTTTGGGCATGGACTGGTTGTCACCCCATTATGCTATTCTTGATTGTCTTGCCAAAACCGTGACGCTGGCTATGCCAGGATTACCGTGATTAGAGTGGAGAGGTACCCTAGAGTATACTCCCAGTAGAGTTATTTCATTTCTTAAAGCTCAACGAATGGTTGAGAAGGGGTGTAACACGTATCTAGCTTATGTGAGAGATGTCAGTATCGATACCCCTACAGTTAAGTCAGTCCTAGTAGTGAGGGATTTTCCAGATGTATTTCCAGCCAATCTTCCGGGCATGCCGCCTGATAGAGATATTGATTTTTCAATTGATTTGTTGTCGGGCACTCAGCCCATCACTATTCTTCCATATCGTATGGCTCATCTTGAGTTGAAAGAATTGAAGGAGCAATTACAGGAGTTGCTTGATAAGGACTTCATTCGGCCCAGTGTGTCACCTTGGGGTTCTCCTGTCTTATTTGTGAAAATGAAGGATGGTTCTATGCGGATGTGTATTGATTACCGCCAGTTGAACAAAGTTATAGTGAAGAACGGGTATCCATTGCCTCGTATTGATGACTTATTTGATCAGTTACAGGGTGCCAGGGTGTTTTCCAAGATTGATTTACGTTCCGGCTATCATCAGTTGAAGATTCGGGAGCCAGACATCCCGAAGACTGCTTTCAGGACTCGGTATGGTCACTACGAGTTCCTTGTGATGTCTTTTGGGCTGACCAATGCCCCAGCAGCTTTTATGCACTTGATGCACAGTGTGTTCCGGCCTTATCTCGACTCATTCATCATTGTGTTTATTGATGACATTCTGGTATACTCTCGGAGTCGGGAGGATCATGAGCAGCACCTGAGGACTGCGCTTCAGACCTTGAGAGAAAAGAAGTTATATACAAAACTTTCAAAGTGTGAGTTTTGGCTAGACTCAGTGGCATTCTTGGGTCATATAGTATCGAGTGAGGGGATCCAGGTGGATCTGAAGAAGGTGGAAGAAGTGCAGAGTTAGCCCAGACCGTCCTCAGCTACAGAGATCCGAAGCTTCCTTGCTTTGGCGGGGTATTACCGTCAGTTTGTTGAGGGATTTTCATCTATTGTAGCGCCTATGACCAAGCTGGCCCAGAAGGGTGCTCAGTTCAGGTGGATAGAGGAGTGTGAGGAGAGCTTTTAGAAACTCAAGGCAGCTTTGACTACAGCCCCGGTATTGGTATTCCTTCAGGTTCGGGGCCTTATACAGTTTATTGTGATGCATCGCGAGTTGGCCTCGGCGCGGTGTTGATGCAGGACCGTAGGGTGATTCCCTACGCGTCCAGACAGCTGAAAGTGCATGAAAAGAACTATCATTTCCACAACCTTGAGCTAGCAGCTATTGTTCATGCCTTGAAGATTTAGAGGCACTATTTGTACGATGTCCCTAGTGAGATCTATACTGATCAGCAGAGTTTGTAGCATCTGTTCAAGTAGAAGGATCTTAATTTGCGTTAGAGAAGGTGGTTAGAGCTGCTTAAGGATTAAGACATCACCATTTTGTACCATCCTGGGAAGGCCAATGTGGTGGCCGATGCTTTGAGTCGTCGGGCAGAGAGTTTGGGGAGTTTAGCATATCTACCAGCAGCATAGAGGCCTATGGCATTGGATGTTCAGGCCTTAGCCATCCAGTTTGAGAGATTGGATATTTCTGAGCCGAGTCGAGTATTGGGTTGAGTGGTCTATCGTTCTTCTCTTTATGATCGTATCAGGGAGCGTCAGTATGATGACCCCCATCTGCTTGTCCTTAAGGACACGGTCCAGCACGATGATGCTAAGGAGGTCACTACTGGGGAGAATGGTACATTGAGGATGCAAGGCAGGTTATATGTGCCTAATGTAGAAAGTTTGCGTGAGTTGATTCTCCAGGAGGCTCACAGCTCGCGGTACTCCATTCATCCGGGTACCGCGAAGATGTATCAGGACCTGAGGCAGCATTATTGGTGGAGGAGGATGAAGAAGGACATAGTAGAGTATGCGGCTAGATGTCTAAATTGCCAGCAGGTGAAATATAAGCATCAGCGACCAGGTGGGTTGCTTCAGAAGATAGAGATTCCGGAGTAGAAATGGGAGCGTATCACTATGGACTTCGTTGTTGGACTCCTACGGACTCAGCGGAAGTTTGATGCAGTTTTAGTGATGGTAGATAGGCTGACCAAGTCAGCTTATTTCATTCCTGTGATGACTACCTATTCTTCCGAGTAGTTGGCTCGAATTTATATCCTTGAGATTATCAGGCTTCATGGCGTACCGGTATCTATTATCTCTAACCGAGGTACGCAGTTTACATCACGATTCTGGAGAGCCGTACAACAGGAGTTGGGTACCAGAGTGGAGCTGAGCACAAAATTTCACCCTCAGACAGATGGACAATCTGAGCGCACTATTCAGATACTGGAGGATATGCTCCGCACTTGTGTAATAGATTTTGGGGGTGCTTGGGACTAGTTCTTGCCACTTGCGGAGTTTGCCTATAACAGCAGTTATCAGTCTAGCATTTTGATGGCACCGTATGAGGCTCTGTATGGTAGGCGGTGTCGGTCCGAGTGGGTTGGTTCGAGCCGGGCGAGGCCAGATTATTGGGTACGGACTTGGTTGAGGATGCCTTGGAGAAGGTTAAGGTGATTCAGGATAGACTTCGCATAGCCCAGTCCAAACAGAAGAGTTACGCGGACCGAAAGGTTCGCGATGTTTCATTCATGATTGGAGAGCGGGTCTTGCTCTGGGTTTCTCCTATGAAGGGCGTTATGAGGTTCGGAAAGAAGGGCAAGTTGAGCCCAAGGTTTATTGGCCCCTTTGAGGTGTTGCAGCGAGTTGGGGAGGTTGCTTATGAGCTTGACTTACCTCCCAGCCTGGCAGGAGTTCATCCGGTATTTCATGTTTCGATGCTCCGTAAGTATCAAGGTGATCTGGCTCACGTATTGGATTTCAACTCAGTCCAGTTGGACAAGGATCTATATTATGTTGAGGAGCCAGTGGCTATTTTAGATAGGCAAGTCAGAAAGCTAAAGTCAAAGAACATTGCTTCTGTGAAGGTTCAGTGGAGGGGACAGTCGGTTGAGGAGGCGACTTGGGAGACCGAGCAGGATATGCGCAGCCGTTATCCTCATCTTTTCACCACTTCAGGTATGTCTCTATGCTCGTTCGAGGATGAACGAATTATTTTAAGAGGGGGAGAATGTAACAACCCGGCCGGTCGCTTTAAGAATTATATCCCCGATCCCCTATTTACTGTTTCCCCGTACCTTTTTCTGCTTATGTGACTTGCCGGGAGGTTTCGTTTTGGTTTTTGGAGTGTTTTGGGACACTTAGTCCCTAAATGGAGGTTTAAGCCTTAGGATTTAGACTGTAGTCGGAACTGTGTGAAGGCGACTCCGGAATGGAGTTTCGTAGGTTCCGTTAGCTCCGTTATGTGATTTTGGGCTTAGGGGCATGTCCGGATTGTGCTTTGGAGGTACATAGCTTATTTAAGCTTGAAATGGCGAAAGTCGATTATTTTTGGAGATTTGGATCGGTAGTGGAAATTTTGATATCGGGGTCGTATTCCGATTTCGGAAGTTGGAATAGGTACGTAATGTTGAATATGACGTGTGTGCAAAATTTGGTGTCAATCCGACGTGGTTTGATAGGTTTCAGCATCGGTTGTGGAAATTTAAAGTTTCAAGTTCTTTAAGCTTGAATTGGAGGGCGATTCATGATTTTAGCGTTGTTTGATGTGGTTTGAGGGCTTGACTAAATTCGTATGGTGTTTTAGGATTGGTTGGTATGTTTGGTCGAGGTCCCGGGGGCCTCGGGTGAGTTTCGAGTGCTTAACGGGTGAAAGCTTGGACTTAGAAGAATTTCTCACATGCTAGTTACTGGTGTTTTCGCACCTGCGGTGGGGAGTCCGCAGGTGCGGCCCCGCAGAAGCAAGGCTGGGATCGCAGGTGCACCTTTAGGCCTGGGAGTCAGTGGTCGCAGATGCGACGAGTGAGCTGTAGGAGCAGAGCCGCATCCACGGAAGAGCAGTCGTACATGCGGAGATGAGAAGGACCCAAGGTTCCGCAGAAGCGGACGAGTAGACGCAGAAGCGCATCCGCTGATGCGGACTTAGGCGCGCAGGTGCAGAATCTAGAGTTTAATGAAAACTCGGAAGTGCGGAGTCCTAGCCGCAGAAGCGGCACCGCATGTGCGATGATGAGGTCGCAGGAGCGGGTTCGCTTGGCAGAAAAAAGAGAATTTCGAGGGTTTGATTCATTTCTCCATTTTTGGACTTGGGAGCTCGAAAATTGGCGATTCTTTGAAGCATTTGCAGAGAGAGATTTGGGGTAATTATTCCTTACTCGTTTTTGGTTGTATTTCATTAATCTATAGTTGTTTCCTCCATTTAATTTCATATTTGGATTGAAAAGTTGGGAAAATGGGGGAAGAGCTCCCTAACCGAATTTTTGAGTTTTGATTGGGATTTAGACATTGGATTTGAATAATTTTGGTACAAGTGAACACGTGAGTGAATGGGTGTTCGTATTTTGTGACTTTTACCTGATTCCGAGACGTGGGCCCGGGTCGAATTGTTAGGGAGAATTTCGAAATATTTATTAACGTATTGATTTCATTAATTAGATGAGTCTATTATGGTTGTATTTATGATATGTAATTGCTTTTGGCTAGATTTGGGCCATTTGGAGTCGGATACTCGTGGGAAAGGCATTGTGACCGATTGATTGAGCTTGGTTCGAGATAAGTGGCTTGCCTAACCTTGTGTGGGGGAAATCCCCATAGGATTAGGTACTGGTTTGATATGTGAGCGCCATGTACGTGAGGTGACGAGTACGTACACGGGCTAATTGTTGTAAAAACCTGATTTCTGCTAAGTAATATCCTGTTTCCTTCTTATTTGAACTACATCAGCATGTGTAGTATCATGTTAGCTTAGAATAGCATGTCTACTTGCCTTAATTGCTTATCTGAACTTCGTGCAGCATGTTTAGTGAAATTCCTGCTTTTCCTTGACTTGTGCTTTGTCTAAATTGTAGGATTTCGGGTTGTAGCTGTTAATTCTATTGTTGAGATGAATATTTAGTTTTGGGAACTACGGAACGGTATTCCAGGAGATCCCCATGTACTGCATATTTACTTTGGGACTACGGAACGGTATTTCGGGAGATCCCCCTGTACTATATATTTACTTTGGGATTACGGAACGGTATTCCGGGAGATCCCCATGTACTGTATATTTACTTTGGGACTATATAACGCTATTCCAGGAGATCCCCTTGTACTACATATTTACGTTTGGGACTACGAAACGGTATCTCGGGAGATCCCCTGTTGTTATCTCTGTGTACTGAGTTGTTGTCTTCTATGACTTCATTCCTGTTAAATTTCAGTCTTTATTTTGTTGCGGTATTTCATTCTACCTTGTTTTATTATATATATACCAGTAGGGCCCTAACCTGACCTCGTTACTACCCGACCGAGGTTAGGCTTGGCACTTACTGGGTACCGATTATGGTGTACTCACGCTACTCTCTGCACATGTTTTTCGTGTGCAGATCCAGGTGCTCCTTATCAGCCGCACTATCAGTGAGCCGTGACAGCTTTGGAGACGTCAAGGTATATCTGCCGCGTCCGCAGACCTCGGAGTACCTTTCTATTCTTTCTCATGTCTATTATCTTCTGTATTTTTTCCTTTGTTAGACTCTGATGTATAGAGACACTAGACTTTCCTTCTATAGTTTGTGATTCACGATGTTCCAAGTTTGGGGATTTCTGTGTATTTTTAATAGTTGGTTATTGTACATTCCAGGTGGCATGGTACCCAGTTATGTTGTTACTGCTACAGTTAGTTGTTAAATTTATGTTTTTATTTTATTATTCCGCAAATGTTAGGCTTACCTAATCGTAGAGACTAGATGCCGTCACAATGTCATACGGAGGGGAAATTGGGTCGTGACACTACAATAGCAAGTCTAGTCTCAAGTAGAAATGTAAAACAGAGGAATTTAATAGGCGAGAAAGTGCTCAATTAGTGCAGCTACATCATGATGTGAACCTAAGCCTACCCGGACAATAACATGAATATAGCTACGTATGGGCTTTCATCGCCTCGCGGGTACGTAGCCCCCACAATAAGTAGCACACATCAATATACAATACCTAGGGGTAATTTTCCCCTCACAGAGTTAGACATGAGACTTATCTTGCTCCGAAATTCCATAACCGGCTCCAAAGCCTCTCTAACACCTCAAACTGATGTATGCCGATCCAAAACTAGTCAAATAAGATGCAGTCCAATCAAAATATACTCTAATATTCATAATTAATCAATTTATAACAATTTCCAACTCCGCTCGAAAAGTCGATAAAAATCACCCTCGGGCCCACATACCCGGATTCCGAAAATTTTCGAAGATAAACACTACCCATAGAAATACGAGATCAAATATATTGTTTATTCTCAATTTCATGCCCAAATTCATGGTCAAAATCCAAAAATATAATTTCTAGTTTTTCTACCAAAACCCCCCCCCCCATAATTTCTACTAATTTTCATGCCTAAATTCTTATACAACCCATGTATTTAACTTGCAACGGATGGGAATAACTTACCTTGGCGTAGATGATGAAAACCCCCCGCTTGAAACTCTCCAAAATCGCCCAAACAAGTGAAAAATGAGAGAAGAAGAGTCAAATCTCGCTCTTTAAAATAATCTGCCCAACGACCTCTCACACCTGCGGTCCCTTGACCGCTTCTGCGGTTCCGCAGGTGCGGCCACATTATCGCTTCAGCCATCCTCCTTCATACCCCTCAACTCCGCATCTGCGGCCCCCACCCGCTTCTGCGCCTTCGCTCATGCGGTTTCACGTGCGCAGGTGCGGTCCCGCTTCTACAGAATTCGACCGCATCTGCTGTCCCAGCCTTCCCCAGCCTAAGCCGCTTCTGCGACCCTTATGGCCGCTTTCGCGGCTCTACACCTGCGGCCCTACCCTTGCAGGTGCGGTTACACCAGAAGACAGCAGCCCTCAGCCCTTCTTCCAAGTCCCAACTCGATCCGTTTACCATCGGGATTCCACCCGAGACCCTCGGGACCTCAACCAATTATACCAACACGTCCCAAAATACATTACGAACTCAGTCGATCCTTCAAATCATATCAAACAACATTGAAACTACGAATCACCCTTCAATTCAAACTTAATGAACTTGAAATTCCAAACTTCTCCAATCGTTGCCGAAACCTATCAAATCACGTCCGATTGACCTCAAATTTTGTACACAAGTCATAATTGACATTACGGACCTACTCCAACTTCCGGAATTGGAATTCAACTCCGATATCAAAAAGCACTCCCGGTCAAATTTCTTAAAACTATCCAAATTTTCAACTTTCGCCCAAATGACCCCAAAATGACCTACGGACCTCCAAATCTACTTCCGGACGCGCTCTCAATACTAGAATTACCATACGGAGCTACTCCAAGACTCAAAATCCCAAACGGACATCGATAACATTGAAATACACTTCAACCCAAATTTATGAAATTCTTCCAAAATGCCAACTTCTATAATAGGCGTTAAAATGCTCCCGGGTCATCCAAAACCCTCTCCAGACATACGCCCAAGATCAAAATTATCATACAAACCTGTTTGAACCTTTAAAAACCGATTTCGTGGTCGTCTACTCAAAAATCACACTTTATTCAATTTTCCAACTTAAGGCTTACGAGATTAGAATTTTCTTTCCAAATCAACTCCGAACTTCCCGAAATTAAATTCCTATCACGGGTACAAGTCATAATACCTGAAGTGAAGTTGCTCAGAGCCTCAACCCGCTGAACGAATGCTATGGGTCTTAACAACCCTGTAGCCTCTCGAAGATAAGTACATACATCTCTGTACTGATCCGCAAGACTCTACTAGACTCGCTCATGACTCGTGAGACTTAAGTGAACCTAGTGCTCTTATGCCATATTGTCACGACCCAAAATCTATAAGGTCGTGATGGCGCCAGACACCACAGTCAGGTAAGCCAACAATAATTACCTAATTAGGTTTTTATTTTTATTATTTTTGAAATCATATTTTTCTTCAATTTAAATAGTAAAGAATGGGAATTTACAGAGTAATTAATAATACTTTTAACGAATTCAATACAGAACAACCTATAATCATCCCAAAACCCGGTGACACAAGTGCATGAGCATTAACTAGGAATATAAAATAAAATGCAGCAGTTGTTCGGAATACAAATTGGACAGAAAAATATAAATATTCTGAAGGATACTCTGCCGATTGCGGGTCATAATGTGGAAGGCAGCTCATGTAAGCCCCATATGCATTTACGCCCCTACTCTCACAAGGCCACTACTCACATATGTACCTGCACAAAAATGTGCAGCAAGTGTCGTATGAGTACGTAAGCAACGTGTACCCAGTAAGTATCTAGCCTAACCCTAGAGAAGTAGTGACGAGGGGTCGACATCGACACTTACTAGTGGTCCAATAATATCATGTACATTAAAGGGGTAAGTAAAAGTGAAGCAGCGTAAATAAATGAGATAAACAAGTATAGATTATATGGTACGAATACCCCTCTTTACGAGGAACTCGAGCTCTCCATTTGGAAATTTTCCTCATTAACCGGAGCATATATATGAATATAGTGGATCTCATCAGATAGATTTTCATAACCCAAGTCGGGAAAACTTACAGATACTCTGGCTTCTTGCCAAATATTACGCACGATTCCATGAGGATATGATATAGAAAATGCCGAGGCGTACGGCCCGATCCAACATAATAATAAAACTATGCACTGCCGAGGGTCGAACGACGTGAACCATAGATGCATCTATTTAACCTGTCGAGGCGAACGGCCTGCTCCTATGAGAGTGTAGTAAATAAATCCTGCCGAGGCGAACGGCCCGATCCCATTAGAATAAGAAACTTTGACGGGTCCTTGACCCCTCCCACGAATAAACGTGTGAGTTAGAATTTCTGTTAACCAAAAACTTTTCAATGAAGTATATATATCACGAAAATATACCGTAAGAGGAGTAAAGTTATTCGGTGACTAATCATGAACTCGTGAAGTCTCTACAATAGCATGTCTAGTCTCAAGTAGAAATGTAAAATATAGGAATTTAATAGGCGAGAAAGTGCTCAATTAGTGCAGCTACATCATGATGTGAACCTAAGCTTACCCGTACAATAATATGAATGTAGCTACGTACGGGCTCTCGTCACCTCACGCGTATGTAGCCCCCACAACAAGTAGCACACATCAATATACAAAAACCTAGGGGTAATTTCCCCTTCACAAAGTTAGACAGGAGACTTACCTCACTCTGAAATTCCATAACCTGCTCCAAAGCCTCTATAACACCTCAAACCGATACCCTCCGATCGAAAACTAGTCAAATAAGATGCAGCCCAATCAAAATATACTTTAATATTCATAATTAATCAATTTATACAAATTTTTAACTTCGCTCGAAAAGTCGATAAAAATCACCCTCGGGCCCACGTGCCCGGATTCCGAAACTTTTCGAAGATTAACACTACCCATAGAATTACGAGCTCAAATATATAATTTATTCTCAATTTCATACCCAAATTCGTGGTCAAAATCCAAAAATATAATTTCTACCTTTTCTACCAAAAACCCCACAATTTCTACTAATTTCCATGCTTAAATCCTTATACAACCCATGTATTTCACTTGCAATGGATGGGAATAACTTACCTTGGCATGGATGATGAAAACCCCCCACTTGAAACTCTCCAAAATCGCCCAACCAAATGAAAAATGTGAGAAGAAGAGTCAAATCTAGCTCTTTAAAACAATCTGCCCAGTGACCTCTCGCACCTGCGGTTCCGCGAGTGCGGCCACATTACCGCTTCTGCGGTCCTCCTTCATACCCCTCAACTTCGCATCTGCGATCCCCATCCGCTTCTACGCCTTCGCTCCTGCGGTTCCACGTGCGCAGGTGCGGTCCTGCTTCTGCGGAATTCGAACGCATCTGCAGTCCCAGCCTTCCCCAGCCTAAGCCGCTTCTGCGACCCTCATGGCCGCTTCCGCGAACCTCGCATGTGTAGTTACACCAGAAGACAGCAGCCCTCAGCCCTTCTTCCAAGTCCCAACTCGATCCGTTTACCATCCGGATTCTACCCGAGACCCTCAGAACCTCAACCAATTATACCAACACATCCCAAAATACATTACGAACTCAGTCGAGCCTTCAAATTACATCAAACAATATTGAAACTACGAATCACCCTGCAATTCAAACTTAATGAACTTGAAATTCCAAACTTCTTCAATCGATGTCGAAACCTATCAAATCACGTCTGATTGACCTCAAATTTTGCACACAAGTCATAATTGACATTACAGACCTACTCCAACTTCCGGAATTGAAATCTGACCCCGATATCAAAAAGTCCACTCCCGGTCAAATTTCTTAAAATTATCCAAATTTCCAACTTTTGCCCAAATGACCCCAAAATGACCTACGGACCTCAAAATTCACTTTTGGACGCGCTCCCAATACCGGAATCATCATACAGAGCTAATCCCAGACTCGAAATCCCAAACGGACATCGATAACATTAAAATATACTTCAACCCAAATTTATGAAATTCTTCCAAAATGCCAACTTCCATAATAGGCGCCGAAACGCTCCCGGGTCATCCAAAACTCGTTCCGGACATACGTCCAAGTCCAAAATTATCATACGAACCTGTTGGAATCTTTAAATCCCGATTCCGAGGTCGTCTACTCAAAAATCACACTTTAGTCAATTTTACCAACTTAAGGCTTCCGAAATTAGAATTTTCTTTTCAAATCAACTCCGAACTTTCCGAAATTAAATTCCGACCACGGGTACAAGTCATAATACCTGAAGTGAAGTTGATCAGGGCCTCAACCCGCTGAACGGCGTGCTAGAGCTCAAAACGATCGGTCAGGTCGTTATATTACCTATCCAATTATTAAGTTATTATCTTACATCAATTTATTATGTGATTTTTTTTACTTTTGGGGAAAAATAGGCGTATGTATGTAAATATTGTATTGTACAATTGTACATTGTGTTTCTCTTGTATTTGTACATACATGTTTAGAGTAAATAAATATACATGTGTTTCTCTCAGAAATAAATACGCGGTAAGTATTTTTTGCCAATTCAAAGTAGACTTTAAATATTAATGCTAGTTTCATTGTAAAATAGCACAGACTAGTCAATTTTTGGACTGGTAATTCAAAAATAGCCATCGTTTGCAAAGTTATTAAAAAATAGCCATTATTTTGCTGCAACACGGACCGGTCCAGCATAATATACTGGAGATTGGTGCACCTGTGTATGAACTTCTAGCATATTATGCTAGAACTCCAACACGCGAAAAGTTCCACCATAATATGCTGGAGATTGGAGCACTTGTGTATGAACTTCCAGCATATTATGCTGGACCGGTTATACTGGAACTCCAGCATATTATGCTGGAATATTTTTCGAATTTTGAACAGTGTTTTCGTTCAGATTTATCTTTACATGAAAAGTGGCTAAATTTCCATTACTTTAGAAACTATGACTATTTTTCAATTACGACTCGTAAATCTGGCTATTTTTTAAATTCAACCAGTTTCATTTCATACAATTTATTAGCGGCGAACTATACGGATAATGTGATGTGATTCCTGTTATGAAACCATTAAGAATGCTAAAATAGAATGTATGATCTTCTTCTAACCCTTTTGACTATAGAATCGACACACTTATTCCCAACTCCTTGAGGAACTTGTTCTCTTTCTTCCCAGAATACATCCCAAAATACATCCCTTCAATGCTTGAAGTGCTTCCGTGTAGTTATAAAGAGATTACCACAAAGTCAGAAAAGAAAAGGGATAAATGTGTATATATATTCTAAACTTATCAAATATTTTAAAGGAGAAGAAAAAGAAAGACAGAAGTAAGTATCCAATACAAAATTTAACTTTTTATATCAAGTGAGAAGATATCCATAAGCGCAAGAAAAATAATAAGCAAAAATAAAAAAATCAAACAAAAGTTAGCTCGGCAATATGATACATTAATGTAGAAGACGACATACTACGCAGTAGTAAAACTTTGATACACAGTTGAGCAAGAGGACGAAAGCTTCTAAGTTCTAACCTTAACAATTGTCATGTGTTCCAAGCAGGCCAAATTTCAAAATCTCTATATTCGTTCAACAAACTAATAAGTGAACTAAGAGTAATAATTAAAAAAGAATTCCTGTCGTATATTTAAACGTCTAATTTTGGAGGAACTATCTATGCATTCAACTCACAAAATATAACAATCTAAACCACAATATTTACCATAATTCTCATCTCTGAGAACCCCGAATTCACATTCTCAAATACCTATCACATTAAGGAGTTAGGACATGTTAGGAAAATATTTTTTATATTCTTATGATTTGGAATTTCACAAATACAGTTATAATATAGAAAATACCAACAAAAATTATCAACGAACATGACACATCGTGCATCAAGGAAAATAAAGAGGAAACTAATCAATGTATAGACATTGCTTTATTATCTAAAGATTTAAAACATGATTTTTTAATATAAAAAAAAATTTAAAAGGCAAAATCCAAGATAGAGAAATAGCTTTAATAACCTGAAGATTAAAACACCATCTTGCAGGAGATAAAGAATATGTGAAGTTGGAAATCATAAAGATGAAAAAGAAACTTTGTCTCTGTATTTGAGTCTTGAACAATTTGTGGGAGATAGCGTTTTAAAAGCTAAAAAAGAAATTTGCTAGTAGGAATAGATCGAGAAAGTCATCAACGATACAATGAATTCCTATTAGAATTGAGACTCATTAGCAAAACGTATTCCTGGCAAACACGGATTCTTCAACTACACTTCGATCCAGAGTTTTCAATAGATTAATTACAATTATATACACCTTTAACTTGCTTCATTAAACAAATAATTAAGGGCATAAAAGTCGATCAATGTTTTAAGAATATTTTAGTTGTTCAACAATATTTAACGTGAAATATTCGTGCTTTTATGATAATATAAATAGATATAGATATAGATAGATAAAATAACCTCAATCAAGTGACAAAAAAAATATTAAACATTATTGTGGAAAAAGATGACGAGCCAACGCAAGTTGTGTTTTATTCCATGACAGAGGGTTCTATTCTGTTTTTCGATCCAACTAATGGTATTATATCGAAGGAACTTAAAAATCAGAAGGAATTTGCGTTGTGGAGTCATTCTTGGGATCCTTCTCCAGAAGGTTTTGGCGAAAACAACGACATTGATTCACTAGGGCGTGCTTCTAATAATTTACATGCAGTGTGTATACTAATGGTATATTCTATTGGTTCACCTTTGACATGTATTTATATGCATATGATGTTAATGCTAAAAGATGGTTCTTATCACCATTTCTTTTAAATCAATTTCCCAAACTCGTTTTCAACTACAAAACTCCATATTCTCCCATTTTGGTTGGCCTCCCACAAGATGGGAAATTCGCGGTGTTTCTTCCTCAAAATCGTGGAGAATTAATAATGGCCGTCCTCAAGGTGGAGATAAAGCTACAATCTTTAGATGTGTTGGTGGAGTTGGTTCAGACTTTATACTTTGATGAACAAAATTTTGTGCCCTTTGATGGGAAGGCAATGTGAGTACTTTTGCCCTACAACCTTTTAATTTGTTTGAATGTACATTTTGTTTAAGAAAGTTCATTTTTGTTTGATAGAATTATTGTCTCCAAGTTTATGGTTTCATCCTTTAATTTGTACGGCTCGGACACTCCGAAAATGTCGATAGGTGCGTGTGAGATCCTTCAAAAATATTATATTTCTAGAGGATCCGACACGGGTGCGGTTGTTGTTGTTTTGGGGAGTCCGCGCAACATAGGTGTGCATCATTGTTTCCAAGAAATTGATCTAGCTCACCTAGGTCCTCATCCAAGCCTTAGTCTTATTATGCGCACTCCGAACTATGGCTTTTCGATGATTTCGATCAGACAGAAGGTAAGAGTGGCGCTCTAGCTCCCACTAAGCTCTCCTCATCGGCTAAAACTTCTACTAAGATTGAAAAGAGTGTAGACTTGTCTCCAAGGATGGAAGGACTTCCACAAAAAGGAAGGTACATGTCGTTCGTACTCATCATGCCTCATCGTATAGAAATATCTCCACGAGAGGAAGATCTCATTTGAGATTTCTTTTTGAGTAGGATGGCAATTTAAGACAATATATATGGTGCCAATGTTAAGGTTGAGTCCTAAGGTCGAGGTGCATTTTGGTAAAAAAATATCTCAACTTAGTGTCACATTGCAAAATAGATTGGGATGAGTTGAAATGTGGTTCAATTCCCTTATGATATATTACAAGCCAAATATATTGTAGTATGTAAACACTAAGGAACACGAAACACTGAATTCGTCTAAACAATATAGGTGCTATTGTATGCCTTTTTGTCTTTTGAGATACAATAACTTTGATGTTTACTTTTGCGCACTAATAGAATTGCGCAAAAGTTTCCTCCCCTTATATGAATTACTTTCATTTGCTCTGATTGGCATCATGTTTAATCAAACGAGTGATATTCTCTTTGATCCATTGCCTCCGGTCTATGCAAGATGGATTTGGCTTCAGTTAGAGAACACTATTGCCACAGTCTGGTTCTGTGGCGATAGTATTCTTTCGTCTTGAATTCCATATATGTAGCTTGTCAAATAACACTCTCTTAGTACTAAATCTAATAAATTGAAGCATTTTCTCCAGCACGATGAAATTCCACTAAGTATTCTTCCGCCTTTTTTTCGTTTTGTTCTCCGTTTAGTTTGCTTGAATTGATTTATCTTGATATGAGTATTGAAGGTTGAAGAATACCGGGTCAAGTAGCATCCATGGATGAGTCAGATCAACAATGGAGACCTAATGGTGAGGAGTTGTTGGATTTTCATATTTTTGCCTCTTTTGTTCGGAAGATTATTGGACAAGAGGGGTTTGCTCAGTGGTCAACACGTCACCAAAAGAGCAATAGCTCAAACAAAGGGGAGTTCGGAATATTATTGCATCAATGTTTCCCCAGTTTCTTCATGAGGTTATATATGGACGAAATAGGAAATTTTGAAGTGCATACATTTTTTAATCTTCATAGTGATTTTTCATTATCCTTCCATTTTCTTTTATACCAGCACTCAATTTGTTGCTTGGCTTTTCTTTTGGTGGGGTTGGGCATTTTTCTAGCTGTCAAGAGATTTGAAGTTGATTACTCAAAAGTTTTGAAATTTCAGTACTTCATATTGGGAACTCAACTGTCCAAATTTAGAAAAGTCTGAAACTTCTATTTTTTAGTTGTTTGGTATTTATCAGTATGAAACTTGTGGCCGGTTTGAAGTTTTTGTTAATGTTTTAATGGATTTGTGGTATATGATTCCTTTTAGGCAGGATGACATTTCTATGATCAGCAAAGTTGTTTTAATGGACTAGTCCCTGCAATTATTTGATTTTTCGGATGTTAAAATTCTTATGGAGATTTTTTTGACTTGTTTGGTTCTTTTTTTAATGGATTCAATTAGGTTTATTACTAGTATATTAGTTTTGTGCTTTAGCTGTACGTAAAAGTTCTCCATTATGATGGACATAAAATTAGGCTGCGGCGAGTCTAGCCACCTTATGAATGTGCATGGATAAGATGTGGCAAGTCACCAGAGTCTAGTCATCTTTACAAGCGGCCTTGTAGTGTTTAGTATTATGTGTAAGGATATTGCAAGAGCTTTGCTAAAACTCAGTCAGTTTGTGGTCATGGTCGGAACTACAAGCGATGTATGTATGATTATCTAAGGAGTGGGAGCTTTGGATGCAATAACTGCTTAACGAGTTGGGTTTTTGTCAAGTTCAACTTCATGCAGATAGCATCTTCTAGTTGTCGCCCAGAGGCGGACCTACATGGAGATGAGAAGGGTCAACGGAACCTGCTAGTCTCGGCAAAAATCGTGTATATATATTTGTATATACATCAAATACCCCTCAAATAATTTTGATGTGCCCCTCAAGTAGAAATGCTGAATTGCTCCATTGGTTTAACAAGTTACATTATGTCCTCCCTCACCAAAAGACTTGGGTTCGAGGCCCATCACTAGTTTTGTTTTTTTTTTATTTAGTGGTCAACTTGTTTTTTTTTCTTTATCTTTTCTAAGTTAATGAACAATAATTTAGTACTAGTACCTAGAAGGGGAAAAAATATTTCATTCGCAAAAAGTCAATCACCTTCTTTATCCTTATATCTAAGTTTATAAGTATTATCACTTTCTTGACATGTATAAAATTATGTACAAAAAGTCAATCACCTTTTTTTTCCTTATATCTAAGTTTATATGCATTATCACTTTCTTGACATGTATAAAATTAAGTAATTCACCAAAAGTTTCTCCAAAACAGTAATTAAAAACTCCAAAAATCCTTCTGCTTTCAAGGATCACTTCGGCAAAGTAGCAAACATCTATCGATTCAACGTGACTGAGACTCTGCTTGGATTGCTTAATAGACATTTAATCTTGATCTTATTTGACTAAGTTTTTTTTATATTTTTGAACATCATTTCGGTCACTGACTCATAGTCATTAAGTATTTAAGGAGTTAGTGCATCAAATTTTATCGTTATTAGCTGACGTATCTATGTCAAAGATAGCGGTGCCCCCGCTGCGCTCAAATCCTGAGTCCGCCTCTGTTGTCGCCTATGGTAGCTAACTTCATCTTAATCCTTCTATGCAGATTGACAAACCATATGTTCTTTTCCTGTATAGAGCTGGAGTGTCTGCTTGAGGAGTATGTTGGTGGTATGTCATCTGATCTGACTTGATGTTGACAAAGTCTTCTGGCAATAGACATTTGCAATGCATGGTTCTATTTGGTTGAAGTGATGACACTTCTTAATTAAATCACTTTAATAATGTCCCTACTCCCCTGTATTCATATTAACTGTCTACACCACAGGCCCATGATTTGCTTCTAAATATAAAGTAGATAGTTTATTCAACAAGCTTGTACCCTTTTGAGCTGCCAAGGGATGAAAGGAGAAAAAGTTGTCAAATAAGTGTGTGTGTGTCTCCTTCCATGGCTGTTAATGACAAAGTTTAACAAAGCAAAAAGGCCATATACAACTATTTAGTGTTTACATACTCCTGATTTATATGATGTTTATGTTACACTTGGACATCAGAATGCAATGTTTACAACCAAAAGAGCAACAACAATGATATTGAATCAGTCGGTTAACAATATATTCTCTATTCGGGAAAGTTTTGATTACACTGAATCAGTTAGTTAACAACTTGTATACGGTCGAAATCGGGTATATCCAATTTCGGTGGCAGGGGAGTTGCCTCGAGGGTAACCTCATAATAGATCGGGCTCGAGCTCGAAGATAGAACATCAAGCGTGGTGATCGAAGTGTTCATTGAGATCAAGGCCAGCAACAATCGAGATCAAGCATGACTGACTTCGAGTAAGGCGTAATAACAGAATGGCGACATGTCAGCAATCGGTCGAATATCACGGCGAAAATCACGGAACAGATCAAATCAAAGTGATTATTAGTGCCAATCATGAGATCTATTTCCGTTATTAGAGTTGCACCTTATTTAGGATTTCTCAATTATATAAAGAAGGATCCCATTCACTTGTAGAAAGAGGATGATTATTCACTGATAAGAATATACATATACGCTGCTTTCTTTGTTTTACTTATTGTTCATCGTTGTTTGTTCTATCCTCCATTGTTCTTATTAATTAACCTCGAGACTATCTCGAATCGAGGTCGAGGTATTATTTGCGGACCGGTTTAATTTATTTTATTGTCCAATTTATCTATTTAATTCGTTGTTTATTAATTGGTGCTGGTTCAAATCATATATCCTTAAAACCACAATATAAGTTTAATTGTTACTCAATTTTTAGGGTAAACAGTTTGGCACCCACCGTGGGGCTAAGGATAATAGTGATTGTTCAGTACTGATTCTAGTAAAACACATTATTTTATGCTTGTTCTTGTCAAGTATCTTTGCTTTCAGGTTAAAACATGTCAAACTCACAAAACGCATCCACACACGGTGACAATGGCCTCGGATTCAACGATGAAAACAAAAATGTGATTGCTCCAGGAGTCGAGGTGCCACAGGTTAATCTCGGGGGAGCACCGGTTGCCAACCCAGTCGATGTTAGTTCACACGTTTCTCTAAATGCGCACCTAGGCGCAAATCTCGATTGGAGCGTACGCAGAGAAGGCCGATCTAGTGGCCAAGGAACAGAGGGCAGATGAGACGAAGGAGTCGGACTCCAAGTGATATTCGAGATGCTTCAGGCTCAGCAAGCCGTTATTGCTCATTTGCAAAATCAATATAGAGCTCTGAATAGGGTCGAGCCGGAAACTATCCGCCGCACCGAGCCAATACTGGAAAGGTCGAATGGTAATGAATCGGGGACTGATCCTGCGGTAATGAAAATGCTCGAGGAGCTCAACAAAAGAATTGAATTAGGGGAGAAGATAATCGAAGCCAACGATAAAAAAGTGGAGACATACAACTCTCGAGTTGATCAGATACCGGGGACACCGCCAATCTTTAAAGGGATGGATTCGAAGAAGTTCGTACAAAAGTCGTTTCCTCCAAGTGCGGCTCTGAAGCCTATTCCAAAGAAGTTTTGTATGCCAGATATACCCAAATATAATGGGACCACCGATCCCAACGAGCATGTTACTTCATATACATGCGCCATCAAGGGTAACGATTTAGAAGATGATGAAATCGAATCTGGGTTGTTGAAACAATTCGGAGAGACCCTTTCAAAGGGAGCACTAATTTGATATCACAACCTGCCACCAAATTCAATCGACTTATTTGCGATGTTAACAGATTCTTTCGTAAAGGCACACGCTAGGGTCATAAAGGCCGCAACAAATAAATCGGACATTTTCAAAGTAAGACAAAGGGATAATGAAATGCTGAGGGAGTTCGTGTCTCGATTTCAAATGGAACGCATGGAGTTGCCACCGGTCACAGATAATTGGGCCGTTCAAGATTTCACCCAAGGGTTGAACGAGAGGAGTTCAATAGCATCACGTCAGTTGAAACAAAATTTGATCGAGTATCCAGATGTAACTTGGGCAGATGTGCATAATCGATATCAATCGAAGATCAGGGTCGAGGATGACCAATTAGGAGCCCCTTCTGGTTCAGTACATCCAAACATGTCGGCAGTTAAAAACCAGAGGGACGTCGATAGGGAGCCACGGTCGAACAGAGACAGATATCAACCATATACCGCAGATCGAAAGAACAATGGTTCAGGACGCAATTCCGTCCGGAATGATCGAAGAAGTGATCAAGGACAAAATTCTCGGGGACTTATGAGCAAAAGTGGTTTTGACAAGTATGCCGATCCCACAGAGGCACCTTAGTTATCGGAATATAACTTTAGTGTCGATGCATCGGGCATTGTATCGGCAATCGAAAGGATCAGAGATACTAGGTGGCCCAAACCCATACAAACTGATCCTTCCCAAAGAAACCCAAATTTGATGTGCAAGTATCATGGCATGCATGGTCACAAGACCGAGGATTGCAGGCAATTAAGGGAGGACGTAGCACGTCTATTCAATGAGGGCCACCTTCGAGAGTTCCTCAGCGATCGAGCCAAGAATCATTTCAGAGAAAGGGGCGCCAACAGGAAAAATGAACAGGAGGAACCCCAACATGTCATTCATATGATCGTCGGTGGGGTCGATATTCCACAGGGACCCATATTCAAACGCACTAGGGTACCAATCACTAGGGAAAAACGAACCCGAGATTATGTGCCTGAAGGTACTTTATCATTCAACAACGAAAAACCAGAAGGCATTTCTCAGCCCCATAACGACGCTCTGGTAATTTCCATCATATTGAATAAAGTTCAAGTTAAGCGTCTTTTAGTGGATCCAGGTAGCTCGGCGAATATCATCCGATCAAGGGTCGTGGAGCAGCTCGGCCTACAAAATTGAATTGTACCCACAACTCTAGTCTTAAACGGATTCAATATGGCCAATGAAACAACTAAAGGGGAGATTGTTCTACCGGTGAACGTGGTTGGAACCATTCAAGATACCAAGTTCCATGTAATCGAGGGCGACATGAGGTACAATGCCCTGCTCGGAAGGCCTTGGATCCACAATATGAGGGCGGTCTCTTCGACTCTCCACCAAATAATAAAATTCCTGACGTCAGACGGTGTAAAAATAGTATATGGGGAGCAGCATGCTGCAAAGGAAATATTTGCGGTCGATAAGGTAACACTGATATCGACACTATCAACCTCGGAAAGGTCGAACATCAAAGGTAAACAGGAAGTCAAATAGCAATCACAGCCACCAACCTCGACTGAATCGGGAAAGCAGGGGATAGAAGAAGAAGGGGAGGATTTTTTGACCCCTCGGACTTTTATTGTTACCGAATATTCTGACGCCACCAAATCAGCGATCGAAAAGCTAGAACAGGTTATATTGATCGAGTACCTGCCCGAGCAAAAGGTTTACCTGGGAACGGGATTAACCCCCGAACTTAGGAAAAAGCTTATTCAATTTCTTATTGATAACATAGATTATTTTGCTTGGTCCCATTTAGACATGACAGGGATCCCACCAGAAATAATGACGCATCGGCTAAGCCTGGACCCTAGGTTCAAACCGGTGAAGCAAAAGAGAAGACCCCAGTTCGAGGTAAAGCACGTATTCATAAAGGACGAGGTAACTAAACTTCTCAAAATAGGGTCAATTCGGGAGGTGAAATATCCCGAATGGTTAGCCAATGTAGTTGTAGTCCCTAAAAAAGGGAACAAACTTAGAATGTGTGTAGATTATAAGGATTTAAATAAGGCGTGCCCCAAAGATTCTTTTCCGCTGCCTAACATCGATCACATGATCGATGCCACGGCCGGGAACGAGATCCTTACTTTTCTCGATGCCTATTCCGGATATAATCAAATCCAAATGAACCCGGAGGACCGAGAAAAGACTTTATTTATCACCAAGTATGGAACATACTGTTATAATGTAATGCCCTTCGGGTTAAAAAATGCAAAAGCTACTTACTAACGCCTAGTAAATAAAATGTTCAAAGAACAAATAGGTAAATCAATGGAAGTTTGTATTGATGACATGCTAATTAAGTCCCTGCGTGCAGAGGACCATTTGTCTCATTTGCAAGAAACGTTTGAGATTTTAAGGAAATACAACATGAAGCTCAACCCCGAGAAATATGCTTTCGGGGTCGGTTCAGGCAAGTTCCTTGGCTTCATGGTGTCGAATCGGGGGTTCGAGATCAACCTCGATAAAATCAAGGCCATCGAAGACATCACCGTCGTGGACAGTGTAAAAGCCGTGTAGAGGCTAACTGGACGGATAGTTGCCTTAGGCCGATTCATTTAAAGGTCACCGGATCGAAGCCACAGATTTTTCTCTCTACTCAAAAAGAAGAATGATTTCGCCTGGACCCTAGAATGCTAACAGGCATTAGAGGAATTGAAGCGATACTTATCGAGCCCACCACTGCTTCATACTCCAAAGGAAGATGAGAAATTTTACTTGTACTTGGCAGTATCGAAAATCGCGGTAAGTGGTGTCCTAGTTCGAGAAGAGTAAGGTACGTAATTTCCCGTTTATTATGTAAGTCAAACCTTAGGAGAAGCAGAAACTAGATATCCACACTTGGAGAAATTGGCACTTGCACTAATAAGAGCCTCTAGAAAGTTAAGACCATACTTTTAATGTCACCCCATATACGTATTAACCACTTACCCATTTCGTAATATTTTACACAAGCCCGAACTATCAGGCCGATTGGCCAAATGGGACGTCAAACTCAGTGGGTACAATATCGAATATCAACCCCGGATGGCCATCAAGTCTTAAATTTTAGCGGACTCCGTGGTCGATTTCACGCCAACCCGAAGTTGAAAAGGAACTCTTGTTAAAACCGGGTACATCATCGGGGGTATGGACCCTCTTCACAGACGGTGCTTCAGATGTGAAGGGGTCCGGGCTAGGCATCATTTTTGAAGCCACCCACGGGTAGCACTATTAGGCAATCTATCAAAACTTCTAGATTAACTAACAATGAGGCCGAGAACGAGGCCATGATTGCAGGTCTCGAACTAGGTAAAAGCTTGGGAGAAGAAGTCATTGAAGCCAAGTGTGACTCTTTACTGGTGGTGAACCAAGTAAACAAAACCTTCGAAGTTTGAGAGGATAGAATGAAAAGGTATTTGGACAAACTGCAGGTAACTTTGCACCGTTTCAAGGAATGGACTTTGAAGCATGTAACTCGAGAACAAAACAGTGAGGCCGATGCACTTGCAAATTTGGGGTCATCGATCGAGGAAAGTGAGATCAGCTCGGGGACTGTCGTTCAACTCTCGAGATCCGTGATCGAAGAAGGTCATGCCGAGATAAACTCTACAAGCTTAACCTGGGATTGGAGGAATAAATATATTGAATACTTGAAGAACGGAAAGCTCCCATCGGACCCTAAAGAGTCGAGGGACCTACGAACTAAAGTTGCTCGATTCACATTCGTTGAAGATGAAACATTATACAGAAGGACATTTGATGGACCATTGGCAGTATGCTTAGGACCAAGAGACACTGATTACGTTTTACGAGAGGTCCAGGAAGGCACTTGTGGGAACCACTGCGGCGTCGAATCACTGATTCACAAAATCATTAGAGCAGGATACTACTGGGTAGCATGGAAAAAGACACTAAGGAGTTTGTTCGAAAATGTGACAAATGTCAAAGGTTTGCACCGCCCGGAGAAAAACGTCATTCAGTCATGTCCCCATGGCCATTCATGAAATAGGGAATGAAAATCGTCGGTCCTCTGCCATCAGTCCCAGGTAAAGCTAAGTTCATTTTATTTATAACTGACTATTTCTCTAAATGGGTTAAAACACAGGCATTCGAGAAAGTGAGAGAGAAAGAGGTTATAGACTTCATCTGGGATCACATCATATGTCGATTTGCGATACCCACCGAAATAGTGTGTGAAAATGGAAAATAATTTATCGGCAGCAAAGTGACGAAATTCCTCGAAGACCAAAAAATAAAAAGGATATTATCAATGCCATATCACCCTAGTGGGAACGGACAAGCCGAATCGACGAACAAGACTATCATTCAAAACCTAAAGAAAATGTTGAACGACGCTAAGGGAAAATGGAGAGAAATTCTACCCGAAGACTTTGGGCATATCGAACAACATCAAAGTCCAGTACGGGGGCAACCCCATTCCCCTTAGTGTATGGCTCCAAAGCCTTGATCCCAATCGAAGTCGGGGAACCCAGTGACAGGTTTCGACATACAATAGAAGAGTCAAATCACGAGGCTATGAATACTAGCCTCAAATTATTGGATGAAAAATGAGAAGCCGCACTCGTTCGAATGGCTACACAAAAGCAACGAATAGAAAGATACTACAATAGGAGAACCAACCTTCCTCACTTCAGAATCGGGGACTTAGTCCTAAGGAAAGTCACCATCAACACTCGAGATCCTAATAAAGGGAAGCTCGGCCCAAATTGGGAGGGACCCTACTAAGTTCTCGACATCGTCGGAAAAGGATCTTATAAGCTCGGAACGAACAACTGCCAAATAAATGGAACATATCGCTTCTCAAACGGTATTATTGCAAAGGTATGACTTTATCCCCTTTTTAATTTATATATTAGACACTAACTCACTGCAGGTGTTCGATCGAAGAGATCGAGACCTCAGGTTTTAAAGCACGGGTTGCACTCTTTTTTTCTTAGATCGGTTTTTGTCCCAAGTGGGTTTTTCCGGCGAGGTTTTTAACAAGGTAAAAATTATGTGCTACCTGAGGACAATTCAACAGAATCCAAGGCTTTTTTACAATCAACCTCGAATACTGGGGGGTGTCACCCTTGAATGTTACACTTTCGAGGAAAATACTTCGTGTCAAAGGGTCTCGACAGAGAAACTTTGTAATGGGCCAAACGGCCGAATGAACCGTGTCCGTATAGATTAGTTGAGCCCCGATGGCAAAACATGTACGCATGTATGAATTATACAAAGAAGCGTTCTTTCTATATCAAGCATCTTGTGTCTCAAAGAAAATTTTTGACTATACAAGCTCCATACTTATGATTTTGTGAGAAATGGCTCAAGGGCCAAGTGCAAATATACCTCGTACAATTGGGGACTACCGTCGACGATCGACATATTCGAGTAATCTAAACTCAAATTCATAAGACCTCAAAGAGGCACCCCTCGATCAATAGGCCAAGAACATCGCTCTCGAGGACTAACACTTCGACTAAGTTTGAAGTGTTATTGGGAAATAAGCCCAAGAGGCATACCCAAAGGCTACGGCCAAATTAAGGCAGCTCAGAGACGTCCGAATCCCGCAATAAAAATAGACCTTCGAATTATTGGAAAACCCAGTTAGAAAAGGCTACCCTCGGTAAGTAATCAAAAGGGCTTCGATGAAATCAGCCCTAGAAAAACCTTAAGAGGTATCAAATTTTCTTAACACAAATGTGCTAAGGCAAAAAAAGCAAAGGGGTTTCAATCGACATCAAACCCTCAAAAACCCAATGGGTAAAGAATACGTGTTAAGGCATAAAGAAATTTTTTACTAATTCTTCTAAGCCGAAAAAGGGAAAAAACAGCCATCTTTTAGAGGCCATATCGCCCCAATCTAAAGAGCCTAAAGGCCAATACATTTAGAGTTTGAGATTTTGTTCTCACTCAATTGGGACCTAAGGGTTTCCCCATTCCGAGCTCAAATAAAGCTGACTTGAATATAGCGTGAGGATTCATCATTATTTGATATAAAACCTTAAGGGATCTGTTACTGTAAGTTCGAAACTTACTCGAACTCGGCTATGAAAACAGTACGATTACGGCTTCGATCAAGCCATCCGAAATCAAAATCCCAAACATATTGTTAAGCTCAGGGACTCGCCCTTGCTTGACTAAAAACCCTAAGGATTTGTTCTACTCTGAGTTTGAGTTATTGCTCGCTCGATTATAGAAGCTACAACAACCCGATTGCAACAAAGTTTTCACAAGGCAAAGGCAAAACAGAATTTATCATAAATCAAAAAGCGGAGACGAAACGAAAAGAAAAGGAGTCTTTCATATATGCAAAGTATTTACAAAGACCACACAGGGTCTTACACAAATTATTTCCTAAATGCCTAGTCTGCCTCGGGAGCCGCATCTTCGGGAGCTTCATCTTCATCTCCACCGTTCTCGGATCCACTCGCAGAGTCTTCATCATCGAAAAGCAAAGCTCTGTCCTCGTCCTCCAAAACCTTCGCACTCTCGATATCGGCCGTGAGGTCGAAGCCCCGAGCATGTACCTCCTCAAGAGTTTCTCTCCAAGACTGATGCCTAGCATGCTCGGCAACACGAGACAATCTAACCTCAGCAGCGTCAGAAATTTCCTTTGCCCGAGTGTTAGCAGCTTTAGCGTCGGCTCGGTAGGAGGCCACGAGCGCCTCTGCCTCGGATGTGGCCCTTGCAAGCTCAGCAGCCAACCGAGTCTCGAGCTTTTCAACCTTTTGGGCTCGGGCCAAGTTCTCCTCCTTCACACTTTAGAGTTGATGCTCAACCAAAGACAGTTGGGCCCGAACTGCATCTTTCTCCGAGGCGAGATGGTCCATGTTCTACATCTACCCCAAAGTCTCTGCCTCTTTTATCTTGGCCTCCTCACGAAGTTGTTCAACCAATTCGGCCTTCTGCTGAACCTGCAGAATCAAAGTGTTAGTCGCCAATATCAAGTTAATACATAACAAGCTCCCAAAAATTTACATTACCTGCTCAATGAGCTCGGTCTGATCTTGATGAGCACTTGTTAGCTCGGCTCGAATACTCATGATCTCCTCTTCTTTTTGAACATAGAGCAGTTTGAGGGTGTCTCTCTCCTCCATAAGCTTTTTGAGATCAACCTCACATCGGGCCAGCTCAACCCGGTATTTGGAGGACGCTTCTCGATGGAGCGCCGTAGCCTGTGCAGAAAGAAGAAAATCATACTTAGAGAAATAAGAACAAACGTAAGCATGGTAACATCATCGACCACAAGTAAAACTCACTTGGTTTAGAAGCCGTTGAGCCTCATCAAAAATGAGTGATGCGTCCAGGTCAGAAACATCATCGACCCCCGCGAAGCAGCCGCAAAATATATCATCCCATTCGAGGGCGGTCCCCACATCAGGTGTCCCCATGGACCGGGCATCCCGAAACTTCCCCTCAGAGAACATGGGGTCGGGCGGCGAATCATCAGTGTTAATTTCCCCAAGCGAGTCACTTGGGATATTTTCTTCTCTTTGAAGGGCCTCAGAACTAGACCCTTCGAGCACACCCACCGGTTGCTCATCACGGCAGGAGGCATCGTCAACACCCGATGAATCGGGGACTTTGCTCGGACCTTTCTTCGAGATCACCTCGGTCCGCGGCTAAACCTCCTCGACCGTCACCGGCTCAGCAATTCTCGAAACTTTGATGCCCTCCCTCTTCCGAGCCACCAGTAGGTAGTCGACATCTTCTCCCTCCTCGTCTTCATCTAGTAGCGTTTGGACTACATCGGCAGGCAGAACGGCGAGATCAGTCTTCGACTTTCGAGCCCTACTTTTCTTGGGCTTTGGGGTATCTGGTGGCGAGGCCCTTCTCCTTTTTTTATCTTTGGTCGGCTTCGGGACCTCCTCTTCCCTGAAGAGAGGTGGCCTTATAACGACACTATCTCCAAGACCTGTATGAGTAGAAATCAAGTTAAAAGGAAGTATTTCAAAGGAAAGCATCAAACACGGACAAGGGAACTTACCATGATTTTTTGCCTCATATCGACCCTTGGCCAAATCACGCCACGAGCGCTCAGCATACGAAGAGGTTGAAACCAATTGTTGAACCCAACCTGCAAGGCCCGGGACTGCACTAGGAAACCAGGGGGAGCTGCACCATAAAGAAGAATATAGATGAGAAGAGGTAAAGGAAACATAACAAGTAATCAAACGTTATCGGTGAAGTTCTACTTACACTTCATGTTCTATTCTTCGGGGAATGGCATCTTCTCGGCAGGGATTAAATCAAAGGTCCTGACTCGGACAAACCGGCACATCCATCCCCGGTCCTTGTCCTCGTCTATGCTCGAGAATAGCACCTTCGTGTCCCTGTGTTGAAGCCTTATCAGTACGCCCCGATAAAGACGAGGATGTATAGCCTAATGAGATGATCGAGGGTGAAATACATCCCCTCGATCTTTCTCGAGAAGAATCTGAGCAAAATGACAATGCGGCAAAAAGAGAGGTAGATCTGGCCTAGGGTTACCCGGTATTGGCGGCAGAAGTTGATTATGACAGGATCGACGGAACCCAGTGTGAAAAGGTAAGTATACAAACTTAAGAACCCTTTCATATGAGTGGTGATGACCTCTCCGGGGGTAGGAATCACCACCTCTTTATTCTCCCAGGGGCAGTCCTTTTTCACCTGCTCGAGATCGCCTTCGGATATCGAACAGATGTATCTAGACATGGGCTCACATCGGCCAGGAACCGAAGAGAGTTTTTTGACTTTAAAGTCGGAAGTAAGTTCACATGGCCCGGGGATGCATTCTTTGATACGTGGCTCCACCGGTGTTTTGTCATCGGACGGCAGCGATGAGGAGGCCTTTTCTTCGTAAGGAACGGTCTTTGATATTTTTGCCATTGCTATATGAGGTTTAAGGAAGAAGAAGACGGAATTTATGTTTTAATAAGAGATTGGCAAACGAAAACCGGCAAAATTGATGAACTTGAAGAAGATAGAAGAGCTTTTGAAGATTAGAAGAAGTTTGAAAGTAAGGTTTGAGAAGATTATGAAGGTGGCCTATTTATAATAGCCACTTTGACGGTTTGAAAGCACTGGTGGTCGACCATCAACTGGCGTTAATTAATGACCTTGGGAACTGTGCAGACGCGATGCTTCAATCGCTTATGTCGCTTACATCACGATGTTGATATCATAATTGATTGAGGTATTAAATCGAAGTCTCGAATTCGCTTCTTCTCGTTACACTCCAAAAAATGAGGGGACTATATGTACACGGTCAAAATCGGGCATACCCGATTTCGGTGGCTGGGGAGTTGCCTCGATGGTAACCTCATAATAGATCAGGCTCGAGCTCGAAGATAGAATATCAAGCCTGGAGATCGAAGTGTTCATTGAGATCGAGGCCAGCAATAATCGAGATGAAGCATGACTGACTTCGAGTAAGGCGTAATAACAAAATGGCAAGATGTCAGTAATCGGTCGAAGATCACGGCGAAAATCCTGGAACAGATCAAATCAAAGCGGTTATTAGTGTCAATCATGGGATCTATTTCCGTTATTAGAGTTGTACCTTATTTAGGATTGCTCTATTATATAAAGAAGGATCTCATTCACTTGTAGAAAGAGGATGATTATTCACTGAAAAGAATATACATATACACTGCTTTCTTTATTTTACTTACTGTTCATCGTTGTTTGTTGCATCCTCAATTGTTCTTATTAACAAATCTAGAGATCGACTATCTCGAATCGAGGTCGAGGTATTGTTTGCGGACCAGTTTGATTTATTTTATTGTCCAATTTATCTATTTAATTCGTTGTTTATCAATTGGTGCTGGTTCATATCATATATCCTTAAAATCACAATATAAGTTTAATCGTTACTCAAGTTTTAGGGTAAACACAACTATATCTCTGTTAGGAATCTGTCTTTTTTATTTCCTCCGACACTATTATTCACTAAGGGCTAAAGAAGTTGGTGTCCAATCCATCAACCACCAGATTTCATAATGCACCAGTCACTTGTACGACACTCGTCAATGTGCCCAAACACCCAAGAAACATGTTGAAACGCCACATGAAGCTTTTCGTGTCGGGCTTCCTGACGGAAATCCACATGAAGCAAGGGTAAACCAGAGTCAATGGCAACGTTATGCCACCAACAAAGGCTGCCAGATTTCCCAAAAATGGGAACGCCACCGATATAAAATATGTCAATTCGCTGAAGAACTTGATGCATGATCGGAGCCACCTCGGGCACGCCTTGTGCTGGCTACGTACATATATACTTTCCGAGTTGTCGAAGACAATCATGGCGTAGATTTGGAAGGTGCATAAGCAATGGATCACCACCATCAAGTATATTATGCCTGTTACCCACTTTGGTGTGCTCTCTTCGTGGTGCTTGGCAATTGCACCTATAATTCCATTCGCAGACATCTGTAAACCATTATAATGTTAATTCTGTCAGAAAAATATTAGGAAATATGATATCGTATAGCCGCTCTTGAAATAATACCTGAAAATATATATATATAGTTATAATTTTGTATTGCTGTAATAAATAATTAAACTTTCTGAAAAAATAAAACAGAAAGTTAGTAATACTTGTTTAACGAAATAAATTTTGGAAAAAATAGTATAGGAATAACTCGAGCCCACTGAATACACAGTGTGTTCTTAAGAAAATTATTCCCCTCAAGTACCCGAGGTGCTGGAATATATCCTCCCAGGATAGAACGATTTAACTCACCGGAGTGTTGGTACCAAAACACCGGTGAACAGCGAGCCATTCGAAGGCTGTAAAACACACTGGAATTTTTGTGCAGAAGAAGAAGAAGAAGAAGCTTAGAAAATTTCGTAAGGAAAGATTAAAAGGTTTGCAACCTTTCAGAAATAGCCATGGCTATTGGAACAGGGTTGTTTGAAATATTGCGGGAAAATATATTTAAAATAATCCGAGAAAGAAAACGGGCTGACCGAACCAGGTCACGGGTTATTCCGGATTGAATTTTTCGTTAATTATTTAATTAATTAATTAATTAATTGAAAGAAATTTTGTCCAAAAAGATTAATCAATCAATCGATCTTTGACCGAATCCGAATCCGAAGCCGAGCCGAGCGAGCGAGCGATGACGACGGCGCGAGGCTTTCCTTCTTCTTAACTCTTTAAGAGCTAGAAGAAGAGCAATTATATATATACCCATCAAAAGCCTTTTCTTCCTCCGATATGGGACAATGTCCCTTTACCAAGGAAAATTCAAAAAATTTATTTTTCCTCCATTTCTCATTCACCTTCTTTAAGCTACACAAGCTTAAAATTCCAACAATCCCCCACATGAATGGGGAATGGCTATAAAATAAAGGAATGCACGGACGCGTGTGTGTTTTACATGCAAGAATTAATTGCATCTGGATAAGTAGGTTTCCCTTTGAACTTTTCGTAGTGAACTTATATCGGATATACTCGGTCGATCGATAGATTTGATATCTTTGAACCGTCGAGCTTTGCTGTATACCTAGACAACATAAGTCACACAATCAATCCTTAACCATCTATGGTTCTCACGGTTGTGTTCGTTTCAGCCATGAACACTGCCTGGTTTCATGAGTGCTTAGAAAATGGGCCTTTACTTTCATTCCCCTTGAAGCGGCTTATACTTCATACTCATATAGGTGATTTCTAAACGTGTAATCCTGTAGACTTAGCAAATCATTAAAAACCTTTAAGCTTTGTTGACTCATCAAAAATTCTTAATGTTTTACCTCGATTTCTGAACATTATCTTCATCACGAGAATGGGTTGAGTTATTTGACAATGTTGAACCGTCATTCATAACTTTGTTTGATCTCTTTGAACCTAGATCGTGGGATCTCCAGTCTGCTAGGTAGAGTTACCGTCAAGATGACTTGTCCTAGACCTTAACCCCATTCCCTTTGATGATCTTTCAACTGCCTCTCTAGATAGGCCTTTTGTAAGTGGATCTGACACGTTATCTCTTGACTTTATGTAGTCAATTGTGATAATACCACTAGAGAGTAGTTGTCTAACGGTATTGTGTCTCCGTCGTATATGACGAGATTTTCCGTTATACATAACGCTCCCTGCCTGCCTATTGCTGCTTGACTATCACAATGTATACAAATAGGTGCCAAAGGTTTGGGCCAAAATGGAATATCTTCCAAGAAATTCCGGAGCCATTCAGCTTCTTCACCGGCCTTATCTAAAGCTATGAATTCAGATTCCATTGTAGAACGGGCGATGCACATTTGTTTGGATGATTTCCAAGACACTGCTCCACCCCCAATTGTGAAAACATATCCACTCATGGATTTTAACTTCAGATGATCCAGTGATCCAATTTGCATCACTATATCCCTCAATCACGGAGGGATATTTGTTATAATGCAAAGCGTAATTTTGGGTATGTTTGAGGTACCCCAAAACTCGTTTCATTTCCATCCAATGTATGTGATTGGGATTACTTGTAAACCGACTCAGTTTACTAATAGCACATGCTATATCTGGTCATGTACAGTTCATGATATACATCAAACTTCCCAATACTCTTGCATAATCCAGTTGTGAGTCATTTTCACCTTCATTCTTTTGAAGTGCATAACTCACGTCAATTGGAGTCTTGGCAATTTTGAAATCCAAATACTTGAACTTGTCAAGTACCTTTTCAATGTAGTGAGACTGTGATAATGCTAGACCTTGTGGAGTCTTGTGAATTCTGATTCCTAAGATCACATCAGCAACTCCTAAATCTTTCATATCGAATTTGCTAGCCAACATGCGCTTAGTAGCATTTATATCTGCCATGTTTTTTCTCATTATCAACATTTCATCAACATATAAACAAACAATGACTTCATGACCTGGAGTGTTTTTAATGTAAACACATTTGTCGCACTCGTTGATTTTAAACCCACTCGCCAACATTGTTTGGTCAAATTTGGCATGCCATTGTTTAGGTGCTTGTTTAAGTCCATAAAGCGACTTAACAAGTTTGCATACTTTCTTTTCTTTACCAGTTATCACAAAACCCTCAGGTTGTTCTATGTAAATCTCTTCCTCGAATTCCCCATTTAAGAAAGTTATTTTAACATCCATTTAATGGATTCCAAGACCATACACGGCCGCTAGTGCCACTAACACCCTAATAGATGTTATCCTCGTTACTGGCGAGTAAGTGTCAAAGTAATCAAGGCCTTCCTTTTGTCTATAACATTTGACAACAAGTCTTGCCTTATATTTGTTAATAGTGCCATCAGCTTTCACTTTCCGTTTAAAGATCCATTTCGAACCTAAAAGCTTATTTCCCGGAGGAAGATCTACCAATTCCCATGTATGGTTATCCAAAATTGATTGAATCTCACTATTGACTGCCTCTTTCCAAAACGCTGAATCAGAAGATGACATAACTGCTTTAAAAGTTTGAGGCTCATTTTCAAGCAAGAATGTCACAAAATCTGGTCCAAAAGAAGTAGATGTTCTTTGACGTTTGCTACGCCTTGGATATTCTATACTTGGAGTATTTTCCTTTGGTTCTTCCCGAGGTCGTTTAGGTCTTTCACTTAACGACTCACATTCAGTTTTATACGGATAGATGCTTTCAAAGAATTCAGCATTATCTGATTCCATTACCGTATTAACGTGAATTTCGGAATTATCGGATTTATGAACCAAAAATCGACATGTTTTACTGTTTGTAGCATATCCAATAAAAACGCAATCAACAGTTTTTGGTCCGATTTTAACCCTTTTAGGTAAAGGAAGTTGTACCTTTGCTAGACACCCCCCACACTTTGAAATATTTCAAGTTGGGTTTTCTTCCTTTTCATTTTTCATATGGAATAGATTGTGTTTTGTTGTGGGGTACTCTGTTGAGTATTCGGTTAGCTGTAAGGATAGTTTTGCCCTACAAACTTTGCGGTAATCTAGAACTTATTAATAAAGAATTCATCATTTTCTTTAATGTCCGATTTTTCCTTTCCGCAATTCCATTGGATTGAGGTGTGTAAGGTGCAGTAGTTTGATGGATAATTCCATATTCCAAACATATTTCTGCAAATGAAAATTCATATTCTCCACCCCTATCAATTCCATTGGATTGAGGTGTGTAAGGTGCAGTAGTTTGATGGATAATTCCATATTCCAAACATATTTCTGCAAATGAAAATTCATATTCTCCACCCCTATCACTTCTAATCATTTTGATCTTTTTATTCAATTGATTCTCCAATTTATTCTTGTATTGCTTAAATGCTTCAATTGCTTCATCCTTACTATTAAGCAAATAAATATAACAATATCGAGTGCAATCGTCAATAAAAGTAATAAAATACTTTTTCCCAACTCGAGATGGTGTCGACTTCATATCACAAATGTCAGTATGAATTAAGTTTAAAGGATTTGAATTCCTTTCAATAGACATAAGGATGTTTTACAAACTTAGACTCAACACATATTTGACATTTTGATTTATTACACTCGAATTAAGTAACACTTCTAAATTAATTAACTTCCTCAAGGTTTTGTAATTGACATGTCCTAAACGAATATGCCATAAATCATTTGACTCCAATAAATAAGAAGAAGCTATAATTTTATTCATACTGTCAACAATCATTACATTTAGTTTGAAGAGGCCCTCTGTGAGGTAGCCCTTTTCAACATACATTTTATTCTTGCTTACAACAACTTTATCATAAACAAATACACATTTGAATCCATTCTTAACAAGCAAATAAGTAGAAACTAAATTCTTCCTAATAGTAGGAACATGAAGAACGTTGTTGAGCGTTAACACCTTGCCGGAAGTCATCTTCAGGAATATCTTCCCATAACCTTCAATCTTGGCTGTTGCAGTATTTCCCATGGAAAGCTCTTCTTCGGGACCAGCAGTAGAGTAAGTCGCAAATGCTTCCTTGACAGCACAAACATGTCGAGTGGCTCTAGAGTCAATCCACCACTCCTTCGGATTTTTAACTAGGTTGCATTCCGAAAGCATTGCACACAGATCATCAATGTCATCATTCTTTTCCACTATGTTGGCATGTCCCTTCTTCTTATACTTTTTCGGGAGACGATAATCAGGGGCTTTGTGACCAGTTTTTCCATAATTGTAGCAGCTGCCCTTGAATTTCTTTTTGTTCTACTCCTTAGTCTGTCCAGAAGACCTCTTTCTCTTCTTACTTTTTGGAGCAATCTCCTCAATGATATTAGCTCCCATGATCGTTGAATTTCCACGAGACTTCTTCTCGGCTGTTTTGTTGTCTTCCTCAATCTTGAGACGAATCACAAGATCTTCCAACTTTATTTCTTTGCGCTTGTGCTTAAGATAGTTCTTGAAATCTCTCCACGAAGGAGGCAATTTTTCAATCATTGCAGCCACTTAAAATGCTTCATTCACGACCATACCTTCAGCAATAAGGTCATGAAAAATAAGTTGAAGCTCCTGAACTTGGGTTCCAATAGTTTTACTGTCTATCATTTTATAGTCTAGAAACTTGGCAACCACGAACTTCTTCAAGCATGCATCTTCAGTCTTGTACTTCTTCTCAAGTGCATCCCATAATTCTTTCGAAGTATTCATCGTACTGTACACATTGTATAAGTCATCCTCTAAAGCGCTTAAGATATAGCTTTTGCAAAGCAAATCTGCCTGCTTCCACGCCTCAACAATCATGAATTTCTCGTTGTCCGGCATGTCTGCAGCAGGCATTGGAGTTTCTTCACTAGTGAATTTCTGCATACCAAGTGTGGTAAGCCAGAAGAACACCCTTTGCTGCCATCCTTTAAAGTTGACTTCGAAAAATTTCCCCGATTTCTCTGCCGGTGAAACAGCAGTCCGGTTTGACGAGGCTATCGTCGTTGCCGCAATAGTCGCAAAACAATTTCCGTTATCAATTGCCATTTCTCACTGTAAACAACAGAAGAATTCAATTAATGGCAAAATCAGAACAGTAAACAATACTGTTATTAACAAAAATAGTATGTATAATAAATAAAATTGAAGTTTTTATATACTATTTCACAGAAAAACGATGAAGTTTTTATGTTCTTCAAATCGTTTTATGAATTTTAATACTCTGATGAAGTTTTTTATATCTTCAAATCAGAATAGTAAAATTCAGAAGGAGTAGAAAACCACACAGGTTTTAATCTTCACAAACAAAATATAGAATATAATAAAATAATTTTCTTAAGAATGTTATAATTCTGTATTGCTGTAATAAACAATTAAACTTTCTGAAAAAATAAAACAGAAAGTTAGTAATACTTGTTTAACGAAATAAATTCTGGAAAAAACAGTATAGGAATAAATTGAGCCCACTGAATACACAGTGTGTCCTTAAGAAAATTATTTCCCTCAAGTACAAGTGCTGGAATATATCCTCCCAGGATAGAATGATTTAACTCACCTGAGTGTTGGTACCAAAACGCCGGTGAACAGCGAAGAAGAAGAAGAAGAAGAAGCTCAGAAAATTTCGTAAGGAAAGATTCTGGGATTCAAACTCTATTTATAGAGTTGCTGGCATTGTTTCTGAAAAGGTTTGCAACCTTTCAGAAACAGCCATGGCTGTTGGAATAGGGTTGTTTGAAATATTATGGGAAAATATATTTAAAATAATTCGGGAAAGAAAACGGGCCTGACCGAACCGGGTCGCAGGTCATGGGTTATTACGGATTGAACTTTTTGTTAATTATTTAATTAATTAATTAAATAACTGAAAGAAATTTTGTCCAAAAATATTAATCAATCATTGACCAAATCCGAATCCGAATCCGAAGCCGAAGCCGAAGCCGAGCGAGCGATAACGACGACGGCGCGAGGCTTGTCTTATTCTTAACTCTTGAAGAGCTAGAAGAAGAGCAATTATATATATACCCATCAAAAGCGTTTTCTTCCTCCGATATGAGACAATGGCCCTTTGCCAAGGAAAACTCAAATATTTCATTTTTCCTCCATTTCTCATTCACCCTCTTTAAGCTACACAAACTTAAAATCCCAACATATATATATATATATATATATATATATATATATATATATATATATATACACATTTTTATATGTTATATACAAAGCAATATATAATTTTTTTACAATTTTGCGGCTATCACATATAAATCATTTCGATCGCGGGATAAAAGTGGTCTTTGCCCAAAGTTCTCGTTGATTTATCATATCCCACCTCTTCCCTATCATCTAGTGCCTTCAAGGTGTCTGCTTAGAATTTACTGACTCTAAATCTTAGAGTCGCATATGTTTACATCAATGTTTTACTTTTATTTTCTTGCTCAAAATCCGAAATTTTGATTATTTGAATAAAGCATACTAATAGTCTGTTTGGCCAAGCTTCTCCAAGGTTAAAAGCACTTTTTTTTCAAAGAAGTACTTTTTTTCCAAAGTTGAAGTATTTGGCCAAACTTTTAGAAGAGAAAAAAGTACTTTTTGAGTAAAAGCAGAAACAATTTTGGAGAAGCAGAAAAAATAGCTTCTCTTTCTCTCAAGGAAGATAATTAGGGCTCTCTTGTTTGGTGTCTCGTTTGAGCTTTGCAATCTTGAAAAGTTTGGAAAAACTAGAGTGTGTTTGTTTAAAACAACTTTCCACAAACGTACTTCTAGTTTAAGTATAGTTGGCCAATAGTGGAGTTCTGATTAATTTGTGTGTACCTTAATTTTTTATTAAATTTTTTATCAGACACTTGTTACTACCAAGGTTACATTTTTTCTTTAAAATTAAAGTCGTCTTGTGATGACGGGGGATTTGACATCGACCCCTACTATGTAGATCAATAACCAAAAGCTGAAAACATGAATGAGGGGACATAAAACTTAACCTCCTCATAATATGGATAAGAGTTGGACACGCCTAACTCTTTACAGTAAGCTTGCAAAAAATTAATGATATAAAATATAATACAAAGTGGAGAGTATACAATAAACAACAAAGAAGCTCCCTCCATAATGCATGTTAATGCTACACCTAATACGACAATTAACAGCATAGTTAGCTTAATTAGTCACTAGCATCAGATACAAAAGTAGTCTTGAAGGCTCATATTGTGAAGCTTGCTAATTGATCCTTATCCATAAAGCATAGACCTCTGGCTTGACTTGGGAGATCATGAGCAGAGAAATACCATTTAGTACTGGTTCTTTCTTATCCTTCTTTATGATGGGGTCTATCTCATTCAAAGTCAAAGTAATAGGCATGTGCCTAAGAAAAATATCTGGCTGGGAATTTTTTTGGTTTGATAGCCAACTTTGTTGAATTGTCAATATTAAAGAAAAAGGAGAAAAAGTATGTGCAAATTGTCAAATATAATAGGCTTTAGAGAGTGAGGCTTCGGCTATAAAAGGAGAGCTTCGGCTCTCATTTCTACACACCGACAAAGAGAGAAAGAAAGAGTGAGATTTCACAGACAGGGTATAAGAAAATAGTGTGTGAGAAAAATAGAGAGTGATAGATATTGTAGTGAGGTGAAAGTATCAAAATAGGGTTATTTCTTTTGAGTGTTGTAGTGATCTTTGGAGTATTTTACTCGGACCTACAAAGTGTAAAACATTTTGCTATAGTGATATCAGTTGCTCATCTCGGAGCCATAGTTTTTTCCCTTATTCAAAAGGGTTTTCCGCGTAAAAATCTTGGTGTCGTTGTCACTCTTTTATTCTTATTAATTATCATATCTCGGTGCTACGTTAATACTCTGCTTTTATTATTGTGAATATTATTTCTGAAGGGGGTTTATTCCCAATAATTGGTATCAAAGCATATGTTCTTCTCGCTCACAGAAGTACTAGTCAATATCGGTAGTACTACTCGGTGAAAAACAAATATCCGGAGTAAAGTATGAGGTAGCAAAATTCAACGAAGATAATGGTTTCTCAACATGGCAAAGAAGAATGAGGGGTCTGCTCATCCAACAAGGATTACACAAGGTACTAAATGTTGATGCCCAAAAGCCTCATACTATGAAAGCTGAGGATTGGGCTGACTTGGATGAAAGGACTGCTAGTGCAATCAGGTTGCACTTATCAGATGATGTGGTAAATAACATCATTGATGAAGACACCGCATGTGGCATTTGGACAAGGTTGGAAAGCCTATACATGTCCAAAATACTAACAAATAAATTGTACTTGAAGAAGAAGCTATACGCCCTACACATAAGTGAAGGTACGAATTTTTTGTCACATTCAAATGTGTTTAACGGACTAATCATACAGCTCGCCAATCTCGGAGTGAAAATCGAGGAAGAAGATAAAGTCATCTTGTTGTTAAACTCGTTGCCATTTTCGTACGATAATCTGGCAACCACCATCCTGCATGGTAAGACTACCATTGAGTTGAAAGATGTTACATCGCCTCTTCTACTCAATGAGAAGATGAGAAAGAAGCCTAAAAATCAAGGACATGCTCTCATCACAGAAGGTAGAGGCAGGAGTTATCAAAGGAATTCGTGCAACTATGGTAGATCCGGAGATCGTTGGAAGTCTAAGAACTGATCCAAATCAAGAGCCAGAAATTGCTACAATTGTTATCAACCAGGTCACTTCAAAAGAGATTTCCCAAAGCCAAGGAAGGGCAAAGGTGAAAGCAGTGGCAATAAGAACGACGACAACACAGCCGCCATGGTGTAAAACAATGATAATGTTATCCTCTTTATCAATGAGGATGAGGAATGCATGCACCTGTCAGGTCCAGAGTCGGAATGGGTGGTTGATACAGCAGCATCTTACCATGCCACACCGGTAAGATATCTTTTTTGTAGATATGTAGCAGGTGATTTCGGCACTGTGAGAATGGGTAACACAAGTTACTCAAAGATTGCGGGGATCTATGACATTTGTATCAAGACAAATATCGGATACACATTGATTCTAAAGGACATGCGACATGTACCTGATTTGTGGATGACCTTGATCTTAGGAATTTCTTTAGACCGAGATGGATACGAGAACTATTTTACAAATAAAAAGTGGAGACTCACCAAGGGATCATTGGTGATTGCAAAAGGAGTTGCTCGTGGCATGTTGTACAGGACAAATGCAGAAATATGCCAAGGTGAATAGAATGCGGAACAAGATAAGATTTCTGTAGATTTGTGGCACAAAAGAATGGGTCATATGAGCGAGAAGGGATGCAGATTCTTGCCAGGAAATCACTCATTTCTTATGCCAAAAGTACAACGGTAAAACCTTGTGACTTTTGTTTATTTTATAAGTAACATGGAGTCTCATTTCAAACATCGTCTGAAACAAAATTAAATATGCTTAATTTAGTATATTCTGATGTTTATGATCCAATGGAAATTAAATCGCTGGGCAGTAACAAATATTTTATTACTTTTATTGATGATGCTTCACGAAACTTATGGGTTTATATTTTGAAAATCAAAGATAAGGTGTTTCAAGTTTTCCAGAAGTTTCATGCTCTGGTTGAAAGAAAGAGAGGACAAAAGCTAAAGTGTCTCCGAAGTGACAATGGAGGTGAGTACACTTCAAGGGAATTTGAAGAGTATTGTTCGAGCCATGGGATCAGACATGAAAAGATAGTTCCTGGAATCCCACAACATAATGGAGTAGCCAAAAGGATGAACCGCACCAACCATTTTGGAGAAGGTGAGAAGAATGCTCAAAATGGCTAAACTACCTAAGTGATTCTGGGGTGAAGCAATTCAGACAGCCTGTTACCTCATCAATAGGAGTCCATCAGTTTCGTTGGCCTTTGACATCCCAGAGAGAGTTTGGACTAACAAGGAGGTGTCCTACTCGCATCTGAATATGTTCGGTTGCAGAGCTTTTGCACATGTACCAAATGAGCATAGAACAAAGTTGGATGATAAATCTGTTCTTCGGATATGGAAATGAAGAGTTCGGATACAGATTGTGGGATCTTGTAAAGAAGAAGGTCATCAGAAGCAGAGATGTAGTCTTCCGAGAAAGTGAAGTTGGAACTTCTGATAATATGCCAGAGAAGTCCAAGAATGGTATAATTCCTAACCTTGTTACTATTCCTTCTACTTCTAACAATCCCACAGGTGTATAAAGTAGGACCGGTGAGGTTGCCGAGCAGGGGGAGCAACCTGGTGAGGTTATTGAGCAAGGGGGGCAACTTGATGATGATGTCGAGCAAGTGGAGCACCCCACTCAGGGAGAAGAACAACCTCAACCTCTGAGGAGATCAGAAAGGCCAAGGGTAGAGTCATGCAGGTACCCTTCCACAGATCATGTCCTCGTGGGTGATGAGGGGGGACCACAAAGTCTTAAAGAGGTGTTTTCCCACACAGAAAAGAACCAGTGGATGAAAGCCATACAAGAAGAGATGGAATCTCTGCAAAAAAATGGCACGTACAAGCTGGTTGAACTTTCAAAAGGTAAAATACCACTCAAATGTAAGTGGGTCTTTAAACTCAAGAAAGATGGAAATGGCAAGTTGGTCAGATACAAAGCTCGATTGGTGGTTAAAAGCTTCGAACAGAAAAAAGGTATTGATTTTGACAAAATTTTCTCACATGTTGTCAAAATGACTTCTGTTCAAACAACTTTGAGCTTAGTAGCTAGCCTAGATCTTGAAGTGGAGTAGTTGGATGTGAAAACTACATTTCTTCATGGATATTTGGAAGAATAGATTTATATGGAGCAACCAGAAGGATTTGAAGTAGCTGGAAAGAAACACATAGTGTGAAAATTGAATAAGAGTCTTTATGGATTGAATCAGACACCAAGGCAGAGGTACATGAAGTTTGAATCATTTATGAAAAGTCAAATATACATAAAGACCTATTCTGATCCATGTGTATACTTTAAAAGATTTTCTGAGAATAACTTTATTATATTGTTGTTGTATGTGGATGACATATTAATTGTAGGAAAAGACAAGGGGCTGATCAAAGTTGAAGGGGGGTTTGTCCAAGTCATTTGATATAAAGGAATTGGGCCCAGCACAACAAATTCTGGGTATGAAGATAGTTCGAGAGCGAACAAGCAGAAAGTTGTGGTTGTCTTAAGAGTAGTACATTGAATATGTACTGGAACGCTTCAACATAAAGAATGCTAATTAAGCCAGTCAGCACACCTCTTGCTAGTCATCTAAAGTTGAGCAAGAAGATATGTCCTACAACAGTGGAGGAGAAAGGGAATATGGCTAGAGTTCTTTATTCTTCAGTAGTCGGAAGCTTGATATATGCAATGGTATGCACCAGACCTGATATTTCTCATACAGTTGGTGTTGTTAGCAGATTCCTTGAAAATCCTGGAAAAGAACATTGGGAAGCAGTCAAGTGGATACTCAGGTACCTAAGAGGTACCGTAGGAGATTGCTTGTGTTTTGGAGGATCTGATCCAATCTTGAAGGGCTACACGGATGCTGATATGGCCGTTGATACTGATAATAGAAAATCCACTATTAGATATCTATTTGCTTTTTCAGGGGGAGCTATATCATGGCAGTCTAAATTGCAGAAGTGTGTTACACTTTCAACAACTGAAGCAGAGTACATTGCCGCTACAGAAGCTGGCAAGGAGATGGTATGGCTCAAGCGGTTTCTTAAAGAGCTGGAATTGCATCAAAAGGAGTATATCATCTATTGTGACAGTTAAAGTGCAATAGACTTGAGCAAGAACTCCATGTACCATGCAAGAATAAAACATATAGATGTGAGATATCATTGGATTCGTGAGCAGGTGGAGAACGAATCTTTACTAGTCAAAACAATTCACACAAGTGAAAATCCTGCTGATATGTTGACTAAGGTGGTACCAAGAGACAAGTTCGAGCTATGCAAAGAACTTGTCGGCATGCACTCAAACTAGAAGACATCGCTACCTCCTGTAGATGAATGAGATTGGAGGGGGAGATTGATGGGGTCCATCTCATTCAAAAACCAAAGTAATAGGCATGTGCCTAAGGAAAATATTTGGCTGAGAATTTCTTTGGTTTGGTAGCCAACTTTGTTGAATTGTCAACATTGAAGAAAAATAAGGAAAAGTGTGTGCAAATTGTCAAATATAGTATATTTTAGAGAGTGAGGCTTCGGCTATAAAAGGAGAGCTTCGGCTCTCATTTTTATACACCAACAAAGAGAGAAAGAAAGAGTGAGGTTTTACAGACAGGGTATAAGAAAATAGTCTGTGAGAAAAATAGAGAGTGAGCGATATTGTAGTGAGGTGGGAATATCAAAAGAGGGTTATTTCTTTTGAGTGTTGTAGTAGTTTTTGGAGTATTTTACTCGGATCTACAAAGTGTAAAATTTCTTACTATAGTGATATCAGTTGCTCGTCTAAGGGCCGTAGTTTTTTCCCTTATTCAAAAGGGTTTTCCACGTAAAAATTTTGGTGTTGTTGTCACTCTTTAATTCTTGTTAATTACCATATCTCGGTACTACGTTATTATTCCGCTTTTATTACTTTGAATATTATTTCTGTAGGGGGTTTCTTCCCAACACTTTAGCTAGTGCATCCGCGACTCTATTACACTCTCTATAGCAATGTGTGACGTGAAAAGCCTCAAAGTTTATCATGATTTTCCGATTATCCTCTATGTTGTGGCTTAAATTCTAAGGAGATTTTATCTTTTCATTAACCCAGTTGACCACCAACAAGGAATCTAATTTAACACAGATCTTGTTAATGCTTGGATCATCGCACCATTTAAGACCAACACACAAAGCTAGAGATTGATGTTTGGCATATTTCGATATGTGTTGATGTTACTTTACCCATATTTTAACTGCTTCTTGATGTTATTTGATCTTTAAAATGCCCAACATGGTTTAATTATTGGTTTTATGACTAATTGAGTTGTGTGTGGTGAATTAGGGTGTTTGGAGTGCAAAAATATGAAGAAAAGTGATCTAGGTAGAGGATGAGAGATTGGATGCGTCGCATCCAATCTAGAAAAAGATCAGATTTCGCGCACCCTTAGCAGTGAAGTCAGCCCATAGCATCCGCCATAGCATCCGCACCTGGGCAAAGCTGAGATGGAGGAACTAGGGGTGGATGCGTCGCATCCACCCTCGCATGCAAAGCTGAGAAATAGAGGACAAGGTGGATGCGTCGCATCCACCTTCGCAGGCAAAATTGAAATGGAGGACGAGGTGGATGCGTCGCATCCACCTTAGCATCAATCCCTGAAGCCGATTTGGACTAGGAATAGGAGAGCTTTGGCCCACGACTTTTGTACGCAATATATAAGCCAAAAACGCCTCCTTTAGGTTATCTAACATATTGGGAAGGGGGAAAAAGGCACAAAAAAGTTCTAAAACCACAGAATTCGTCTTGAGTTCCTATTCTCTCTTTCTTTTATTGATTCTTATGCACTCTTGTGAATTTTTGATGATTGCCTGAATATGAGTGGCTAAGAACCCTATTGTTCTAGGGTCATGGGTATACATGAATGTTGATGTTTGAAGTGTAAATTGACGAAATTGATTTTATCATATTGGGTTGTTTATTTAATTCTGTTTTCAATTATTTTGCCGAGTAGCTAACAGTGAAATACTATCTACGAATCTAGAGTTGAACTCAAAAGTGGGAACTCTAGATTGCATATAGAATTAAATAGAGCAAGTTCTTAAACTCGGGCATAGGGGAAAGGATTCGCAATTGGGATAGACATATACCTAATTGCCTTGCTCGGTTTCAATACAGGAATTGTACATGCGCTCTTGTTAAGTTTAATTCCATAGACATATAGGTATTAAGCTAGCTTGAATAGGCTAGTAAGGGCTCGGCAGACTCTTATAAGTAATATCAACCCTGTGAACCAACAATCCAGATAAATCAATTAGTTATTTTTAAGTTAAGAATGCAACATGATTGTTAAATAACCCGTGACCCTGGAATATTATCTCCCATTGATTGTTATTGAAAACTATTTAAGTGTTGTGTTGATTTCTGGTATTCCATTACTTGATAGTCTTTAGGTAGTAAATTAGACAATTATCTATTTTATAAGGAATCGATTGAATTGATAAGCTATTTGAGTTTGAATTAGTCAAAAGTTAATCATAAGTCCTCGTGGGAACGATACTCTATTCACTACTCTATTACTTGACGACCACGTATACTTGCGTGAGTGTATTTGGTCCCAACAAGTTTTTGGCGCCGTTGCCGGGGACCTAGAAATTAGCTACTTGACTGAGTTAAGCTGTTATTACTTATTTGTTCAAGTTTTAATTTTCAGTTTGCCTTGTTTGTATTCACAGGCTCTTCTCTTGAATGCGGAGGAGTAGAAGTGCAAACAACCTACTTCCTTTTGATCCAGAAATTGAATGAACACTTCATAGAGTGAGAAAGGAAGTCGAAGCCTGATATCACTGGGCATTTTGAACTCAAACAGTACATGGTACAGCTGATTCAGTCCACGGGACAATATGTGGGTCTATCTCATGAGGACCCGCAGAGGCACATTCAGAACTTCTTGGAAATTACGGACACTTACAATTATCCGAACGTTTCCAAGGACTATGTCAGGCTGACACTATTTCCCTTTTCACTGTTGGGGGAAGCTAAGGAATGGTTGCAAAAGGAGCCCGCAAACTCAATCCACACTTGGGATGATTTAGCAAGAAAATTTCTAATCAAGTTTTTCCCTACTAAGAAGACAAAATCGCTGAGAAGCCAAATTCTTGGGTTCCAACAATGGGATGGCGAGACACTTCGTCAAGCTTGGGAAAGATACAAGAAGCTACTCAGAGACTGCCCGCATCATTGTCAGACTGATGAGGTATTGGGTCACACTTTTGTTGATGGGTTAGATGAAGCATCAAAGATGAATCTTGACTCAGCTTGTGGGGGTAGTTGCATGGCGAGGCCGTATAGTGAAATACAACTCTTGCTAAATAACTTCACTGCCAATGACCATAATTGGCAAGGAGATGGGGATGCAAGAAGAGCAATTAAACAGAAGTCAGCCGGGTTGATTGAGCTTGATGACTTCTCAGCCATGAGAGCAGATATTGCAAAGCTGGCAAATCAGATGAACCGAATGACAACACAACAAATGCAACATGTACAACATATGTCTATTTGTTGCGAAATATGTGGTGACAGTCATATGAGTGACATGTGCCCCACGAATCCTGAATCTATATGCTATGTGGGGCAACAAAACAGAGGCTCTATGAATCAACATGCACAATATGGGAACACTTACAATCCAAATTGGAGGAATCATCCTAACTTCTCATGGGGCGGAAATCAACAGAATCAGAATCAGTATAGGCCTCAAGGAAATTTTAATCAGCCTCAGAAGCCACCCCAACAAAGAGAAGAGAGTACGAATGACTTGCTGAAAAAGTTGTTGCTAGACAATCAACAGCTCAGGACCGATTTCAGAAATCTTGAGAGGCAAATGGGGCAGTTAGCAGCAAATCAAAATACTAGACCTACAGGCTCTCTTCCCAGTGATACAGAGAAGAACCCTCAAGTTAATGCAGTTACACTTAGAAACAGGAGGGAACTAGAGGAAGTGCCAAATAAGAGAAAGGAAAAACCTATACCTGAAGGGGAGCTGACACCTAAGGCAATACACGAGTCAAAGGAAAATGATGCAAGTTTAGAGCGAATGGAGGCTACAAGGCCACCACCACCTTTCCCCCAGAGATTGCAGAAAAAGAATGACGATCGCATGTTCAACAAATTTCTCTCTATGTTGAGTCAGTTTCAATTAAATATTCCATTAGTGGATGTACTTCGTGAAATTCCAAAGTATGCTAAGTACATTAAAGATATAGTGGCTCACAAGAGGAAATTGACTGAGTTCGAGACGGTTGCGCTTACCGAGGAGTGCACATCAAGGGTCCAAAACAAGCTTCCCCAAAAGCTTAAGGATCCTGGCAGCTTCACCATTCCAGTGCGAATCGATAATATTGATGTGGGTCGTGCTCTTTGTGATTTGGGTGCAAGCATAAATCTGATGCCTTTGTCCTTGTTTAAGCAATTGGGTCTGGGAGCTCCGAGACCAACCACGGTGATGTTGCAATTAGCTGATAGGTCCATAGCCTACCCCGAAGGAGTGATTGAAGATGTGTTGCTGCAAATTGGGAAATTTATCTTCCCAGCTGACTTCATTATTCTAGATTTCGAGGCTGATGAACAAGTTCCAATCATATTGGGACGACCTCTCTTGGCTACTGGTGATGCAATAATTAAAGTGAGGGAAGGGAAAATGATTATGAGGGTGGACAACGAGGAAGCAGTCTTCAATGTCTACAAAGCAATACAACTTCCCCGCCACTATGAGGAGCTCTCTATGATATCTGTTGTGGAGGTGGATGCGCAACTTCTCGACACGAGTGTATATCTAGAGGACTCTCTAGAAAAAGCAATCATGTTGTTTGATAGCTTGATGATTGATGATGAGGTTGAAAAAATGATGCATATCCTAGATGCATCATGTGCTTACATGCAAGGAATACACCCGTTTGAGCCCCTGAATAGGCCAAGTGGCCCCCCTCCAAAGCCGTCAATTGAAGAAGCTCCAAAATTGGAGCTTAAACCCCTACCCCCTCACCTTCAATATGCTTATTTGGGTAGTTCTGACACTTTGGCTGTTATTGTTTCTTCTCACTTATCTAAATTGCAGGAAGAAAAGCTATTAAGGGTGCTACGTGAGCACAAGCGAGCAATTGGGTGGACAATATCTGACATTAAAGGCATTAGTCCAGCTTTCTGCATGCACAAAATCCTCATGGAGGACGGACACAAGCCAAGTGTAGAGCATCAATGTCGACTAAATCCAATCATGAAAGAAGTGGTACGAAAAGAAGTGATTAAGTGGCTTGATGCAGGTATAGTATTTCCAATCTCTGATAGTAAATGGGTAAGCCCCGTTCAATGTGTGCCGAAGAAGAGGGGATGACTGTAGTAGTTAATGAAAATAATGACTTAATTCCTACAAGAACTGTCACTGGATGGAGAATTTGCATAGATTATAGAAAATTGAACAATGCCACCCGGAAAGACCACTTTCCCTTCCCTTTATTGACCAAATGCTTGATAGGTTAGCTGGCCAGGAATACTACTGTTTCCTGGACGGTTATTCGGGGTATAATAAGATTGTTATAGCCCCAGAGGACCAAGAGAAAACTATGTTTACATGTCCTTATGTCACGTATGCGTTCAAGAGAATGCCCTTCGGTCTTTGTAATGCACCTGCGACTTTTCAAAGGTGTATGATGGCTATTTTTAATGACATGGTTGAAAGATTTGTAGAATTATTCATGGACGATTTTTCTGTGTTTGGATGTTCTTTTGATAATTGCTTGATGAACCTTGATAAAGTGCTTGCTAGGTGTGAAGAGACGAACTTGGTGTTAAACTGGGAAAAGTGCCATTTCATGGTACGTGAAGGTATAGTTTTGGGGCACAAGGTGTCAAAAGATGGTCTACAGGTGGATAAAGCAAAGGTGGAGACGATTGAGAAATTCCCCCCACCGACATCCGTCAAAGGCATTCGTAGTTTCTTGGGTCATACAGGTTTTTATCGTCGTTTCATTAAAGATTTTTCAAAAATTTCTTCTCCTTTGTGCAGGCTTCTAGAGAAAGATGTCACCTTCAAGTTGGATAATGCATGTCTGAAAGCATTTGAGGAGCTGAAGGGAAGATTAGTGACTGCACCAATTATCATTGGCCTAGATTGGGCACAACCATTTGAGTTGATGTGCGATGCAAGTGACATAGCAATCGGAGCGGTTTTGGGGCAAAGGAGGGATAAAATCTTTCACTCCATTTATTATACGAGCAAAACTATGAATCCAGCTCAGATGAATTATACAGTTACTGAAAAGGAGTTGCTTGCAGTGGTGTGGGCGTTTGAAAAGTTCAGATCCTATCTAGTGGAAACCAAAGTCATCGTCTACACAGATCATTCAGCTATCAGATACTTGTTTGAAAAGAAAGACGCCAAGCCGAGGCTGATTCGTTGGGTCCTCCTCTTGCAAGAATTTGACTTAGAGATCCGAGATCGAAAAGGGACAGAAAATCAAGTGGCTGATCATTTGTCCAGATTAGAAAGTCGGAACCATGTAGCTGAAGGAGGGTCAATCAAAGAAACATTTCCTGATGAGCAATTATTAGCAGTCACCTCAGGTGAAGCCCCATGGTATGCAGATTATGTGAATTTTATTGCAAGTGGGGTGACACCACTAGAATTGACACCTGACAATAGAAGAAGATTCTTACATGATGTAAGGCGCTACATGTGGGATGAGCCATTCTTATATAGGCAGTGCGCAGATCAGTTGGTGAGAAGGTGTATTCCTGAGGAAGAGATGAATGCTATACTGCATGACTGCCATGCTTCGCCATATGGAGGTCATCACGGCGGGGATAGAACCGCCCAAAAAGTGCTACAATCAGGTTTCTATTGGCCAAAATTGTTTAAGGATGCACATGCCTTTGTTAAAAATTGTGATAGATGCCAAAGAACCGGAACTATCACGAGGAAACACGAGATGCCCTTGCAAAATATTCTGGCAGTAGAGCTTTTTGATGTTTGAGGGATTGATTTCATGGGACCATTCCCATATTCTAATGGACACAGGTACATCTTGGTGGCGGTCAACTATGTTTCTAAGTGGGTGGAGGTCATTGCTCTTCCTACTAACGACGCAAAGGTAGTGATAAGCTTTGTAAAGAAGCACATCTTCACACGTTTTGGGACTCCAAGAGTGTTGATAAGCGACGGGGGAACTCACTTTTGTAACAAATTGCTGAACAATATTCTTGCAAAATATGGAGTTAAGCACAAGGTTTCCACTGCCTATCATCCCCAAACGAGTGGTCAAGTAGAAGTTTCCGACAGAGAGGTAAAGCAGATTTTGGAAAAAACAGTAAGTGGGAATAGAAAGGACTGGGCCGGGAAGCTAGATGACGCATTATGGGCGTATCGCACTGCATACAAGACCTCCATAGGTACTTCTCCGTACAGGTTGGTTTATGGGAAGGCATGCCATTTGCCCGTCGAGCTTGAACACAAAGCATATTGGGCGATTAAAAAGCTAAATATGGAGATGGACTTGGCCGGTAAGAAGAGATTGCTACAACTCAACGAGCTTGATGAGTTTCGATTGCATGCGTATGAAAATGCCAAATTGTATAAAGAAAAGACCAAAAGGTGGCATGATAAGCACATCCAACATCGTGAGTTTGAGCCAGGTCAAGAAGTTCTCTTGTTTAATTCAAGGCTAAAGCTTTTTCCAGGAAAGCTTAAATCTCGATGGTCGGGTCCGTTTGAAGTGGTTAGTGTGAAACCTCATGGTGCGGTAGAATTGCGTGATACAGGTTCCAATGCGACATTCTTGGTAAATGGCCAGAGAGTAAAATACTATTGGGGTGGTGACATTGCACGTCACAAGACCTCGATGGATTTAGTGGAGGCATGAAGAACGTGTTGCGTCGTGCCGCGACGTTAAATCAGGCGCTTCTTGGGAGGCCACCCAAGTTAGTTAGTTCATTATTTTGTAGGAATTAGATCTTGTATGTATATATAAAAAAATAAAAAATAAAAAGAAAATAATTCAAAGAAGTCACTTAGGACGCGTCGCGTCCAAAAAAAAAAAGGGGATCCAGATATGGGAAAGCAGAGGGGATGCGTCGCATCTCCCTCAGCATGAAAAAAATTGACGGACCATTTGCTCAAGGCAGTGAAGTCTGTCTATCGTGTCCGCGTCGCGTCCAACCAATTTTTGGAGAAAGCAGAGGGGATGCGTCGCGTCCAAGCTCACACGCACAGGTAAGTGCTATATTTTAACACATCTTAGGCCAAAAACAAAATTCAAACATAAAAACAAACACGACACCCTAACATAAAAAAAAGCCCGTCTTCCTCGTTCTTTCTTTAATCCCAATTGCGACGCATCCAAACGCGACAGGTACGCATCATCTTCTTCGTTCTTTCTTTTTCTTCTCTCCTAATTCTCCTATCTTCCCTCTCTCAATGGTAGCAACAAGTTAGGTTTTGCCAATTTCAAATATCACACATGTGATTAAGAGAGGGACTGAAAAAGCCTGAGGTTTAGGGCTGTCGTTCTTGTTAGTTGTAATGGTTGCGAGATGATAAACTATAATTCCCTTCATCTCGTTAATTTTGGGAGGGTAGTCGCATCACCCAACTGATAGAATGAACTAGGCACAACTGTTGCATATCACATGTTCGATGAATTGACCGTGAGGTAAATTTGGGCGCCGGTGAAGTCTGAGTAACCGAGCAACATTGGTATATGCTTGTGTATAAGTGTGAGGTTATTTGTGTTGATTGTGTATAGCAATGTTTTGAGCCTATGATATATTGTCTAAATGAATTGAACATCCGGCACATGCTAGACATCTTGAATTATAAAGTGTTACGCGATTTACATTGTGTGAGCGCTATGCGTAATGATATGTCGTGAGAATAAGTGTGGGGTCGAGTGAGGTGCTATGTGCAATTGAACATGGTTAGTAAGCGTCGCTCGGATAAACCTCATGTTGGGCATAATGATATCTATATAGCCATGAGCTATAGTTTCATGAAGTATTGAATGGCATGACTCTGCGAATAATTGGAAGTGCAAGCTGTTGCAACTGTTTTAGAGCTGAACTTCACTGTTTTATACACTAATTGTTGATTTCTTTGCATTGCAGGTAATTAGGTTCATAAAATGGGAGCAACGAGTAAACCGTCCAAGCAACAAGACCAAGATAATAACAAGCAACTGCCCAAAAAGCCTACCGGAAAGGCAGCAGGTGCCCCAAATCCACAGAAAAAAAGGAAGCGGATGGAGAAGGAAAAGGAACTGCAGCCTAGGCAGTTAAGTGATGATTCAGAGCAAGAAGAAGAGGAACCATTAGTCAGGAGGACAGTGATGAAGGGTATTACAAAAACATCATTAAATCCACCAAGCAAAGGGATAGAGATAAGAGAGCCTGTGACATACCAGAGAAAAGCCTCCAAAAAGAGTGATCCGGCTGATAAGGGAAAGGAGAAGATTACTACAGAATCTGAATCCGAATCCGATTCGGATAATGACCTTCTACATGTCGACATGAGTGATGAAGATGAGGGTGAACCCATAGACCGAGTTGCTTGGGAGAAGAACTTTGTTAATGAGAAGGCATTCCGAGCCTATAATAAGATACTGGGTTCAAAGAAGTACATTCCAGAAAAGCCGATCAACATCGGAACACTTAAGAAAAAGTACCCAGAGTTTCTGAAATCAATTCGCGAGGTGCAACAATGGGGACCCATCTTGAAGGGTCACGGCAGAGCCAACCTCACTATTGTTAGAGAGCTTTACGCCAATTGGCGTCACGCCAGGGGCAACATTGTGAGAGTAAGAGGGGTAGATATTAATGTGTCAGCTGAAGCTCTGAATAATTTCTTAGGGGTGCCACACACACTAACAGATAGGTTTGACTCCATATGCAAAACACCAGATTATGCACACATTAAGTCTGTCCTATGCCCTACCAGGAAGGATGCAGATTGGAAGCATGGGAGTATGGAGTACCATTCTATAGTCAAGGAATTCATGAGTGTGTTAGCACGTGTGGCTCTAAATTTCATATGCAACCGCCTGATGCCATGCTAACACAAAACTGATGTCCCTCGTCACCGCGCACTAGTATTGTATGCTTTATTGGAGGGGATACCGCTCAACTTAGGAGCCATCATGCATGATCAAATGCAGCGCACCAGGATGAATTACAAGTGGAGGCTGTTCTTTGCAAATACCCTATCGGCTTTCTTGACAGAGATGGGAGTACTATGGGACAAGGAGAATGACGACATTGAGGCTAAAGCTCCAGGACCATACGATGTCACTCATGTTCTAGAGCCGAACAAGGGAAGGTCTTCTAAGCTCACCATTCAACAGTTATTTGAGCAGATGCAAGCAGATATGCAAGAGAACAGGGCTGAGTTGATAGCGACTCATATCGAGTTGAGTGCCACCAGGGATGAGTTGAGTCAGACTCGTGCGGATCTAAGCCGAGTCCAGACTGAGCAGGCAATGATGATGAGGGAGATATCATTACTCCTCAGAGCTCTGGTTCAACGTGCAGATATAGACATCTCACAGCTAATTGCATCGTCCACTGCCGGACCATCCACTCCTGTTCCCCCTATAGTCCCTGAGGCTCCACACACCAGGCCTACTGAGGTCAATGTACCACCTGCTACAGAATCAGCTCCAGTCGGTGATGATAGGACAATGACAGCCCTCCCTATACGTGAGGATGATGTTGCAAGGCCGGAGGGGGTCTTGATGAATGCCATGGATGCCGATGCTCTTCCACAGACTGCGGATGAGCCTTCCACCTTGACTTGAGGGAGTTTCTTTTCACCCTACTTTACCTTATTTTTGTGCATTGGGGACAACGCACAGTTCTAAGTGTGGGGTGGAGGGTATTCATATTTTTTTTTGTATGGATGAATATACTAAACTGTTACAATTTGATTGTTGGGGGCTGTAAGGATTAATGGCATGTAATAGTAGCAAATTTATCTATATGGAGTAACTCTCAGTTGATTCTTGAAATTAGTTTAGTATTAGGAGATTGACGTAGTAGCCTTGAGTAATTAGTAAAATTTTTGTGTAGGAGTAATAATCCCCTGTGATTTTTCTTTGTGCATCGGTTCTTTTCCATGGGATGTATTTTGAACCGGGTATTAAAAAAAAAAAAATCTTTCTTTCCTTTGAGAATAGATTAGAGTTTAGAAAATAAATAGAGGAAGAAATATGAGATTCATAGGGGCTCTTGACTTGTTTGATAGTAGCATGTTCAGGCTTTGGCATGTGTAGTGCCTTTCCTATGTTTTAAAATTGATCATGAAGCCTTTATAAATTGGATAGCATGTTTTATGGCACCTAATTCTCATTTTCTTGACTTGTGTTCACTTTGCGCTTAATACTAAATATCTTGTGGCTCCGTGAATACTTACATTGTTTGAGAGTCGGAATGGGGCCGTCCTTAGTGAGTCATGTGCCATGTGTGGTGAGATTTTTGTGTTGCCCATGTATTGTACTTGTGTCTAGAACTTGCCCGGTATGTGAGTTGAAGCGAAATTTTAGGTGATGCTCGGTTTGAAAAATGATTTTAGGCTTTCTTTGATCTTTTTGAGCTTATTACTTATCACAAATAAAATCTATCCCTAGTAACCCTTTTGAGCCTGTAGACCTTTTTATTTGGTACCCACATTACAAGCCTATACCCTTTTTATTCTTAATTGACATTGTTTTAATTCTTTTACCTCTTAAAGCACTTTAATTGTTAGATGAGTACTAAAAGAAGTAAGAAGGGACTAAGTGTAGGGTGACTTTTGAGTGGAACCAATGAAAGAAAGAAGGGTGCACTTATTTTGTAAAATAATACACCACTAGCGGAAATTGAAAAAAAAAAAGAGAAAAAGCGGAAATTGAAAGAAAGAAAAATATAAATGAATAAATTGTTGTCTTGTTCTTGCTAGTGGGTATGAATTAAAGTAGTGCTTAAAGAAAGAGGAAATATTGTTGGGGTGATATTATTTGTGAAATTGAAGTGGTGTTGAAGAATTTGCGCTTAAGTTATTTGATGATGTGTTAAAGTGCTTAGGAGGTTGAGTCACTATTCCTAAAATATATCCTACCTTTCCCTTAGCCCACATTACAACCATGAAAAAGTCCTAATTGATTTTAGATCGAGCGAGCTTACATTAGTAGAGATTTACATTAAGGGCAAGCCTATGGTACCAATTGCATGCATGTGACTTCTCTGTGAGAGCGAGCGATTTTCTTTGATATATGTGAGTCATTAAAATATTTGATCATGAGATTCGAATGTGTGGATTGAACTCGCTCTCTTGTTCTTGTTGTGAGGGCACATGGTTTCACGAGGGATAGGTAACATTATTAGACTTCTCTATGATGTTGGTTGTTCAAGCCATGAGTGCATTGTGATATTGAGTCGGTTTTTGAGGTTAGGATTGTTGTGAGCATGTTGTCTTTGTTCGAATATGTTTAAAGAAGGGCATAAGTAAAGGGAAGTGTGTGTGATGCATAGTCTAGAGCCTAATTGTTACAAATAACCATGGTCATAGGTGCAGCGTGCTTTGAATGATAAGAGCTTAATTTTGTTTCGTCTACTATAGGATGGTTTGTTCGAGGACGAACAAAGGCTTAAGTGTGGGGTAGTGATGTTTGGCATATTTCGATATGTGTTGATATTACTTTACCCATGTTTTAACCGCTTCTTGATGTTATTTGATCTTTAAAATGCCCAACATGGTTTAATTATTGGTTTTATGACTAATTGAGTTGTGTGTGGTAAATTAGGGTATTTGGAGTGCAAAAATATGAAGAAAAGGTGCTCTAGGTAGAGGAAGAGAGATTAGATGCGTCGCATCCAATCTAGAAAAAGATCAGATTTCGTGCACCCTTAGCAGTGAAGTCAGCCCATAGCATCCGCCATAGCATCCGCACCTGGGCAAAGCTGAGATGGAGGAACTAGGGGTGGATGCGTCGCATCCACCCTCGCATGCAAAGCTGAGAAATAGAGGACAAGGTGGATGCGTCGCATCCACCTTCGTGGGCAAAACTGAAATGGAGGACGAGGTGGATGCGTCGCATCCACCTTAGCATCAATCCCTGAAGCCGATTTGGACTAGGAAGAGGAGAGCTTTGGCCCACGACTTTTGTACGCAATATATAAGCCAAAAACGCCTCCTTTAGGTTATCTAACATATTGGAGAAGAGGAAAAAGGCACAAAAAAGTTCTAAAACCACAGAATTCGTCTTGAGTTCCTATTCTCTCTTTCTTTTATTGATTCTTATGCACTCTTGTGAATTTTTGATGATTGCCTGAATATGAGTGGCTAAGAACCCTATTGTTCTAGGGTCATGGGTATACATGAATGTTGATGTTTGAAGTGTAAATTGACGAAATTGATTTTATCATATTGGGTTGTTTATTTAATTCTGTTTTCAATTATTTTGCCGAGTAGCTAACAGTGAAATACTATCTACGAATCTAGAGTTGAACTCGAAAGTGGGAACTCTAGATTGCATATAGAATTAAATAGAGCAAGTTCTTAAACCAGGGCATAGGGGAAAAGATTCGCAATTGGGATAGACATATACCTAATTGCCTTGCTCGGTTGCAATACAGGAATTGTACATGCGTTCTTGTTAAGTTTAATTCCATAGACATATAGGTATTAAGTTAGCTTGAATAGGCTAGTAAGGGCTCGACAGACTCTTATGAGTAATATCAACCCTGTGAACCAACAATCCAGATAAATCAATTAGTTATTTTTAAGCTAAGAATGCAACATGATTGTTAAATAACCCGTGACCCTGGAATATTATCTCCCATTGATTGTTATTTAAAACTATTTAAGTGTTGTGTTGATTTCTGGTATTCCATTACTTGATAGTCTTTAGGTAGTAAATTAGACAATTATCTATTTTATAAGAAATCGATTGAATTGATAAGCTATTTGAGTTTGAATTAGTCAAAAGTTAATCATAAGTCCTCATGGGAACGATACTCTATTCACTACTCTATTACTTGACGACCACGTATACTTGCGTGAGTGTGTTTGGTCCCAACAGAGATTCTGCAGCATTATTACTTTCAATACCAAAAGGAGTTGCAAATGCAGCTATCACCTCCCCTTGGTGTCCTCTAATAAGGCCTCCACCACCACTTTTACCTAGATTTCCTTTAGAGCATCCATCAATATTAAGTTTAGACATACAGTCAAACCTCTCTATAACAGCCTCATTTGTTCCGAAATATTTTGGTTGTTATAGTGAAGTGTTGTTATAGAGGACATATATTATAACATAATATAATATTCGGTTCCGAGAATAACTCGACTTTTATAGTGAATGGCTATTATATAGGGATGTTATTATAGAGAGGTATGACTGTACTAGGTTGAGGGAGTTCCACCTGATGATATTTAGCTTTGGCTAGCTTAGCCGTTTAACAAATGTACAAAAGTTTCTTCTAATTTGTGGCTACATCAATCTGTCTGAATTGTTTGTGAATAATAATTATGGCCTCATGGCAAATCGAATGGACTACCTTAGGGATGTAGATTCTTTCTTGATCATACTTTTTTTCAGCATCTTGTCTTCCAAATGCCAATTAATTAGAAAGGGAATATAACTGTAGCATAAATTTTTGGATAGGATTTTGAAAGTTAGCAAACCACTGTCCAAGCATAGCATGTCTAATTCCCCCTCCAAAGTCTTTAATCCCAAATTGATTTCTAAAGGCATTCCAAACATTTTTGTTGAGATTGCTTTTTCTGAACAAATTCAATATCGAAATTGGAGGAGAAAGTTAGCAGCCATATTAGGACATATTAGGACGAGCTCATAATTCAACTATTGAGATGTCTTTCGTGGTCTAGGCCGTGACAAGGTATTTGAAACTTTGCCCACCACGTCTCAAACATGAAAAAGAAATAATTACTTTTTTTCATTTTCTTTTTAGGTTAAACTACTATGCGATAGTTGAGGAGAGCAAAACGTCTTTACCAAAACAATGTTCCAAACAACTTTTTAAAATTAATAAAAACTTTCTCCAGAAAACTTTTCTAGGAAAAAGTTTTGGAAAAATAGTTTAAGAATAGTCCAATAGTAATATTTCTAATATCTAATGCTATTTTCCAGACTAAATTTTGGCGTTATCTATTTGTCTTGTAAAATACCATAGTAAATGCTCAGTTTGATATAGATGGCTCATCCATTCTAATTGGGACCTCACAAAGACCATACCAAACATGAAAATGAAAAAAAAGGTTACAGTAGTCTTCTTTTTTGGCTATGTTAAAAAGCCATGCATATCTTCAAGATTAAGCTACAAATAGTTCGAAGCTTGACAAAGAGTGAATTATGGTTCGTTTAGACTATTTTAAGATCTTAGAAATAATGGCAGAACTATATTCGGTAAGGGTCGTACGATCCAGTAATTTTTGCTTAGATCATATATTTGTATTAAAGAATTCATTAATATGTATAAATATTTAACCGAACCAAATAACTAAACCAAGCTACGGGTTCAGTGGCAACTTCAGAACTCATAAACTTCAAAATCTGGCTCCGCCTCTACTTAGAAACGACATAACACGAAGACAATCTTAATATGTTATAATCAAATATTAATCATAAAATTCCTCTCAGAATTATTTACGACAAAGTGTATTAATGGATTAATGTTCTGAACTCAATAGTTTTGAACTTCCAATAATTTGTCCGTGTGAAAATAACCTAGAATTTGTATCTCTAATTACATCTTCCAGTCATAACCTAAGCTTCTTGAACAAGAACCACCAATAATTTGAATTCACACTATATATATATATATATATATATATATATATATATATATATATATATATATATATGTTATAATTATGAAATCATATCAACTCAAACCTTTTCCTTTATTATAGACTGCTTTTCTATATAGGGGCCACTTCTTTGACAAGACGCAGACAAAACTCAATAAAACATTATATTTCAAGGAGGCAAAAAAACAAGAACTTAAAGTAAAAAAACATTACTGTAGCAAAGGGATCTGACACCACTGAATCACTGCATTTTGCCTGATTCATGAAATCAAGAATCACAAGAAATGAAGTTACATCAAACATCCTTTGTGTTCACATATACATTCAAATTTTCAAAAGAAAAAGAAAGATCAACAAAAACAAAGAGCAGCAAACTTGAATTGTTTAATTATATATCTTTATGCAATTTACAAGAAGAAGAAAAAGATTAAGGACAAGGAAGAAAGAAATTAAGAAATACAATTAGTGACGGAAAATAATGGCTTTTGTTGCAATCTCACATCTGAAAATCTAACAAGATTACATCATTTTTCCTTCATAACATTGATAAAAAGAAGGGGAAGGGGGGGTGGGGGGTAAATGAATCTTGAAATTTTATGCATAAGTAAGACAAGTTTACAAAATATATCCACTTTTATTTATTAAACATTAATATGGAGTAGTAGAAACATAAGAGAATAAACCAATAATTTTCTCGTGTATAACATACATCAATTAATTTTTGTGACGCAACAAAGAAGAAACTAACACACTCTTCACATACAACACAAGCAAGAAGAGAAGGAAAAGAAAAGAATAATAATTATCATAACAATATTAATACTAACAAGTTCTACTAACACCTCTTTTTGCAATAAGATAAGCAAGATGCAAACAATTCATCTGTTGGACTCTGGATTTGCACCACTAGGAACTTCATGAGCAGCCGCACCATATTGTTGACTCGCCGTCCCGGTCTCACCGGCATTGACCGTGAAAGCAGTCGCAGTCGCAGTCGTGGTCATGGTCATGGTCGTGGTCTTGGTCTTGGTCTTGGTCGTGGCAGTGGTAGTACTGACAGGTGATTGCTTAGAATGAACTTGCATGGCGGATTCCTTGCTAGTTGGAGAATTTTCTAGGATAACTCTTCCATTTGTTGCTAAGGAAGAAGCTTGAGAATTGATAGGGCTAGTAGTTGAAATTATTAAGAATAGCCCAAGGAAGAGGAGAAGAAAGAGAGATTGTGATAGTGTTGTTTTTGCCATGAAAAAAGAAGTTGAATAACAAAGAAAAAGAACCACCCCCCAATAACCCTAGGGAGATCAATATCCATGAACCAAATGGAACACCAAGATGGAAATGCTAAAGGACAAAAAATCCAAGAAATAGGAAATAGAAAATTTTATGTTATTCTTACTATATATGAGAAGAAACTTTAGCTTCTCAATTTCAAACCATAAAGTAATGTTATGGCTATCAAGAGTTGCAATGTTTTCTCATCAAAATAGATGGATATAAATATGGGAAATCCTGTGAAGCATGACTTTCTCTTTCATTTTCCCATTTTGCCCCTCTTTTTCTTTTATAATAATGGTATCCGAAGCACCTCACACACAACTTAATTATTCCACCAGGTATTTGCTATCTCTTATCAGTACATTTATTGAGTAACTATGTCCACCAATACTTAAATATATATACGTATCAATTACTCTTTTTGTTTTAATTTAGATGACACGTTTCGCTTATCGAGAGTTAAACTGTGAAATTTGACCAATATTTTAAAATATATTTTATTATCATGTTAACATGAGAAAAATTACAACTTATAGTACTTTTTGTGTAGTTTTTGAATATCCAAATTTTAATTTTAAAATATTAAATTAAACTAATTTAATTTAACTTCAAAGTTTAGTCAAATTAACTCTCGATAAGCGAAATGTGTCGTCTAAATTAAAACATTAGTATTTTCGTCTAATACATATGAAGTAAGGTTAAGTTTTCATCCATGTGATGCCCTTATGAGAAATTAAAGTCAATTACACATTGAGGATGTAATTAATTGGATTATTATAGTCTAAAGATTAAAGGGATTTGGTTGACAAAACTTTTAATTAAATGACGTCTGAAGAAATCTATGTACAGCTCCATTATCTCACCAACAAGTCACATTGATGGTGATTTTTGCAACCTTTTATATGGCGCTGAATACTAGTTTAACATTTCAATAATTTTCCTAAATTTAAGCTTCCTTTTTTTAGTGCAGTTGCCTCTTTGAGAGATAACTTCATTTTGTGGTATTTCTCCCTAAAATGGTTTCTAATAGTATAATATATAGTATATTATTATTGCCGTGAGGAAAATTATTGACGAACCAACGACACTCAAAATAGAAATGTAATTTATGAAGGTAGAATATTTTGTATCTTTTTATCCTTAACATTCAATTTTCACTTTGTTAGGATCGGGAACTCGGGTAGTGCGAAATTTAGCCAAACAACGGTATAATGACAATAACAAAGACAATTGAAGTTGATAACAATAACAATTAAAACATATAAAGAAGACACCAATTTAACGTGGTTCGGTCAAAGTGACCTACGTCCACAAGCGGAGAGGAGCAATTTTACTATACCAATAAGAGTATAAAAGAGAGTACAAAATTAGAGTAAATACTCTAATTAATCCCAAATACCCTAAGGGAATAATCTCACAAGATCACTCCAAAGAAAGGGTTCACACAAGTGCTTCCCAACACTTAACTCTCATACAAAATACTCTTAGTAAAGGAAGAAAGGAAGAAACAAGAAATGAAGACTCAAATCTTGTTGGTGTGTCTAAAATGAACTAATGACCTTTCCCGTTTATAGGCAAAAAAGTCTTGGTCTCTTAGGTGTAAAAGAAGAGATATAACTTGTATAAATGATGTCCAACACACAATGCAATATTTTTGGGTTCCAAAGAATATTGCCAACAAAGTCTACACTTTGCAAAGATACTTATGCTTATGTGAGATGGACTCCATTAGCCAAAATATTGGCCATAATTACAAATCTCCATCTTGGCCTAATTTTGGCTGATATAGTAAATTTTCTCCACCTTCTCCGCAAAAGCCCCAATGGACATATGTCAAAATTTAATGCCATCAAAATCAGATAAGTTGTCTGATACCGAAATTGTAGTAAGGCCTATAATAGTGGATCACAATAAAGTATACAACGAACCAGATCTGTATGTTTTCATGATCACAAGAGCACCATGAGAAACTTTCAGAACTCTACATTCACTTGTGTACTTGCACCCAAGAGATTCTAGAGTGCCCAAAGAGATGAGATTTTTCTTCAAGTCAGGAACATGTCTAGTATCAGTGAGAATTCTCACCACACCATCGTGCATTTTGATTCGGACTGTACCTTTTCCAAGAACTTTGTAGGCAGCATTGTTGCCCATCAAGACAACTCCACCTCCAATAGATTCATATGTGGTAAATAAATATCGATTGTGACACATATGATAAGAACAACCCGAATCTAAAATTCACTCATTGTTAGATTTGAAATTATTATTAGTTGCTATAAACAAGTTCCCTCAGTCTCATCAGCAACTACACTTGCTTCGGCAGTGTCAGTATTTTTGTGCTCATTTTTCCTTTCCTTATACTTTTCTTTATTTTTCAGCTTATAGCATTCGGAAATATTGTGACCTTTCTTATGACAATAGCGACACTCTAAATTATTATATCTGGATATGGAGTCGGATTTGCCCCTAACAAACAAGCTAACTTCCACTTGAGTTCCACTAGCTTCCCTAGTAATATTACTATTTATATGTTCTTTTGATTTTAAGATAGATTTAATATCCTTATAAGAGATATTATCCTTTGCATAAAGCATAGTATCTCTTATATGCTTAAAAGATGGGGATAGAGAACAAAGCAGTAACACGGCTTAATCCTCATCTTTAATTTCAGCATCCATATTACTCAAATCCATAAGAATGGAATTAAAGGTGTCAAGATGAGAGAGAATAGAGGTGCCTTCACCCATACGAATTGTATAAAGTTTCTGCTTTAAGTAAAGTCTATTTTCCACTGTTCTCTTCATATATAAGGTTTTTAATTTTTTCCACATGCCTTTAGCTGTGGTTTCTACAGAAACTTCACGTAAAACCTCATTTGAGAGATTTAAAATGATACATGTTTTTGCCTTTTTGTCTATGATGGCAAACTCCCCATCCGTCATTTTATCCGGCTTCTTCTCATTTCCTTGCAACGCCAAGTCTAAGCTATCCTGAATTAGTATAGCTTCCATCTTTAATTGCCACATTCCGAAATTTGCACTTCGGTCAAATTTCTCAACATAGATCTTTGTTAGAGTCATTTTGGCTATTGAAACTAACCCCGTTAGATCCGGCTCTAATACAAATTTGTTAGGATCGGGAACCCGGGTAGTGCGAAATTTAACCAAACAACGGTATAATGACAATAACAAAGACAATTGAAGTTGATAACAACGACAATTAAAGTATATAAAGAAGACACAATTTAATGTGGTTCGGTCAAAGTGACCTACGTCTACAAGCGGAGAGGAGCAATTTTACTATACCAATAAGAGTACAAAAGAGAGTACAAAATTAGAGTAAATACTCTAATTAATCCCAAATACCCTAAGGGAATAACCTCACAAGATCACTCCAAAGAAAGGGTTCACACAAGTACTTCTCAACACTTAACTCTCATACAAAACACTCTTAATAAAGGAAGAAAGGAAGAAACAAGAAATGAAGACTCAAAGTCTTGTTGGTGTGTCTAAAATGAACTAATGACCTTCCCTTTTAAAGGCAAAAAAGTCTTGGCCTCTTAGGTGTAAAAGAAGAGATACAACTTGTGCAAATGATATCTAACACACAATGCAATATTTTTGGGTCCCAAAGAATATTGCCAACAAAGTCTACACTTTGCAAAGATGTTTATGCTTATGTGAGATGGACTCCATTAGCCAAAATATTGGCCATAATTACACACTTATTTCTTCAAAGTACAAGTAAATTACGTAACAAAATGTAGTTACTAGACATAACAAGAACATTAGTGCTCATGTTATATATGGATATCTCATAAATACTAATCGTGTGTGTACAGTTAAACCTCTCTATAACAGCCTTGTTTGTTCTAATATTTTTTGGCTACTATAGTAAAATGTTGTTATAGAAAATATATGTTATAACATAACATAAGAATCGGTTCAAAGAAAAACTTAACTTTATAGTAAATAACTGTTATATAGGGATATTATTATAGAAAAGTACGACCGTATGCATTTAACCCTTAAACAAAATGCAATTTGTTTCTTTTAGTGCAGCTCACATATATAGGATAGGAGCAGGAAAGGCCACAATAAAGATAACTTCACTCATGAGAGTCAAAACCATAACACTGTGGTTCAAGTTATGATATTTCACTACAAATTCTTTTAACGGTAGTAACAATTATTGCAATTTGATTTCGAGTCGTGGAAGTAGCCACTAATGCTTGTATTCGAATAGATTAGCTACATCACACCTTTAAGGTGCGGCTCTTCCCTGGATCCGGCGTGAATATAAAATGCATTATGCACCGGACTGCTACAAATCAGTAAAAACTGATGCAGCAACTTTTACTTGCAACTGTAATAAATCAAAATCATGCATGACACTGCAACTTTTATATGATATTTCACTACAAATCCTATTTATTGTTGATAAGACTTTCAATATTAAGGATTTATTTGTAGGCAATTAAAATGGTCACTAAAACCTAGTCTCAAAATCTTTGACACTAGGACTAGGTTGTCCATTCAAGGGAACAAAAGATCTACTTGTCTAATATGGTAAAGTAATTTTGTTGGAAAGTAAAGATAATATAGAACAAGTCAATGAAAAGAGGGTGAGGGTAGAATAGAAAAAAATGGTGGGGTGGGGCTTTTTGTAGCTTGGACTCTTGCATAAGATATCTCTCATTTTTGACACATACAAATCCATTTAAAATTACAGCTGATTTAGAGCCTTATCACATTTGATTATTATAATAATTATTATATAAAATTAAAGGTTGGCCAAAAGAAACAAAAGAAAGTCTCCATTGCTTTCTGCACCTGTCGCGCATTAGGTCCCCCCACCTGCACTTATCTTTAACAGAAACACATGCAAACTTGTACGTTAAGGCTATTCTTGTAATTAAATCTTGGGACATTTAAAATTTTTCTATTTTTACTTCGGTTTAAGTTGAACACGATAAATCGTTACCGTAAAGAATTTTTTACACTATTACATGTCGTCGACGGATATCTACACACATGTCGGGGAAAATTATTTGTATATATATTTATATATTTAAGGTTCAAAGTTTATGCAGCTGTATTAGTCGATTTAGGAGAGGAGGACACAACTTTACTTTTAATTTGCTGCTTGGGTTCAATTTGCATTCTAGCATTTTTTCAAATTTTTTTATTTACCGGTGGTGTTATCGATACTTTCAAATTCTGGGTCACCTCTATAGATGTAACAATTGGGTAAAAGCTACTAGCAAATTTGTATGACAGAAATCATTTTTCTAAGAAACTGTTGCACATATGAGGAAGTCATTCCCTTATGTTTGGCTATTTACAAACGGGAAAAATGACTTTTTCTTTACTTTGAATGAAAATCATTTTCCAAAATATTTTTTTTTCTCGGCTAATTCTATAAAATTCTGACTTGGAAATTTCCGCAATAGCCCTCTCTCTCTCTCTCTCTCTCTCTCTCTATATATATATATATATATATATATATATATATATAAAAATCAGAAATTTTCACAAGGATATTTAAATTTGAAAGAATTAAAAAAAATCCCGACAAAGGGTATTCAATATATATTATATACATCTAAAATCAATACTGTATTTTACATATATATACAGTATAATTTTTCGTACTTCGACAAAGGATGGTCAATTGACCACCCTTAACAAAAGGTGGCTTCGTCCCTATATATATATTTTAACTTTTTTGAGAGAATGCTTTTAACCAAAAAAAAATAAATAAATAAATGTTAATGAAGATTCAATTAAAGCTCCAAAAATTTGTAACATTAGTCAAATCAACGCCGTAAATTGATTTAAGATAATAAACCTGTTAGTGATATCCATTATAGTATACAGCCAAGAAAATCATGTCGCTCTTTATTTCCAGATTTCATGGATTAGTTTACCTTAAACCATTTTCACACTCATCACTCAATACCTAAGTGCATGTTAGTTCTCTTTCCTTTCTCTTTTATTTATTTTCTCCCTTTTTTTCTATTTTGCATTTTATTTGACTGGTGGTGTCACCGGCGAATACATCTCATTTTATGAGCTCAACTGTTAATTAAAATATTAATTATTATTAAATTGTTTATAATCTTAAAACATACTAAATACAATGCTAAGAATATAAAAATTAAACACATCAAATTTAACTGAACTGTCTTGGATAGAAATGGGGGTAATTGTGCGCACTTAATTAATCTCTTTTCTTTCTTCTTTTTGTGCAGTAAGAAGACTCATTCAATCTATTGGGTTTTTGACTTGGACCTCAAGGCTTCTAGGCCTTTATCTTTATCTGGACATAATTTTCAAGATGTACTTTAGTATGCATTTTCCAAGATTTAACTATTAGGTCCCAAAAAAACGAGTTTTAACTTTGAGATTATTGCCCCCTTTCGGTCTATTTTAATTGATTTTTTGGCCATTTTTACACATATTAAGAAATCCACCTTTTAGTATTAATTAACAATGAAATTGACCATATTAATCTTAATTTATTCATTAAAAATATAATAAATACTCCTAGGCTCTTTACTAACAGGGCAACTTTGGAAAAAAGAAGATAATTTCTTCTTGATATTTGAAAAATAATTAAATATTATGGACCACAAAATAAAGGCTAAAAAATCAATTAAAGTGGACCGGAGGGAGTACTGTTTTACATTCTTAATTTATGAGGGTAATCGAAGACACACTTTTAAGATAATTTTTTATTGAAAATTTTGACTGTGAATCTTAAATGAGAATGTTGAGATAGATGTGTGGGCATACCAAAAAAGATAAGATTAGGAATGAAGTTATTAGGTACAAGGTGGGAGTGGCCCCTGTGGAAGATAAATTGCGGGAATCAAGGCTGAGATGGTTTAGGAACGTGATGAGGAGAGACATCGATACCCCGGTTAGGAGGTGTGAAAGGTTGACCATGGCGGGTCTGAGGAAGGGTAGAGGTAGGCCAAAAGAAATATTGGGGAGAGGTGATTATGCACGACATGACATTGCTTCAGCTTACCGAGGACATGACCCTCAATAGAAAGGTGTAGAGGTCGAGAATTAGGATTGTACAACAACAACAACAACAACAAACTCAATGTAATCCTACAAGTACTGGGGTCTGGGGAGGATAGTGTGTATGCAGGCTTACCCCTCTATACCTTGTGAAGGTAGAGACGCAATATTTCCGATAGATCATCGGCTTAAGAAACACTAAACAGAAAGCAACCAACAATAACAACAAAAAAAAAAAAAAAAAAAACAAAGACACTATGCGTAATAACAAAGATCTAAAAATAAAAAATACAATAATATTACTAAAAATACTGGTAAGATTATTAACACAATATGGAATAACAAAGATCTAGGAACACGAAAATGTAAGAATAATACTAGTACTATCGGGACAATTAGGAAAAACTCTCGACTATCTATCAAATTGTTATTTTGACTGCAAATCTTCTAATTAACAGTTGATCATTCCCATCACTCCTCCTCAAAGTAGGAAACAAGAAATTGAAATCATCGATATTTTAGACCCTTCTACTGCTAAGAACCTCTCGCACACCCACAAGTGAATATAATTGTAATACGAGTGTATACTTCAATCAAATAATTATTGTAGATATTTACATAATCAGATTAGTTAAAAATTATAGATAACACAGTGCCAATTATACCTAGAATGTGTGGCTAACACGATTACTTATTACACACATATATATTATATTAAAAGCACAAAAACCCTTAACGAAATGTCGTTTGCCTTTTTTACCATTTAAAACTAGAGTTCAGATTAGACAAAATAGTTTTTTAATTATTATCCTAATATTTAGGAATATTTATTTAGTTATTATCTCCCTAATATTTAGAAATAGACATTTAATTATTTTCTTTATATTTAAGAATAATTATTTAATTATTGTTTTAATATTTAGGGCTTCAAAATTAATTAAATTTTAAATATTAAATCACTCCTTATTCGAACTATATACAAACTTCTATATCGAAGAATTTAAAATAAAGAAAGATTTTAGCTATATAAATTCTTTCCTTATAAATTTCATTACTTCTAACACCAAAGATTTAAGCAATAACTCTAAGCTAAATATTAAAAACGATTTGACTTAAATATTCTCTTACCAAATATTAGGAAGTTTGACCCTAGATGTTGTATCAATTTAAAATCTAAGAACTAAAATAAATTCAATTTAAGAAATTTTTTTAATGACAAGTAAAAGAAGGGTGGACAATACTTTATAATGGAAAGGAACGCTTTTTCTTAACATAATATTTTTTCTATTATATTTTGATTAATGGAATATAAATTGCGTGTCAATCGGTAATTATATACTCATTATCGTTATTTAACATTTCCCTTATATTTTGAAGTTTTTAATTAATTAAATTTTATGCATTAAATCGTTCACTATTTGAATTGTATATAAATTTTTAATATTACATATATTATACAAATTCTTTTTTAATTTAAATTATGTAAATTTTTATTTATAATTCAAATATAATTTTAATATAATATTTATATAATTATTTTAAATATATTTACTCAGATAGGGTACACGTGCAAAGCACGTACCCTAAAGCTAGTTCAAAAAACATATGAAAGCACATATTGCGACTCCATGCCTGCTGATAGAGGCACTCAATAACTATATAATATTAAAAATAGTAAGTTGATAAGGACTCGAGGAGATTTCTTATTCAACTGAAAAAGAACAAACTAACGTGTGATTGTTATGTGAAAACATGGAATTTAATTTCCACAAAAAAATCTTTGTATTATAAAACTACTTTTTGCAGTTTTGTCTTTATTTTGCCTCTCTTTTTCTTCACTAAATTCCATTTTCCATATTTCAATTGGTGAAGCAGAGGATCTAGCTAGCTTGGGTCCATAGTAGACTTATCTAATTTTCGTGCTTTTAGAAAAATTATTGAGGGTTAATGTAATGGTGGTTACTAAATTTTATTCATTATAAAAATAAAGTCACATCACTAAATTTTTTCACATTAAAATACCTAAAGTGTATGTGAATTTTGTAGGGGATACTGTAACGACACGGCCGGTCGTTTTGAGAGTTGTAATCTCATTCCCCTACTTACTGCTTATTTTGTACTTTATAGTTGTATTATGATTTGTCGGGGTAGTCAGTTCGAATCCGGGGAGATTTCGGAATGAATCAAGACACTTAGCTAGCGTTTGGCCATAGATTCTCAAATTTATTCTGAAAAATCTGATTTGGATGAAGTTTGATTTGAAGATAAAAATGTGTTTGGACATCTGTTTTGGGTGAAGTTTGGTTTGAAAAAATATAAAATATGACTTATACCCACAAGTTTTAAAAACTATCACAAATACTCAAAAGTACCATTATCAATAACATTTATTATATTATCGCAAATCATAGTCTTGAACATAAATAAATTTGATACAAAATTATCATTTTTATAATGAACTATATGATACACTATCAGATGACCGAGAAGACGAAGCAACATCGTTATAAAATAATAAATGGTGGGCTCTTTTATAAAATACAAAAGTTTGGGGCAATTTTTAAAAAATACAATAGTGATATTTTGGCCCAAAACCAGCTATTGAGCTGGTTTTGGGATTTGGGATTGGCCAAAATGTAGGCAAAATCTATGGTCAAACATGTGTTTGCCAAATAAAATCCAAGTTTATTTTGGCAAAATCTATGGCCAAATGGGTCCTTAGTCTCAAGGTTGAAAACTTAAGTTGAAAAGATTGACCGGATATTGACTTATGTATAAACGACCACGGAATAGAGTTTTGATGATTTCAATAACTCTGTATGGTGATTTTGGACTTAAGAGCGTGCCCGGATTTTATTTGGAAGTTCGTAACTAAATTAGACTTAAAATGGCTAAAATAGGAATTTAAGTTTGAAAGTTTGACCGAGGAGTTGACTTTTTGATATCGGGGTAGGAATCCAATTCTGAAAATTTGAATAGTTCTGTTATGTCATTTATGAATTGTGTGCAAAATTTGAGGTCAATCGAACTTGATTTGATAGGTTTCGGCATCGAATGTAGAAGTTGGAAATTCTTAAGTTTCATTAAGCTTGAATTGGGGTATGATTCGTGATTTTAGCATTGTTTGATGTGATTTGAGGTTTCGACTAAGTTCGTATGATGTTTTAGGACTTATTGGAGTATTTGGTTGAGGTTCCGGGGGCCTCGGGTGAGTTTCGGAAGGTTAACGGACCCATTTTGGACTTGGAGAACAGCTGAAAAATTTCTGGTGTCGAGCTCTGGTTTCCTTCTTCGCGTTCACGAGAGAGGTTTCGTGTTCGCGAAGGGGAGCTGGGGCAGGCGAGAATTTTTTCTTCGCGAAGAAGGGACCGCATTCGCAAAGGGTGATGGCAGCGTTCATCGCGAACGCGTGAAGGCATTAGCGTTCGCGTAGAAAGGCGAGGCCAGGCTGGGATAATGGGCATTTAAACTTCGCGTTCGCGAAGAGGAGATCACATTCGTGAAGGCCAAGTTTGGAAAGACATCGCGTTTGCGAGGTTGCCTTCACGTTGGCAAAGAGTAAATTTTGGACACCATAATTTTGTGCTTCGCGAACGCGAGGGACTTGTCGCGTTCGCGAAGAAGGAATGCCTAGATAGGAAGTTTAAGTTCTGTTCGTCCCATTTTTTATTTTTGACGAATTGAAACTCGAAAAGAGGCGATTTTCGGGAGATTTTCAAGGAAAACAACGGGGTAAGTATTCTTAACTCAATATTGGTCAAATTACCTGAATCCATGGTTGCTTTTAATATTTAATTGGTGATTTGAGTTGAAAAATTATGAAAACCCTCTTAGTTTAGATTGAAGATTTGAGGGTGGAGTTGATGTCGGAATTTAGTAATTTTGGTATGGTTGGATTCGTGGTTGAATGGGCGTTCATATTTTGTAACTTTTATCGGGTTCCAAGACGTCACGGGCAATTTTTGAGTTAAATTTTGGATTTTGTTGAAAATATTGTATTTTCATATGGAATAAATTCTAATAATTTATATTAATTGAATCGAATTAATTGCGACTAGATACGAGGCTTTTGGAGGCCAATTCACGAGGCAAATTACCCGGTTCGAGGTAAGTGACTTGTCTAACCTTGTGGGGGAAAATTCCCCTTAGGATCGGTATTGATGTGGTAATTGTGATGTGTTGAAAGTCGTGTACGCGAAGTGACGAGTGTGTACACGGACTAAATGTGGAAGGTTATGTCTTTAAATTGTGTAGATCACTGTTGCATATTAATTAAATTATTTTATCATGTTATATTCATCATCATTGATCTATTTTTATATTTTTTTTGAAATTTGCCTGACATTTTTTCTGCTAATTGCTTTACTTGTTTAGTTGAAACTTTGTTTCTTTTATTCTGTGCTCAATATTTGAAAGTTGAATTTCTTAATTGAATTATTATTAATATGAAGTATTTGACATTTTTAAATTTGTTATTGAGGCAACGTGCTAAAGAAATTGTGAAATATTATTTTTGTTGAGTTATTCATTCCCGAATATTTTGTGAGATTTTTATACTTATTGTGATTGAGCCGTGAGCTCCTTATTGTGGAAAATATTATTGTTGTTGATTTATTTTGGCAAGTTAAAATATTTGGGCACTTGAGGTACAAATTATGATATATTGTAATATTGATACGCATGCGGTAGTATAAGGTCTGGGTGTTGAAACGCATGCGGTGAGATAAGGGTGGCTTGATACGCGTGGCTAGTAGGGGAACTACTAGAAGTCATGTGGTGTGATAAGGATGGCTAAAACACGGAATGTTATTTCGGAAAAAAATATTTTCTTTAAAAATTAAATGTGAAGGCTCCCACGGTGATATAAGAAAATGAGATATTGTGAATTTATTTATGATTTGGGACAACGAGGCGGTACCTCGGGAGTGCCCTTGTTTATATTTTTTTATGGCTGTATTTGCCTTTGGTTATTTTGATGTTTTCCTTAAAGTTGTAAATTTCTGTTTTCCTTCCGCGAAGTGTTAATTGCCCTTATTCTGTGTAGTTAAATTATGACATACTAATTACTTGATTTATCTCCATTGTCATTATTATTATTATTATATTGTTAAACGTTTCTCCCTGTCTTTTATTATTCCATTAGGGCCTGACCTGACCTCATCACTACTCTACCGAGGTTATGCTTGGCACTTACTGGGTACCGTTGTGGTGTACTCATACTACGCTTCTGCACATTTTTTTGTGCAGATCCAGGTACTTCCTATTAGACCAGGCATCCGTGAACTTGCCGTACGCGGAGACTTCAAGGTATATCTGCCAGCGTCCGCAGACCTCAGAGTCCCCTTCTATCCTTATTATGTTGTTTTCCTTATTCTCTTTAGACTCTAATGTATAGAGATGCTTAGAAAAAAATTTAGAAGCTTTTGACTTATTTCTATCGGATTTAGGGAGTTGTAACTATTTGAATCGCAGTTTGATTAATTTTTTCATGTTAAGATTTGAGTTTCAGTTTTGTATTCCGCATAATTGATAGGCTTACCTAGTCTTAGAGACTAGGTGTCATCACGACATCCTACGGAGAAAAATTGTGGTCGTTACAAGTTAGTATCAGAGCTCTAGGTTCATAGGTGTTATGAGTCACAAGCATGTTTAGTAAAGTCTCGCGGATCGGTACGGAGACGTGTGTACTTATCTTCGGGAGGCTATGGAACTGTTAGGCAAATGTCCATTTCATTGATTCCTTATCGTGTGCATTGTTGACTTCGAAATTATAAACTTTTGTCTTTCTATTCTCTCACAGATGGTGAGGACACGCACAACTGGATCCGATGATCAGACACTCACGCCCCTTGTTAGAGCCGCAAGAGGCCGGGGCCGGGGCAGAGACCGAGCCAGAGGCCGAGGAAGACCACGTGGTGCAGCCAGAGCACCTGCACGAGCTGCTGTAGAGGAACCACCTGTAGCTCCAGTTGGACAGCAGGTACCTGAGACGCCTGTTACTACCCGTGCACTTCAGGAGACTCTTACTCAGTTTTTGAGCATGTTTGGCACTCTAGCTCAGGCAAGGTTGATTCCACTTGCTCCTGCCACATCTCAGGCCGGGGGAGGAGCACAGACTTCCGCCTCCCGTACCCCAGAGCCACGGGCCCAGGTTGACTATGCTCCAGAATATATACTAGTGCAGCCAGTTGTCCCAGTACGGCCCGAGGCTAGGGCAGCAATTTCGGAGGGGGAGCAACTCAGGCTCGAGAGGTACAAGAAGTACCACCCTCCCACTTTCAGCGGTTTGGCTTTAGAGGATGCTCAGGGTTTTCTTGAGGAATGTCACTGTATCCTCCGTACTATGGGTATTGTGGATTCTAGCGGGGTTTCTTTCACGGCATTCCAACTTAGAGGGACGGCCTACCAGTGGTGGCGAGCATACGAGTTGGATAGTCCGGCTGAGGCACCTTCACTCATTTGGACTCAGTTTTTAGATATGTTCTTGAGGGAGTATGTTCCTCAGAGTCTCAAAGATGCATGGCGCGCAGAGTTTGAGCAGTTGCGAGTATGCGTTCTGATTTAGTGATTTGGCTAGGCATGCACCAGCATTGGTTGGTACTATTCGAGAGCGGGTTCGTCGATTATTGAGGGGCTCCACCCTAGTGTCAGATTCAGCATGGCCCGAGAGCTGGAGATGCACATCGCATACCAGAAGGTGGTGTCAATTGCTAGGAGATTGGAGGGTATGTGGATCCAGGAGATAGAAGAGAGGGATGCTACGAGACCTCAAAATTCTGGCATATATAACAATTCTCGTGCCCCAGCTGCAGCCCGTCATGGTAGAGGCTATGTGAGCCATCCTATTCATTTAGCACTTCCAAATTCCAGCGATATTCCGGCTACTCCCAGACCTCAAGTTCTATATTATGCATTGCCAGTGTCTATTGTACCTCCTGCATGGGGTGCTTTCAGCGGTCAGTCCAGCCAATCAGGTCCGAGCCAGTCCCAGTGGCCACATCCTCCGAGGGCTTATTTTGAGTGTGGTGACACTCGTCATATTATGATGGATTGCCCCAGACTTAGAAGGGGTGTTCTTCCACAAATTTCCCAGGCCCAACCTATTCCACAGGGCCCTCAGGCTTCTAAGGCCATGATTACTGCACTAATTGCCACTCCACCTACACATCTAGCTAGAGGTGGAGGTCGGACAGGTAGAGGTCGCCCTAAAGGGGGAGGCCAGGCCAGATACTATGCCCTTCCTGCTAGGACAGAGGCAGTTGCATCCGATTCTGTTATCACATGTATTGCTCAGGTCTGTCATAGGGATGCATCAGTCTTATATGATCCAGGCTCCACTTATTCTTATGTGTCATTTTATTTTGCCTCGTATTTGAGCGTATCCCGTGATTCTTTGAGTTCTTCTATTTATGTATCTACACCCGTGGGTGATTCTATTATTGTTGACCGCGTGTATCGGTCGTGTTTGATTGTTATCAGTAGTTTTGAGAGCAGAGCTGATTTATGATTGCTCAGTATAGTGAATTTTGATATTATTTTGGGCATGGACTGGTTTTTGCCCTATCATGTTATCCTTGATTATTACGTCAAGACAGTGACGGTGGCTATGCCAGGTCTACCGCGGCTAAAGTGGAGAGGTACCTTGGATTATGTTCCTAGCAGGGTTGTTTCATTTCTTAAGGCTCAACGAATGGTTGAGAAGGGGTGTGATGCGTATCTGGCCTATTTGAGAGATGTTAGTGTTGATACTCCTACCGTGGAGTCAGTTCATGTAGTAAGGGATTTTCCTGATGTGTTTCTAGCGGATATTCCGGGTATGCCACCCGACAGAGATATTGACTTTGGCATTGATTTGTTACCGGGCACCCAGCCCATTTCTATTCTACCATATCGTATGGCCCCAACAGAATTGAAAGAATTAAAAGAGCAGTTACAGGAACTGCTTGATAAGGGTTTTTTTTGTCCCAATGTATCGCCTTGGGGTGCTCCTGTCTTATTTGTGAAGAAGAAAGATGGTTCTATGCAGATGTGTATTGATTACTGCCAGTTGAACAAGGTTACAGTGAAGAACAGGTATCCATTGCCTCGTATTGATGACCTATTTGATCAGCTTCAGGGTTCCAGAGTGTTCTCTAAGATCGACTTGCGTTCAGGCTATCATCAACTGAAGATTCGGGAGCCAGATATCCCGAAGACTGCTTTCAGGACTTGGTATGGTCATTATGAGTTCCTTGTAATATCATTTGGGCTGACCAACGCCCCAGCAGTATTTATGCACTTAATGGATAGTGTATTTCAGCCCTATCTTGATTCTTTTGTCATTGTGTTTATTGACGATATTCTGGTGTATTCCCGGAGTCGAGAGGATTATGAGCAGCACCTGAGGACTGTGCTTCAGACTTTGAGAGAAAAGAAATTGTATGCAAAATTTTCTAAGTGTGAATTCTGGCTTGATTCAGTAGGATTTTTGGGTCATGTGGTAACGACCAAGGGGATCCAGGTAGATCCGAAGAAAATTGAAGGAGTGCAGAGTTGGCCCATATCGTCATCAGCTACTAAGATCCGTAGTTTTCTTGGCTTGGCAGGTATTATCGCCAATTTTTAGAGGGTTTATCTTCTATTGTTGCACCTATGACCAAATTGACTCAGAAGGGTGCTCCGTTCAGGTGGACCGAGGAATGTGAGGAGAGCTTTCAAAAGCTCAAGACAACTTTGACTACAGCCCCAGTATTAGTATTGCCTACAGGTCCAGGGTCTTATACTGTGTATTGTGATGCGTCGTGCATTGGTCTCGGCGCAGTATTGATGCAAGACGGTAGGGTGATTACCTATGCGTCCAGACAGTTAAAGGTACATGAGAAGAATTATCCGATCCACGACCTTGAGTTAGCAGTTATTGTTCACGCCTTGAAGATTTGGAGGCATTATTTGTACGGTGTCCATTATGAGGTCTACATCGATCACCGGAGTCTACAACATCTGTTTAAACAGAAGGATCTTAACTTGCGGTAGAGGAGGTGGTTGGAGTTGCTTAAGGATTATGACATCACCATTCTTTATCATCCCGGGAAGGCCAATGTAGTGGCCGATGCCTTGAGTCATAAGGCGGAGAGTTTGGGCAGCTTAGCCTATCTACCAATAGCAGAGAAGCCTTTAGCCTTGGATGTTCAGACCTTGGCCAACCAGTTTGTTAGATTGGATGTTTCCGAGTCGAGCCGAGTTTTGGCTTGTGTGGTTTCTCAGTCTTCTCTTTATGATCGTATCAGAGAGCGTCAGTATGATGACCCTCATCTGCTTGTCCTTAAGGACACAGTTCAGCACGGTGATGCCAAGAAAGTCACTATTGGATATGATGGTGTATTACGGATGTAGGGCAAGCTTTGTGTACCCAATATAGATGACTTGCGTGAGTTGATTCTCCATAAGGCTCATAGTTCGCGGTACTCCATTCATCCGGGTACTGCAAAGATGTATCAGGACTTAAGACAACACTATTGGTGAAGGCGGATGAAGAAAGAACTAGTGGAGTATGTAGCTTGGTGCCTAAATTGTCAGCGGGTGAAGTATGAGCATCCGCGACCGGGTGGATTGCTTCAAAAGTTAGAGATTCCAGAATGGAAATGGGAGTGGATCACTATGGATTTCATTGTTGGGCTCCCACAGACTCAGAGGAAGTTCGATGCACTTTGGGTGATTGTGGATAGATTGACCAAGTCAGCTTATTTCATTCCTATGGTTACTACTTACTCTTCGGAGAAGCTGGCTCAGGTTTACATTCGCGAGATTGCCAGGCTTCATGGCGTACCGGTATCTATCATCTCTAACAGGGGTACACAAGAGTTTGCTTACAACAACAGCTACAAGTCAAGCATTCATATGGCCCCGTATAAGGCCCTGTATGGTAGGCGGTGCCGGTCTCCAGTGGGTTGGTTCAAATCAGCCGAGACTAGACTATTGGGTACAGACCTGGTTCAGGATGCTTTGGAAAAGGTTAAGTTGATTCAGGATCGACTTCGTACGGCCCAATCTATACAGAAGAGTTATGCGGATCGGAAGGTTCGTGATGTTGCATTCATGGTTGATGAGCGGGTCTTGCTCCGGGTTTTGCCTATGAAGGGTGTTATAAGGTTCGGAAAGAAGGGCAAGTTGAACCCGAGATATATCGGACCTTTTGAGATTCTCGAGAGAGTTGGAGAGGTGGCTTACAGACTTGTACTACCACCTAGTCTCTCTGCAGTTCATCCAGTGTTCCATGTTTTCATGCTCCAGAAGTATCACGGCGATCCGTCTCATGTGTTAGACTTCAGCTCAGTCCAGTTGGACAAGGATCTATCTTATGTTGAGGAACCAGTGGCCATTTTGGACAGACAGGTTAGAAAGCTAAGATCGAAGAGCATTGCTTCAGTAAAAGTACAGTGGAGGGGTCATCTGGTCGAGGAGGCGACTTAGGAGACCGAGCATGACATGCGTAACTATTATCCTCATCTTTTCACCACTTCAGGTATAATTCTAAACTCATTCTAGGACGAACATTTATTTAAGAGGGGGAGGATATAATGACCAGGCCGGTTATTTTGAGAGTTGTAGCCCTATTCCCCCACTTACTGCTCATTCTGTACTTTATAGCTGTATTATGATTTTCCGGGGTAGTTAGTTCGAGTCCGGAGAGATTTCGAATGAATCAAGACACTTAGTCTCAAGGTTGAAAATTTAAGTTGAAAAGGTTGACCGGATATTGACTTATATGTAAACGACCCCGGAATAGAGTTTTGATGATTCCAATAGCTCTGTATGGTGATTTTGGACTTAGGAGCGTGTCCGGAATTTTATTTAGAAGTCCGTAGTTAAATTAGGCTTGAAATGGCTAAAATAGGAATTTAAGTTTGAAAGTTTGACCGGGGAGTTAACTTTTTGATATCAGAGTCGGAATCCAATTCTAAAAATTTGAATAGGTCCGTTATATCATTTATGACTTGTGTGCAAAATTTGAAGTCAATCGGACTTGATTTGATAGGTTTCGGGATCGAATGTAGAAGTTAGAAATTCGTAAGTTTTATTAAGCTTGAATTGGGGTATGATTCGTGGTTTTAGCGTTGTTTGATTTGATTTGAGATTTTTACTAAGTTCGTATGATGTTTAAGTACTTGTTGGAGTATTTGGTTGAGGTCCCGGGGGCCTCCGGTGAGTTTCAAAATGTTAACGGATCGATTTTGGACTTTGAGAACAACTAAAGAATTTCTAGTGTCTAGCTCTGGTTTCCTTCTTCGCGTTCGTGAGAGAGGTATCGCATTCGAGAAGGGGAACTGGGGAAGGCAAGAATTTGTTCTTCGTGTTCGCGAAGAAGGGACCGCGTTCGCGAAGGCTGATGGCAGTGTTCATCGCGAACGCGTGAAGGCGTTCGCGTTCGCGTAGAAGGGCGAGGCCAGGCTGGGATAATAGGCATTTAAGCTTCGCGTTCCCGAAGAGGAGATCACATTCGCGAAGGCCAAGTTTGGCAAGGTATCGCGTTCGCGAAAAGTAAATTTTGGACAGCACAATTTTGTACTTCGCGAACGTGAGGGACTTGTCGCGTTCGCTAAGAAGGAATGCCTGGACATAAAGTTTAAGTTTTGAAAATAGGACTTCGTCCCATTTTTTATTTTTGACGAATTGGAGCTCGGGACGAGGCGATGTTTGAGAGATTTTCAAGAAAAATAATGGGGTAAGTGTTCTTAACTCAATATTGGTCAAATTACCCGAATCCATAATTGTTTTTAATATTTAATTGGTAATTTGAGTTGGAAAATTGTGAAAACCCTCTTAGTTTAGATTGAAGATTTAAGGGTCAAGTTAATGTCGGAATTTAGTAATTTTGGTATAGTTGGACTCGTGATTGAATGGACGTTCATATTTTATAACTTTTATCGAGTTCCGAGATGTGGGCCCCACAAGCGATTTTTGAGTTAAATTTCAGATTTTGTTGGAAAATTTATATTTTCATATGGAATAAATTCCAATAATTTGTATTGATTGAATCGAATTAATTGTGACTAGATACGAGGCTTTCAGAGGCCAACTCACGAGGCAAAGGCATAGCGGAGTAAAGAATTACCCGGTTCGAAGTAAGTGACTTGTCTAACCTTGTGTGGGGGAAATTTCCCTTAGGATTAGTATTGATGTGGTAATTGTGATGTCTTGAAAGTCGTATACACGAGGTGACGAGTGTGTACACTGACTAAATGTGGAAGGTTATGTCTTTAAATTGTGTAGATCACTATTGCATATTAATTAAATTATTTTATTCTGTTATATTCATCATCATTGATCTATTTTTATATTTGTTTGAAATTTGCCTGACATTTTTTTTACTAATTATTTTACCTGTTTAGTTGAAACTCTGTTTCTTTTATTCTGTGCTCAATATTTGAAAGTTGAATTTCTTAATTAAATTATTATTAATATGAAGTATTTGACATTTTTAAATTTGGTATTGAGGCAGCGTGCTAAAAAAATTGTGAAATATTAGTTTTGCTGAGTTATTTATTGCCGAATATTTTGTGAGATTTTTATACTCATTGTGATTGAGTCGTGAGCTCCTTATTGTGAAAAATATTATTGTGGTTGATTTATTTTGGCAAGTTAAAATATTTGGGCACTTAAGGTGCAAATTGTGATATATTGTGATATTGATACGCATGTGGTGGTATAAGGTCTGGGTGTTGAAACACATGCGGTGAGATAAGAATGGATTGATACGCGTGGATAGTAGGGAACTACTATAAGTCATGCGGTATGATAAGGGTGGCTAAAACGCATGATGCTATTTCGAAAAAAATATTTTCTTTAAAAATTAAACTAGTATCAGTACCCGCGCGATGTGCGGATAATTAAAAAGAATGATCTACACCATAAAGTTTAATTTGTTAGTGTTAATACCATCTTTACAACCAAACATTAAAAATATTTTGAATGTTCCATGAAAAATAATGATACTATTCAATTTGGTTGATATGAATGTTTCACGTAAAATAATGATGCTATACAATTTGCTTGATATGAAGCATGTACATAAGGGAACATTTTCCTTGAATTTCCTTGTGCAAAGTCAGTTTAAAAACATGAGAAATCTCTTTGGTTATCCACCACCTTCTACGTGGCCTTGATTACTTTTCTTAACTATGCTAGTAAACTTTTTAGCACATATGGACAATGATGTTGGAGCATGTATGGTTCATAGAGAAATAGAACGTACGTCAAAAAATAATAATGCTAAAACTGAAAAACATACCAATCTGCAACTCACACCAATGACAACAGCTTGTGATGGTACGGACTACGTTGCATCTAGCAAACTATGGAGTAATCGTTATTTACCCTGCAAATTGCAGAGATATCCAATCTTGAAAACTTGACATATTTTCTCATATTGTTTCTTCACTGTATGAGAATTTTACCTGGGTAAAAAGGCCAAACTCATCCAATACAAATATAATACTTTTATGTGCCAACCCGCACTCCCTGATGAGATACAGTAGAATGAGCACATTCACCAGGAGAAGAACAAATGAGTACATACATTTTTTTGAAGATTATCTAATTTGAACATTCATTTTCAAAAGGAAAAGAATCTAATTTCAACATTCTGAGGCACTTTAAAATTAAAAACCCGGGCAATGGGCTTTCCTTTGAATTTGGCAATTTCAGTTAGAATATCACATTTCACAACTCTGTTGTCACCCCAAATTGTATTATTTGTACCCAAGGGAGAATAATTAGTGATGTGAATTCCCTTTGCCTTGCAAAATTTCCTTAGTTCCTTTTGTTGCCACATTAGGTTCATCTCCACCTTTCAGAAAAGCAAGAAAACAAAGACATCTATGAAACAATTTTTGCAGTATCATATTTCTAACAATTGAAAAAAAAAACGGATACATAATAATTAAATGATACATAAGCCCAAGGAACAAGAGATAATAATAATTAAATGAAAATCCATTTAATAACGTATTAAATCAAATTACAAAAAACTTCTTTGTACACTAAATTTCTCGCTTCATTTGTTATTTGTCCATCGTCATCATAAACTAAAATCTTTAACCATTTTCTACTTGTCACTCGTAAAAGAGCGACATATAATTGTCCATGTGTAAACACTGATTTCTTCAAAAAGAACCCCATATGATACAGTGACTGACCTTGACTTTTATTAATTGTCATGACAAAAAATACCACAATTGAAAATTATCGTCGCTAGAGCTTAAAAGGTATTCTGTCACGACCCAAATTTTTTCTCCGTATGACGTTGTGACGACACCTAGTCTCTACGACTAGGTAAGCCTAATATTTTGCGGAATAATAAAATAAAAATATAAATATAACAACTAACTGTAAAAGTAACAACATAATTGGGTACCATGCCGCCTGGCATGTGCAATAATCAACTATTCAAAAATACACAGAAATTCCAAAACCCGGAACATCATAAGTTACAAGCTACAGAAGGAAACTAGTATCTCTATACACCAGAGTCTAATAACAGAAGTAAGAAAGGTAAATGACATAGGAGGGAATAGAGGGGGACTCCGAGGTCTGCGGACGCGGCAGATATACCTTGAAGTCTATGTACAGCAACAATCACTCTCAGCTAGTAGCGGGGCTGATAAGAAGTACCTGGATCTGCACACAAAATATGTGCATAAGAATAGCATAAGTACACCACAACGGTATCCAGTAAGTGCCAAGCCTAACCTCGATCGAGTAGTGACGAGATCAGGTCAGGGCCCTACTGGTATATATAAAATAAACTAAGACAGAATAAAATATTGCAGTAAAGTAAGTACTGAAATTTAATAAAGAATGAAATCATAGCAAGTCAACAGCTCAGTACATTGAAACAACAACAGGGGATCTCTCGAGATACCGTCTCATAGTCTCAAACGTAAATGTGCAGGGGGATCTCTCGAAATACCGTTCCGTAGTACCAAAGTAAATATACAGTATAGGGGGATCTCCCGGGATACCGTTCCGTAGTCCCAAAGTAAATATGCAGTACAAGGGGATCTCCCGGAATACCGTTCCGTAGTCCCAAAGTAAATATGCAGCTAAACAATAGAATTCAATAGTTACGGCACCAAATTCTACAGTTCAACCTAAGTACCAGTTAAGGAAGGACAAGTAAATTCACTAAACATGCTGCACGTAGTTTAGGTAAACAGTTAGGGCAAGTAGGCATGCTATTCTAATCTAGCAGGATACTACACATGCTGATGAAACTCAAATAAGAAAGAAATCAGGTTATTGCATAGTAGAAAATTCGGGTTTTTACATAATTAGCCCGTGTACGTACTCATCACCTCACGTACACGACGCTCATATATCAAAAACAGTGCAAATCCTAAGGAGAATTCCCCCACAGAAAGTTAGGCAAGCCACTTACCTCGAACCAAGCTCAATCAATCGGTAACAATTCCTTTTCCGCGAATATTCGACTCTGAATAGTCCAAATCTAGCCAAAATAATTACATATCATAAATACAACTATAATAGACTAATATAATTAATGAAATCAAGATTATTAATAAAAATTCCGAAATTCGTCCTAAAAAGTCGACCCGGGTCTAACCAAATCCGAAAGCCCATTCACTCACGAGTCTAACCATATTAAATTTACTAAAATCCGACACCAAATGGTCCTTCAAATCCACAAATTAAATTTTCCAAATCCCTAGCCTCAAACTCCCAAATTTCATCTTAAATACACACTAACTAGGTAGAAAAACAAATGGGGAAGCTAGATTATTGATCAAAAATAAGCACAAGGGACTTACCTCAAGAAATGCCTCGAAAATGCTCTCAAAAATCGCCCTAAACTGAGTTTGCAAAGTCCAAAATGACAAAAATTACGAAACCCTTTGGTTTTAAACATTGCCCAGGTATTTCCGCACCTGCGAAGCCTGGGCTCGCACCTGCGCGCCTGCTGGTGCGAAAATGTGGGCGCACCCGCGAAAACGACTAACCTTGGCTGCCTTCGCTTCTACGACCACTGGTCCGCATCTGTGCTATCGCAGGTGCGGAGAAACCATCGCACCTGGGACCTCTACTGATCTTTACCCCTTCCACACCTGCGATCAACCTTCCGCACATGCGGCTAATACCCTCGCAGGTGCGATCATACAGCAAAAGACCAAACTTCAGAAATTTTTCAACTTTCATTCCAAGTCCGTTAACCATCCGAAACTCACCGAGGCCCCCGGGACCTCAACTAAATATACCAACCAATCCTAAAATACTATACGAACTTAGTCGAGTCCTCAAACCACATAAAACAATGCTAAAATCACAAATCATCCTCTGATTCAAACTTAAAGAGCTTGAAACTTTCAAATTCGACAACTGATGCCGAAACCAACTAAACCACGTCTGATTGACCCCAAATTTTGCACACAAGTTATATTCAACATTACGGACCTACTTCAACTTTCGGAATTAGATTCCGACTCCGATATCAAAAATTTCACTACGGGTCCAAAACTCCAAAAATTCGACTTTCGCCATTTCAAGCCTAAATAAGCTACAGACCTCCAAAACACAATTCGTACACGCTCCTAAGTCCAAAATCACTCAACGGAAATAAGGAACCGACGAAACTCCATTCCAGAGTTGTCTTCATACAGTTCCGACTACGGTCAAAATCTTAAGACTTAAACCTCCATTTAGGAACTAAGTGTCCCAAAACACTCCAAAAAATCAAAACGAAACCTCCTGACAAGTCACAATAGAATAAATAGATATGGGAGAAGCAGTAAATAGGGGATCGGGGCTATTACTCTCAAAACAACCGATCGGGTCATTACATATTCTCGCACCAGATGGAGTCAACATCATTCTTGGAATAAACACTTCAATAACCCGATTTTAAAGTCATGTGATGATCAACCTTGTACCATTGCATAATCCCGATGATTGATCAATATTTTCCAATAACATTACAGGAACACCAACATTTAGAGTAATAAAGTGATTTGGAACTCCAGAATATAGTTTCATGAATTCGATCTCCCTCAAACAAAATTTTAAAAAGAAATTTAAGTTAGTAACAGTTCATGGTTATACAAAGATTATGTATTGTTATGTTGGTAAAAAAAGCCACAACATAGTAATGCATCAACAAGTATGAGTAGACTATGCCAATAATTCCAGTTTCATAGTTCATTCCGTATAAGAGATGAGAAAACAAAAGATATACACCAAAAATTTAAGCAAGCCAACAACACCTGCTACGTAGAAAAAAATTAGAAGCTGAAATATTGTGTATTCTCTGTTGAAGTACTTTTCTATATACAATCAAATATGCATGTCATATAATCATAATGAAAAACATATTTATCATGAAAAATATATGTCAACATGAACAAATTTAAAAGTTAGCATCATTACAAAAAGCAAAAATTAATTTTGAATTAATTAGGCGCATAACTTGAAGAAAATACATCACAACTCGAAAGACCAGAAAAAATAATACCAGGTAAAAGAGTATGTACTTTTTTATCTTGAATAATTAATTCAATTGAGTTAGAATTTTCTGGTTTCTCGCGGTATGGAACGTGCCATAATCTAACAACACGAACCTTAATATTCCAACTCATTTTGGACATTAATATTTCGTTGAATATAGTTATAATTTGAAGCCATATTTTGAAATGGGCACAATTTATTTGTGCGGAAGCTAAATCCTAAGCAATGTAGAGAAGCCAAACCTAAGCAAAAGTTGTTGAAATAAAAATTTCTAAGGAAAGACTATAAAAGGAGTCGGAACCTTAGTTTTTTGAAAACCTAATTTTTATAAAAAAGATATGTGTAAGTATCGAAAGGTGTATTTTGATTATGTCCTTGTAAAACAATACCTACGATTATCCAAAATGTACACAAATAAAGTTAGATACAACAAAGCTTGTATTACTTTTTATTATTTATTTTTCAAATAAAGAATTATTATTTCAACTTAAAAGGAATGTGGAAGATACACAACGAAAATTTAATTGATTCTTTCTCAAAAAAGTATACCTACCATAACTGAATTATACACAAAGTTTAATTAAAGATGCCTACAGTAATGTATATTGTACACAAATAAGGTCAGATACAAAGCTCATACAAAATAAAGAATTATTATTTCAACTTAAAAGGAATGTGTAGGATACAAAAACGAAAATTTAATTGATTCTTTCTCAAAAAAGGATACCTACTATAATTGAATTATACACAAAAAATTAATTAAAGATACCTACAATAATATATATTGTACACAAATAAGGTCAGATACAAAGCTTGTACTAAATAAAGAATTATTATTTCAACTTAAAAGGAATGTGTAACATATAAAATTTAATTGATTCTTTCTCAAAAGAGATACTAATCAAAATGACTGAATTACACACAAAGTTTTAATTAAAGATACCTACAGTAATGTATATTGTACACAAATACGATCAGATATAAAGCTTGTACTAAATAAAGAATACTTCATCAATCTTTAATTGATTAGTCACAAACGTCCCTACCATAACTGAATTATACAAAAAATTTAACTAAATTATACTACTCTATGTTATTTATTTTTCAAATTAAAATCTATATTTAATAATATAATATAGATTTTGATTAGTCACAAACGTCAAATATATTTCCTATCATAATTAAAAAATAATTCTTATTCAACTACTACTTCCTTTAATTATGTTTTTATTTATAATTCAAATTATTAATGTTGTCCTAAAATTGTTAAGTGGCTTCATTTTAGCTTGCCACTTGGCTTAATCACATATAGATTCGAATTATTTAATTTTTTTTCAAATTTTCTTATCTTTCAATTTAATATATTTATTACATTTATTTTACAGTGTAAAACTTGATTTGAACTACTTAAGAAAAGTCGTGGATTTGGATTAAAGATTACTTGCATTAACTATTATTCCTCCTTCTTTCCATTAATTATTAAAGGGAAGAAAGGTATGTGTGAGAATGTAAATCAAAATTTGAATTAATTTGTTTCCATTTTGATTTCAATAATTAATCATCTCTTTGTTCTTAGTTTGCCAAGTGGCTTCTTAATAGCTAGCCATTTGGCTTAATGTAACGACCCGACTTGTCGTTTTAAGAATTTAAGCCCCGTCTGGCGGTATAAGGCCCTGAGCATCTTCTTATTATGTGTATTGACTTGCGTGCGTGGTTGAATTCAGTTACCGGATGATTTGGAGTGATTTGGGACATTTGGCCCCCAAAATGGAAGCTTAAGTCTAAGGATTTTTATCGTAGTCGAAACTGTGTGAAGACGACTACGGAATGGAATTTTAATGATGTCAATAGCTCCGTATGGTGATTATGGACTTAGGAGCGTATCCGAAAAATTATTTGGAGGTCTGTAGAGGAATTTGGCTTGAAATGACAAAAGATGCATTTTTGGAAAGTTTGACCGAGGGTTGATCTTTTTGATATCGGGGCCAAAATCCGATTCTGAAAATTAAAATAGCTTCGTTATGTCAATTATGACATGTGTACAAAATTTAAAGTCATTCCAGATTGATTTGATGTGTTTCGGTAGAAGATATAGAATTTAAAATTTCAAAGTTCATTAGGCTTGAATTGGGGTATGATTCGTGGCTTTGATGTTGTTTGATTTGATTTGAGGCCTCGAGCAGGTTCGTGTTATGTATTGGGACTGGCCGGTATGATTGGACGGGGTCCCGGGGGCCTCGGGTTTGATTCGGGGTGGTTCAGGACCAAGTTTGGGTGTTTTGATGTTGTTGGGACTTTGTTCTTCGCATTCGCGAAGAGGTTCTCGCGTTCGCGAAGAAGGAAATTTTGTTGTTCGTCGTCTCACTTTAGAGGCTCATATCTCGCAATCTATAAGGAATTTGGAGATGATACAAAATTAAAAGTTGTATCCCTTTGTGTCTAGTTTTCAAAAAGGCAAACCATTTGTCATTTGTAATTTTGTACAAAAGGTTATGACCATTATACTAGAGGCTGTCTGAGAAGAGTTTGAAAATGACTTTTGAAGAATTTGTTTATCGCGAACGCAAGGGGAGTCTCGCGAACGCGAAGAACAAGCCCCTGAGCAGCAGAATAAAGTCCAAATTCGTGTCATTCTTCCATATTTGGATCAAGGAAGCTCGGGTGAAGCAATTTTTCGAGAGTTTTTCAAGAAAAATATTGGGGTAAGAATTCCTAACTTGATTTTGGTTAAATTACATGATTCTATTGTTGTTTTTATCACTAAATTAGTGAATTGAGTTAAAAATTTTAGAAAACTCTCTTGGTTTAAATTTAAGATTTGGAGGTCGAGTTGTTATTGGAATTCGATAAAATTGGTATGATTGAACTCGTATCGGAATGGGTGTTCGGATTTCATGAAAATTATGTCGGGTTCCGAGAGGCGGTTCCCGCATTGGCTTTTTGGAATAAATTTCTAAGTCGACGTTTTAATATCCAGAATTTGTTTCCGATGAATTTTAATGAAGTTATACAACTGATTTGGATAGATTTGAGCTGTCCCGAGGTTAATTAAAGCAAGAAGGTTATTTTGGAATATCGGCCTAACTTCAAAAAGGTAAGTGTCTTGCTTAACCTCGAGTCGGGGAATTACCCCTTAGGCATTGAGTCTTATGTGCAATTTGTGTAATTGAAAATCATTTACGCGAGGTGACGAGTACGTACTTGGTTTATATGTGCAAATTTTATGGAGTTAAAGTCTCGAGCATATTGTGTAGTAAATTGGATAATTGTTGGCATATATTTAATCATCTATTTACCGTGCCTAAATACTTGTTGTTGAATCTGTTGTTATATCACAATTTGATGTAATTGTTACTTGATTATTTATGAAATTTCGTGAATTTGCTGGTTTGATAATTATTGGAATTTAATTTCATTTTAGATTTTTTCCCCAGCAAATAATTAATTAAATGAGCTTAAGAAGATATATTTATATAATTATTAAAAATTTGGAGTTAATGAAGACTTTGCTTTATGTTGAGTAATTTCTATCTCTGTTGATTATTTTTTTGGGTGTTGTACACATTGTGTGGAGCCTTCGGCTATTTATTGTAAAATTAATTGATTTGGTTATATCTTTGGAATTTTGGTTATAGCCATTGGGCAAATTATGATATGAATTGATTTGTTATATTGCCGTGATAATTTTTTGTGTAAGTTGTTGTGTTGTGTTAATTATTATTTTGAAGATATAAGGGTGGCATTTCACCGTTTATATTATGTGGGTATAAGGGTGGCATTTCACTGTGTTCACTGTGGTTGTGTTTGTTGGAATATTGTCTGGGCGGAGCGATAAGGGTGACAATAGGAGCGATAAGGGTGGCAATAGGAGAGATAAGGGTGGCAATAGGAGCGATAAGGGTGGCTATTGATATTGTCTAAGTGGAGCGATAAGGGTGGCTATAGGAGTGATAAGGGTGGCAATAGGAGCGATAAGGGTGGCTATTTTCAGGAACGATATGTGATGATGTGGGGTTGATGATTTTCATGTAGTGTTGTGATTTGCTTGTGTTTATTTTTATACCTTGTGTAATTTGTCTTGTTGTTGGTAAATTGATAATAATCTTATTTATGTTTAAATTGGGAGCCTGTGGCTATTACCAGGCGGTTTATAAAATAAAATGTGGGCACGAGGTGCCGTGAATTGTGATATGAAATAGGGATATTGGCATGTGAATTATCCGTGTAGTTATGATATGAAATGTGGACACGAGGTGCTGTGATGAAATGATAATGATATTTGGCACGTGAATTGTCCGTGCAGTTGTGATATGAAATGAGGGCACGAGGTGCTGGGGAAATATGATGATTTAGTTATGGGCACGAGGTGCCGTAGAAATATGAAAAATGGGCTGAGACCCATGTTTACGAAAAATATGAAAATGGGCTGAGATCTGTATTTTTATGATTATGAAATGAGTTGTCACATGGTGACTTTTTAATTGAAAGAATTATATTCAAAATATTTATTTGGAAGGATTTTTATTCAAAACGAATTATATGAAAGAATTGTATTTGAAAGATATTTATTTGAGGAAATTATATTTGAAAAGATTTATTGAAAGAATTATATTTGAAAAATAATTATTTGAGAAAACTACATTTGAAAGAGAGTTAGTTGGAAGAATTATATGTGAAGAATATTTATTTGAAAAACTTGAATTAATTGGGCGTACATGTATTTATCAGTTGTTAAGTGATATTTATGGTATTCTTGTTGTCTTGCTGCGCATACCACTGGTTGTTTTATTCTGGCCTTATTGCTATTTGTTTTTTAGTATTTTGTATATTATATTGCACAGGTTATTAGACTAGTGAGTGTCTTGACTGTACCTCGTCTCTACTCCATTGAGGTTAGTCTTGATACTTACTGATTACCGACCGTGGCGTACTCATACTACACTTCTGCATATTTTTGTGCAGATCCAGGTATTGAAGATAACGGACTTGAGCAGAGTTAAAGCGGGATCGTAAGGATTCAAGGTAGAGCTGCTTGGTCGTCGCAGTCCCTTAGAGTCTTTTCATTTCATTGTACTATTAATTTATAATCAAACAGTATTGTATATTCGGTCCTCGTGATCATTCCATGTATTCAGTTAGAGTTCGTGACTCAGTACTACCAGTCTTGGGAGGTTGTATATTGTAATTAATTACGTTGTTAGTTTAAAAAAATGGCTTCAAAAATGTAATGGAAACGACCTACCTAGTCTTAGAGACTAGGTTCCATCACGACTCCTGTGGTGGGATTTTCGGTCGTGACAAGTTGGTATCAGAGCTCTAGGTTCATAAGTTCTACGAGTCACGAACGAGTTTAGTAGAGTCTTGCGGATCGGTACGGAGACGTCTGTACTTATCTTCGAGAGGCTACAGAGCTAGTAGGAAAAATCCACTTCTTTCATTCCTCATCGTGCGATATTTATTCAGCTTGAAGCATATATCTTATGTTCTTTTAAATTCACTCGTGTATGAAATTGCGCACTCAGTATCAACTATGCGCCAACGGTTTGTGATACTACAGAGGGGTTATAAGGGTGCCAGGGTTGTTCAACCATTGTTACAACGTGTCATCCATATCGAGGATACGAAAGTATTTAGAGATCATTCAATTGTGCACATGGGGGTGCAGCAGGTTCTGACATCTGGTTAATAAGTATGATCTTAAGAAGGTTTAATTAATTGCCTAATCGTCACAATCATGGTAGGATCACGAGGTGGATGTAGATATGAAGATAGTTGGTGGTGTTAGAGACTATGTAGTTCGTATGGGATTTCTATTTAGCGAAGGGTACATACTAGCAGCCAAGGCACTGGAGAAAGCGAATTTAACTGTCACGAGGATGACATGCGCCAAATAAATAACTTGAGGTATCTTATGACTGGTGTCCTACGAACGATAAGGTTAGTATTGTGGATCATCGGAATGTGTCCTATGGCTTCGCGCCAAGTGAGGGGAGTCCACTATCAACGATCAGATTGATGGGTCATGTGCTATTTCAGTTTGGGCCTGAAATGTATTTATGTGATATTGAAAGGTTCTCCGAAACTTGTATATGATTAAGAGGTGAGATTTGTATGGGATGATATTGGGGCTTGCGGTATTTCCGCGTCCTTAATAATTCTACATTTTAGTACCAGCGGGGTTACAAAAATAATTTCACAATATTCGGGGTGCTACAGTAAGTTCTTTTAATGCACCACCAACACGTGGTTCTTACAGTGGTTATTCCAGTTATCCGGCAGAGATTAAGTATGAGCAGCCGTCCCCGCAGAGGGGTTGTTATGAAAGTGGTGATACTAGACACATCAAGAGAAATTGTCCCAGACTTGGGAGGGGTAGATTTCAACAGAACACTCCAGCTACAAGCTTTATTCCAGTTGATACTCCACGTGCACAGTCAGCTAGAGGTGAAGGACAAGCGGGTAGTGGGCGCCTAAGAGGTGGAGGCCCGACCCGTTGATTTAATCACTATGATTTGGCTGAGGTCAATACACCAGATGGTGTCGTTACAGGTACGATCCTGATTTTTATTATAAAAGGATATTTTTTCTTAATTTGATTCAGTTCTGAATATTTAGGTGAGTCCTCCTATTATGCTCCACTTATGGGTGAGCTTCGTAAATTTGTGACCCACTTATATGTTTATCCCTGTGGGGAGATTTAAAGATGTGAGCCAGTGTATGTCATTTTATTTTTGGTACACCGTTGAGGGCTATAAGCCCAAAAGTAGTTTTTATTATTCATTACAGCGGGTTTAATGTGTTTCGGAATAATTAATTCCAATTTTTATGAATTGTATGCCCTACCGGTATGAGGGTTCATTATATGTTGTGAAAATTATTTATGAAATATGTTGAAAAGAAGAAAGAAAGAAAATTGAAAATTTCAGTTGGCACAATATGCAACATACTTGTGATTCAGAGTTGAGGATGAGATCCTCGTATTTTTATATGATGTGAAATATTTAAACCGGGTTGCAAGCCGCGGTGGAAGTTATGTAAAGACGAGGTCCTTGTGGTAAAATATTTAAGAGTTTAAAAAATTTTTCTTTGTGAAATTTAATTGTACAATAGTATTAATAAGGAGTCATGCCTGTTAGGTTTATTTGATAATTCTTATATATTTTTCTGTGCATATTCAACCATTTCTGTGTTGTAAACATTGAGTTCTAACTTATGAGATGAGTGCCCAGGTGGTGTTAAATGTGACTCATTAATCCGAGTAAGCAATCATGAGGTCTTCATGCCTCACATTCTGTTGTCAGTGTTGTGAAAATTCGAAATAAGGTGATGGTTAATATGAGATTAATTGATGATGCTGGAATTAATTATGAACAGCTTTTATGACCAGAGATGCGGTGATGAGCATACATATGATGTGCTTCATGTCATGATATCATTATGATAATACAGTGCTTGTGATGTCGAGATTGGTGTTATTGACATATACCTTGTGGTATTTTGTTGGGTTGTGGATGTGTTGTTAGGAATTATTTTAGTGTTACTCTGGCAGGTGGATATGCCCAATTACAGGGGAGACTCTGCCAAAATTTCTGAAAAATTTGAGAGTTAGTAAAAATTTGGAGGATTGGGATTTGCAAAGGAAGAGATAAATATGTTATGTGTTTGATGGCGAATGATCCTAAGCGGGAAAGAATGTAATACCCCAGAGAAAGTTTTGAAGTACTTCAACACTATGAAGAAAATTGATGTGTGCGTAGGCACGAGTTGCTATAGCCAGTTGAGACTAATACCATGCGTTGTTGTGAAAATCGGACCTTTTTGAAATGTTTGGAGTGTAAGAAATTGATCTTAAAGTTTACAAATATGGATAAAAGAAATAAACTCAAATGAAATGATGTTGTCGGGTTTATTTCAAATGCAATAGCGTGGAATCAACCGTGAGTATATGTGTAAAAGTAAAAATCATCAATTCGGTAACCTCAGACTAATTATTAGCAAGTTCGAGGATGAACGTTTGTTTAAGAGGTGGAGAATGTAACGACCCGACTTGTCGTTTTAAGAATTTAAGCCCCGTCTGGCAGCATAAGGCCCTGAGCAGCTTCTTATTATGTGTATTGACTTGCGTGCGTGGTTGAATTCAGTTACCGGATGATTTGGAGTGATTTGAGACACTTGGCCCCCAAAACGGAAGCTTAAGTCTTAGGGTTTTTACCGTAGTTGGAACTGTATGAAGACGACTCCAGAATGGAATTTTGATGATGTCAATAGCTCCGTATGGTGATTATGGACTTAGGAGCGTGTCCGAAAAATTATTTGGAGGTCTGTAGAGGAATTTGGCTTGAAATGGCGAAAGATGAATTTTTGGGAAGTTTGACCGGGAGGTTGACTTTTTGATATCGGGGCCGGAATCCGATTCTGAAAATTGGAATAGCTTCGTTATGTCAATTATGATGTGTGTGCAAAATTTAAAGTCATTCCAGATTGATTTGATGTGTTTCGGCACAAGACATAGAATTTGAAATTTCAAAGTTCATTAGGCTTGAATTGGGGTATGATTCGTGGCTTTGATGTTGTTTGATTTGATTTGAGGCCTCGAGAAGGTTCGTGTTATGTATTGGGACTGGTTGGTACGATTGGACGGGGTCCCGGGGGCCTCGGGTTTGATTCGGGGTGGTTCCGGACCAAGTTTGTGTGTTTTGATGCTGCTGGTTGCTCGTTCTGGTGTTGTTCTTCGCGTTCGCGAGGAGCCTCTCGCGTTCACGAAGAAGGATTTTGCCGTTGGGACTTTGTTCTTCGCATTCGCGAAGAAGGCAATTTAGTTGTTCGTCGTCTGACTTTAGAGACTCATATCTCGCAGTCTATAAGGAATTTGGAGTGATCCAAAATTGAAAGTTGTAGCCCTTTGTGTCTAGTTTTCAGAAAGATAAACATTTGTCATTTGGAATTTTGTACAAAAGGTTATGACTATTATACTAGAGGCTGTCTGAGAAGAGTTTGAAAATGACTTTTGAAGAATTTGTTCATCGCGAACGCGAGGGGAGTCTCGCGAATGCGAAGAACAAACTCCTGGGCAGCAGAATAAAGTCCAAATTCGTGTCATTCTTCCATTTTTAGATCAAGGAAGCTCGGGTGAAGCGATATTTCGAGAGTTTTTCAAGGAAAACATTGGGGTAAAAATTTCTAACTTGATTTTGGTTAAATTACATGAATCTATTATTGTTTTTATCACTAAATTAGTGAATTGAGTTGAAAAATTTAGAAAACCCTCTTGGTTTAAATTTAAGATTTGGAGGTTGAGTTATTATTAGAATTCGATAAAATTGGTATGGTTGAACTCGTATCGGAATGGGTGTTCGGATTTCATAAAAATTATGTCGGGTTCCGAGAGGCAGGTCCCGCATTGACTTTTTGGAATAAATTTCTAAGTCGACATTTTATTATCCATAATTTGTTTCCGATGAATTTTAATGAAGTTATACAACTGATTTGCATAGATTTGAGCTGTCTGGAGGTCAATTCAAGCAAGAAGGCTATTTTGAAATATCGGCCTAACTTTAAAAAGGTAAGTGTCTTGCTTAACCTCGAGTGGGGGAATTACCCCTTAGGCATTGAGTCTTATGTGCAATTTGTGTAATTGAAAACCATTTATGCGAGGTGACGAGTACGTACTTGGTTTATATGTGCAAATTTTATTGAGTTAAAGTCTCGAGCATATTGTGTAGTAAATTGGATAATTGTTGGCATATATTTAGTCATCTATTTGTCGTGCCTAAATCCTTGTTGTTGAATCTGTTGTTATATAAAAATTTGATGTAATTGTTGCTTGATTATTTATGAAATTTCGTGAATTTACGGGTTTGATAATTATTGAAATTTAATTTTATTTTAGATTTTTTCCTCTGCAAATAATTAATTAAATGAGCTTAAGAAGAGATGTTTATATAATTATTAAAAATTTGGAGTTAATGAAGATTTTGATTTATGTTGAGTAATTTCTATCTCTGTTGATTATTTTTTTGGGTGTTATACACAATGTGTGGAGCCTTCGGCTATTTGTTGTGAAATTAATTGACTTAGTTGTATCATTGAAATTTTGTTTGTAGCCATTGGGCAAATTATGATATGAATTGATTTGTTATGTTGCCTGATAATTTTTCGTGTAAATTGTTGTGTTGTGTTAATTATTATTTTGAAGATATAAGGGTGGCATTTCACTGTGGTTGTGTTTGTTGGAATATTGTCTAGGCGGAGCAATAAGGGTGGCAATAGGAGCAATAAGGGTGGCTATTGATATTGTCTGGGCGGAGCGATAAGGGTGGCTATAGGAGTAATAAGGGTGGCAATAGGAGCCATAAGGGTGGCTATTGTCAGGGACGATATGTGATGATGTGGGGTTGATGATTTTCATGTGATGTTGTGATTTGCTTGTGTTTATTTTTATACCTTGTGCAATTTATTTTGTTGTTGGTAAATTGATAATAATCTGATTTATGTTGAAATTGGGAGCCTGTGGCTATTGCCAGGCGGTTTATAAAATAAAATGTGGGCACGAGGTGCCGTGAATTGTGATATGAAATAGGGATATAGGCACGTGAATTGTCCGTGCAGTTGTGATATGAAATGTGGGCACGAGGTGCTGTGATAAAATGATAATGATATTTGGCACGTGAATTGTCCGTGCAGTTGTGATATGAAATGAGGGCACGAGGTGCCGAGGAAATATGATGATTTAGTTATGGGCACGAGGTGCCGTGAAAATATGAAAAATGGGCTAAGACCCGTATTTACGAAAAATATGAAAATGGGCTGAGATCTATATTTTTATGATTATGAAATGAGTTGTCACATGGTGACTTTTTAATTGAAAGAATTATATTCAAAATATTTATTTGGAAGGATTTTTATTCAAAACGAATTGTAGGAAAGAATTGTATTTGAAAGATATTTATTTGAGAAAATTATATTTGAAAAGATTTATTGAAAGAATTATATTTGAAAAATAATTATTTGAGAAAACTACATTTGAAAGAGAGTTAGTTGGAAGAATTATATGTGAAGGATATTTATTTGAAAAACTTGAATTAATTGGGTGTACATGTATTTATCAATTGTTGAGTGATATTTATGGTATTCTTGTTGTCTTGCTGCGCATACCACTGGTTGTTTTATCCTGGCCTTATTGCTATCTGTTTCCTAGTATTTTGTATATTATATTGCACAGGTTATTAGACTAGTGAGTGTCTTGATTGTATCTCGTCTCTACTCCATTGAGGTTAGTTTTGATACTTACTGGGTACCGACCGTAACGTACTCATACTACACTTCTGCACATTTTTGTGCAGAGCCAGGTATTGAAGATAACGAACTTGAGCAGAGTTAAAGCGGGATCGTAAGGATTCAAGGTAGAGCTGCTTGGTCGTCGCAGTACCTTGGAGTCTTTTCATTTCATTGTACTGTTAATTTATAATCAAACAGTATTGTATATTCGGTCCTCGTGATCATTCCATGTATTCAGTTAGAGTTCGTGACTCAGTACTACGAGTCTTGGGAGGTTGTATATTGTAATTATTTTCGTTGTTAGTTTCCAAAAAAAATGGCTTCAAAAATGTAATGGAAATCGGCTTACCTAGTCTTAGAGACTAGGTGCCATCACGACTCCTGTGGTGGGATTTTGGGTCGTGACACTTAACCACAATGCACACTTTATTCCTTTAATGTGTGTGTGTGTGTGTATATATATATATATATGCTTCACTACCCAACTTTTAATATAATATAAATATAAATATAGATTCGAGTTATTTAATTTTTATTCAAATTTTCTTATCTTTCAATTTAATATATTTATTACATTTATTTTACAGTGTAAAACTTGATTTGATCTACTTAAGAAAAGTCGTGGATTTGGATTAAAGATTACTTGCATTAACTATTTTTCCTCCTTCTTTCCATTAATTATTAAAGGGAAGAAAGGTATGTGTGAGAATGTAAATCAAAATTTGAATTAATTGGTTTCCATTTTGATTTCATTAATTAATCATCTCTTTGTTCTTAGTTTGCCAAGTGGCTTCTTAATAGCTAGCCACTTGGCTTAACCATAATGCAAACTTTATTCCTTTAATATATATATATATATATATATATATATATATATATATATATATATATATATAAGAGAGAGAGAGAGAGAGAGATGTGAAGGCTCCTGCAGTGATATAAGGAAATGAGATATTGTGAATTTATTTATGATTTGGGACTACGAGGCGGTACCTCGGGAGTGCCCTTGTTGATATTTCTTTATGGTTGTATTTGCCTTTGGTTATTTTGATGTTTTTCTTAAAGTTGTAAATTTTTGTTTTCCTTCCGCGAGATATTAATTGCCCTTATTCTGTGTAGTTAAATTATGACATACTACTTACTTGTTTTATCCCCATTGTCATTATTATTATTATATTATTAAATTTTTCTCCCTTTCTTTTATTATTCCAGTAGGGTCTGACCTGACCTCGTCACTACTCTACCCAGGTACTTCCTATCAGACCAGGCATCCGTGAACTAGCCGTACGCGAAAACTTCAAGATATATCTGCCAGCGTAAGCAGACCTCGGAGTCTCCTTCTGTCCTTATTATATTGTTTTCCTTATTCTCTTTAGACTCTGATGTATAGAGACACTTAGAAAAATTCTTAGAAGCTTGTGACTTATTTCTACCGGGTTTTGGGAGTTGTAACTATTTGAATCGCGGTTTGATTTATTTTTATATATTGAGATTTGAGTTTCAGTTTTGTATTCCGCATAATTGATAGGCTTACTTAGTCTTAGAGACTAGGTTCCATCACGACATCCTACGGAGGGAAATTGGGATCGTGACAGATACAAATGAACGAAATATTAAATAAAATTGTAGTATTCATTTTCTATAATTCGTTAGTAACTACTTTAGTAAATTGTTTACCTCAAATTTACCTAATATATTAAATAATTCCTAGGACCAAGTCAATAAGTGTTACGAAGTCATTGTCAATAGGGATGGATAGAAAATCAACCTACATCTTAGTCAAACTTTTCTACTGGTCAAGCAAAACTTTTGTATAGGTTAGCTCCATCATCCTGATAATTATACAAAAGTGCCGCAGGTTAGCTTTTAATTTCTTCCTCTCTTTTTTTGTTTTTTGTGTGTGTGAAATCCATGCATGTCTGAAAAAGATTCATCGACTTATTCTGGACGTATGTATAAAGCAATAATCTATGAATAAATATAAAATTCTTTACATTAGTCAATTAGGTTAAAGCAACGGGGAATAAAGCAACATCATATCTTAGAAAGCAAAAGAAAAAATGACTTGGTAGAAATGACTTTGCGACAAAGATATAGATTAGTAATTAATTAATTCCAGTATTCTGTGATCGCAAACATTGTGAGTTTATTTAGCTTTCGATGCAAAATTGACGATAGGATGACATGGAAAAAACACTACCTTGCTCAAGCACACACTAACCTATTACAAGTAGAAAACAAAAGGAAACAACAACATCAGTATACTATCAGAGATTGAGCCAAGACTTTAACTTTATGGGTCTGGATCTTAGAATGACAACAACTTTAAATATTAATAATTGAATTCTAAATTTGATATTTTTACAAATTTAATGAATTTATAATACAAATACACTATTTGAGCAAAAGTTATTGAGTTTGATCGAACCTGTAGCAAAGCTTTTACCTCCGCTCTTGTCTATAACAATTGTTTCGAATGATCTATAAGGTTTGATTTTATGACGTTTATAAGTTGAATAAAACTATAAGATAATAGTTTAAGATCACTTCTTAATAGTTTATAAATATTTACCTACATCGAGTATTTATATACCAACCTAACAAATACCTTGGTACAGGAAAGTTTTTACTATCCAAATAGTTTAGACTTTAGACTATTTAAATTTCATTCATAAGTAGTTTTTAGGGGGTTTAATTAGAGTTTCGAAAGATCCAAAAACAAAAATATGAATTGCTAGGTGAGGACAAGGCCATGACAAAGATGTATCCATGTGGGGTCTTATATATCACAATTCACAAACAACCTTTTAATATTTCTCTGGGCCTTAGAAAAGTACGAAACAACTTTATAGCTAATACTGTCAATTTCTCGAATTAAAGTATATGTATCCTTTTATCATACATTTTATTAATCTTGGCAAAAAATCTCGTTATGAATACGCATTCACATGTATTCTCTATATACACGTGGATAAGATTTTCTTCTAGTTCCATGTAACTTTTTTGTAATAAAGCATTTATTTTCTTTGTTAAAAGTGATAAAAGAAAGAGACAACACATTTTCTTTAATTTTTTATCACATTCTTGGCATAAGTATAAGAGCTTAGTCATTTTAAAGGACAATTTGGTACACAAAGTATTTTACAGTACTCATGCAGGGTTCGGAAAAGGCCGCAACTCACGGCAAAGCGGATGTAGAGTATGGCCGTTGAGTTCATCTGAACCCAGTACTTTCGCCGTGGAGAGTACACATTTATATGTGAAAATTCATTAAAATTGCAACAAATGGTAGATCTGAACCCATAATTTTAAAAATACAATTAGTATAATGCTAAAAACCTTAAAAGTTGAACTCACAGAATCTAAATCCTAGATCCGCCTCTGACTCACGGGTGTGATGTAGACAGTCTATCCTAGTGCAAACATTAGTGGCTGCTTCCACGACTCGAACTCGTGCCTAGGTCACGTGGAGATAACTTTACTGTTGTTCCAAGGCTCCCCTTCCAGCTTCATTCTGATTTCTGAAAATAATTAAGTAACTAGTAATCTTTATTGATTTTAATGACTAATTTTCCGATAATTACAACCTTAAACTTGTAAAACAGGAAAAAAAAATGAAAAAATCAAACATTTTTTTATAATTATCCAGGTGAGTTTGTGTCACCTCCATTATTCTATCGGGTACTTGTTGCTTTCCAGTTTTCAGCAACATAAGTATCGGATAACTCTGTCTATCAAGAATTGGACAGATGAGAGAAATCACCTAATATTACTAGTCTCCGCTAAGATTTGAACATGAAACGTCATGGTTCTTCTCCCACTTCAAATTAAAACATCAATCGTTTTATTGGAAAACGATCAAATGAAGGGTTCAAAGGGGAATCAACCATTCAGTTTTAAAAACTAATTGAAACTTAAATTGAAGAAAAAATAGATACGAAGGGAGGGGAATAATCCATTCTTTTTACATAATTGATGTTTCCACTATTTGGATGTGTTGGGGCTTTAATTCTTCTTCTTTCAACCATTTTTCTTTTAAACTCCTGTTCGGTTTGAATTATTTTACAATATTCACATAAAACAAGTCCTAAATATCATATTCTTTTACTTTTATTTTATACTTAATTTAGTTGTTTACAAATTCAATAAGCCACCTACCTAAGTTTGGACATAGGAAAAACTTTTGGACAAAATACGAAATTGACCGATCGACCGGGCGAAATTAATTGCATTAGCTAGCCAAAAAGTACATAAAATATGTATATATATGTATCTAATATATATATATATATATATATATATATATATATATATATATATATATATATATTAGATACATACATACATACATACATATATATATTCTTGGTTATATTTTGGGAGCGGCTAAAAGTATATATTTTTCAAAACTTTTTAGTGAGGAGAGTACAATCTTGGGCTTCTGAAATGGACTACCGCACTCTTGGGCCTGCTATCTTGTATTTGGGCCAAGTTCTCTTGGTCCATTGTGTGCGCTTTCTCATTTTGATCATTTGATTAATGGAGCAAGTCATTGGCAAAGTTATGCAAGTCTATTAAAAGCATCAGAATTTGGGAGTGCCATTAATTTCTTTTGTTTAGCACTTGTGCATGTAATGCAAGTGAATATCAGCAAAAAATGCCGACGTAAATTGAAGTGATTTCTTCTTACTCCTCCCTCATTCTCGTTCTTTTTGGTTTTGATCTGAAGTTTGATATTAACTATATAATAAGGGTGATTTTGTAGTAACATTCTTTCTTATGGGCATTTTGATACCTTTAATTTCTCTCTAGGCTATACGTGTTTAACATAATTGGCTTGGAACTTGGAAGAAACGATACAGAGAGCTGGATTTCATATCCATTTTGAAATATCGAAACTTCAGACTTGTGCTTCAATTGCAACACTTTTTAACTTCAAACAAGTTTTCTAGAAACTTTAGACCGATTGTCTAAACATGCAAAAGAACTTAAACTACCTATAACAAATGTATGACCAAACTTTGGACCACTGTCTAGATATTAATTTATAACCAAACTTTAGTTTTCTGGAGCTGGTAGTGTAACTTTTTATTCTTCCGTATGTGAACAACATATAGAGGTTATATTTATAAAACCTTTTAAAACATGGCCAAAGTATAAACTGTGCCTGTCCCGGTTAAATCCAAAAAGAAAAAAAGAAAAATTGACATCCTATAACAACACATGAATTGACAATTTTTTTAGCCTTATATTAGGTATGGCAAATATAGCCCCAAACAATTGGCATTATATAGCCAAATCTTAAAAAAACTATTCTCTTTTATATTCTCTCTCAAAAAAATTACACGCTTATTTTGGCTTCCCACCCCTTTTCTCTCCTTGTATTTCTTCTTCTATCTCTTCTTTTCTCTCATAGTTTAGCAAAAATTCTTGCAAATTATACGGAAAAAAAAAACAGTGGGATGAAAAGATAAGGTTGATCTCACATCAGAAAAAATCAGAAGCAAAAACTAAGAGAGAAAAAATATATTTCAACTTTGTTTTTCTTCTTTCTTCTTTTTTTGGTTGGATTGAATGAATGTGTGTGATTAAAATTAGTTGAAAATACCTAAACGAGGCTATATACAAAATTTGAGCAAGATTAGCAAAAACTAAGAGAGAAAATATATATTTCAACTTCGTTTTTCTTCTCTCTTCCTTTTTTTATTTGGATTGAATGAGTGGGTGTGATTGAAATTGGTTGAAAATGCCTAAACAAGGCTATATACAAAATTTGAGCAAGATTAGAAGTAATTTAGACTGGTTTCAGATAAAAAATCAGACCTAAAAATCCAACTGCGACATGTATATATCACGTTGTATATCGTGTACATAAGTGTATATCATACACAAGTTTTAAGGACGTCTGTGTATGTCACTTTGTATATTGTGTATACAACATAATTTCTTTATGGACGCCCGTGTATATCACATTGTATATCGTATATATAACACAAATTTTCATGGATATATACAGACACACATAATATACATGAGATATCACTGATGTACATAGAGATATACATGGGTTACAATAGGGGATACACATGTGGAGTCGTCTTGAACTTGAGTTTTCAATCTGAAATGTGTTATACAAAGAAGAAAAATAAAATTTTAATAAATTTTTTTGATATACACATTATTATTATGTTATACACTGTGATATACAAATAATATAATTATTAATTATTGATCAAAAAAGGATTTTTTTATATAGCATGTTTAAGCAAGTTCTAAAATATAAAAATAATAAATATAATTGCGGGAGTAAATAATATTTTGGTATACAAAAAAAATTAATTTTTGATATATACAAAGAAGAAAAATAAACTTATGATATCTATTTTGGTATACACATGTCTGATGTGCTATACACTGTGATATACAAATAATACAATATTTTTATTGTGATATACATTGATATAAAGGCAGCAATAACTATATATATAATTTTATATTATCGATATACAAAGAATGAAAATAAAATTTTAATATACATATTGATATAGACAAAGAAGAAAAAAAAAAGTTGTGATATGCATATTATTATTGTGATATATATTTATTGGCTATTTGATGTCAATATCTATAACTAGGGTTATTTTCTGCCAATTATATGAGTATGTTGTTATACCATGCCAACCCCCTCCCCCCCCCCCCCCCAAAAAAAGGGCGAAGTGCACTAGTAGACTCTTTTAAGTCTGCTATTTAAAATATATCCATAATTTATCACTTCTCTTAAACTTCAAGACTAAGTATTTTGAATTTTTCTTTAAGATTTACGGGTCGTTTGTTGGAAAACAAGCTATCCCAAGATTAATTATTCCGGAATTATTATCCTATTCTCCCGTAAGAATAAAAATAATACTACAATCTAGGAATACCTAATCCTGGAATTAGTTATACGGTGATTTTATCCCAACCAAATATGGAATAAATTTATCTCATATTTAATTTCGAAATTAATTATCCTTTATCCCTCGTACCAAAAAAGTCCTTAGTATCCTAAATGTTTGAGCTGCTAATTTAAAATCTTGAAGTTGAACGAATTGGCTAATCTTTAAATTAATTTTAAACCATGGATATGTTTTAAAAGGCATGCTTAAAAGTGGCTACCTGTTGTCATTTGTAAGGACCCTGGCTACAACTTTAGTACGTCGTCGTATTGTGATTCTAAATGTCCTTCAATCTCAATTTCTTCTTCCTCCCAAAACCACATAGATCAGATTCATCAGATTCAAACCCCCCATCTCTCTCTCTCTTCTCTTTCTCTCTCTAAGCAATGGATCCAAAAAAATCTTCACGCACATTCACCTTTCTAATACTTCTCTCTCTCTTCCTTCATTCTACTGTAAGTGTTTTTCTTCGTTTTGTATTTGGATCGATTAAATTGTAAAATTTCTGAATTTAATGTTTGAAACTTTTGATCTCAGGTTGCTGATGAATCCTCCTCGGTGTTTTTCCTCGACAATCCGTCTCACCGTTACTTCCGTTCTCCTTCCTCCGATGCTTCTTCTAAGGTATTCAGTTGTGTACTTTTTTGTTCTATAGTGATTGGTTACGGTAGTAATTTGTAGTATTTAGATGTTGAGATTGGGGAAACTTAGGAAAAATATTGTTGTGCACATTTTTGGGCACGTGGGGTTGGCCGTTGGTGTAATTAGAATTAAAGAAGTGAAATTGATAGCAAGTATAGGGATAGAAAGCTTAGCAACTTGCAATTACTGCTTTGGAGCTAAATGTTTAAAAATATTGCAAGTCAACTAGCTTGAGATTGAGTAAAAAAGTGTTTGTACCTTTGTTGGTTTGATAATTTTAAGACAAATTATTCAGTGTTAGCCCGAATAGAGAAGGACGGATTTAGATGATTCATATAGTTGACTCCAAGTATTATGGAATTGAGGTGGTGTAGTTGATTGGTTGATTGATCGCTTGGAATTTGCAAGTCAACTTACACAAAAATAATGTATTGGTGATTCATTTATCTGTTTAGTGATCTCTCTCAGATTCAGCAAAGAGTTTTGCAAGTAATCGAACGTGAAATATGTTGTGGATCATGTTCGTTGGAGAAAATGTTACACAAGTTGGCTTGAGAGCATAACTATAGGAGCTTTCAGTTATTAATCTACTAAAGTCAATGACTTGACTATTAAGATAGCTCATAGCTTAATTACTTTCAAATGCAGCCTAATGCTTGATATATGTGGCATGAGAGCATTGAATAGTGATGTATCCATAGACAAATAAACATCAAATGGGCGGAGCCCAGAGTGGTTCTTATAAAATCTGTTTTCTTTCTCAACAAAAAATAAAAAGAATAGGCGGAGCCCAGAGGCAGAAAGCTCCTGCCTAGGCGGGCTTGGTGAAAGACGAAGTAGATAGCTCCTCGTCGGAGAAACTGGCCCCAAGATTCATATGCTTTTCACTCGGTGAAACGCAGAGCACTTCTCGTTGCTCCAAGGCCCCTCTTCCACAAACAAACATCAAATACAAACCGAAAAAAAATTCTGAAGCCTCTCCAACTAATATTTTAGTATTCTATTGCAATTATTATGTTCAGACTCCAGGTCTGGTAATAGGGATTTATTTACAACATTAAGGCAGTGCATTATTGGGTTCTCATTTTCTGTTTCGCCAAGCAACTTGAAAGCTATGTTGCGCGGACTTTCCAAAATGCTACTGCACCCATGTCGGAACCTCCAAAAATGCACTACTTTTGGAGGATCTGAGACGTACCCGGCAACATTTTCGGATAGTCGTAGCAACATAGCTTGAAAATATGAAATCACAAGTTCCTCTAGATATTTTGTGCAAATTTACTCTTCCATCTTTTTTCATAACTCCATAGTTTGATCCTTTTTTATTGACTAACCGTGTGATTATCTTTCGGGCACAGGTTGGTTCCATGGCTCTTTCCGAAGTTGGTGCTGCTATATCAGTCTTGCTTGGTTTTGCACCTCCTGTTGCTCTCTCAGCTTCTAGTTCATTGAAGGTAGGAAAGCTGAATCTTATAGTAGCAAATCTTTTGAATATTAATCAAATTGTACATCATCGATATTCATATTGGTCGCAGTTGAATGAAGTACTCGTACCAAATCCATTTGATAGGCCACGTTATGTCCTCATCCTAGAAGTTACAGGAGCTGAAGGTAGGCAAGCTGGGATGACTATATTTCATAGTAGATTAACATTCTTACTGAGTTCCCTTCTCTCTGTCTCTCTCTACCTCTCTATCTTTAAGCTAAAGAACATACTTGTGGAATATTCTACTATGCTTACTTGGATTTTTTGCTTCTGATCTAGTGATTATATTAATTTGTGCTTATTTATGTCCTGTCTTGTAATAGGTGTTTCTATTGATGCCTTAAGAAGCAATGTTGTAAACGAAAATAAAGCTGATATTCAACTTCCAGGTAGTTGTCTTTATACATGTTATAAGTTTATGACTATGTTTAATTAGATTGATATGTTAATTACTTGTAAAAAGAGAATTAGACTGGTCTATTTAAAATTTAATATTACATTTTTGCAGATGCAGATGAAGTATCTCTTTTTTCATTGGATGAACCAAAAGCAGATGCTGAATATTCAGACAAAGAACTAAGTGACTTTGTTAGTGTTTGTTAGCACTTGCACGATTATCTTCTAACATTGAATAACTTCAAGGTCATTATACTTACGAGAAGTTTGATTTCTGTATGTAGGCGTCATGGTTGAGTGGTTCATATGTGAGTGGAGAGCTGACAATCCCCTTGGAGGATGATGCAAATTTGAAATTTCAATTGTCAAAGGTATTTTCGAGTTTTAACAGCCTGTATCGTGAATTTTTTCTTTTCTGGTCTTCTTTCATGTTCAGCCTAAATTTAGTGATGGTCCATTTCATTTGTCGCACAGGAAGCAGATCGGGAGCTTGTAACAAGTCTTGTTTCACTCACCCGTAAGATTCAAAGAGCAATCGAGATGCACCAAGATTTGTCAGGAGCTGTGCGCCGTCCTTCTGAGCTAATTTCTGGAAAATTTGATGGACTTAAGGTTACAAATTCTTCGAGACCTAGTCTCGTTTTCTTTCTTTTTTCCTTTCCAAATTCAGCTTTAGCACAAGTACATGATACATCTCTTTTATCTTAAACATTGGATTTAAGATCATGTTTTTTAATCTGACCGCTCAAAAGAAATCATCTCTTTTAATCTGATCCTTTTCCTTTTCCATTTTTGGGAGGTACCATCCTAGTATAGTTTCATCCCTTTTGTCTCTTATTATTCCTTCATTTCTGGATCTCTCACTGTTCTGGACATCATATTAACAAAGTGTCTGACGTACTGATTGTTCCTTAACTATTGATGATAACCTTCAGTTCCAATTACCTGCATCACTGGATGTTTTGGCCAATGTCTCTCAAAAGTTAAGTACTTCTGTTTTGATTCAGAGAAACCATCAGTATTTACACACTACTAGTGGCAGATGAGCCTATCCTCCAAAAGGAAAGATGACACCAACTGCAGATGATCATAATGTCTTTTATTATCTGTCATTTGTCTGGAAAAAAGAAGTTATTTTTCTTCTAATTTCCATACTGGTTGTACTCTGAGCTGTTTGATCTCAGTTTTAAATACATAAGAGACAAACATGAAACCTGTTATACTGGTCATACCAGCTCAATTGATCTTTTTGCTTTTTTACAGGCTCTTAAAGAGCATTATGGAGCAGAAGGTGTTGCAAAAGGAACCAAATTGTTTAGTATTGTAATGTCGAAGATGTTTGATTCGTTAACTGAAGCCTACAAAGGTTGGCTTTATTCTCTGGTTTTAACAAATTTAATTGTTTTTAGCGGCTTCACTGATCTCTGATCTCCGTATTTGATTTATGATTACAAGAGTTGACTTTAACCATTGGCAAAAGATACTCTTAACACCGGAAGCTACTTTTCAAGGGAAAAACTTGCCCTTCTTTTATGGAAAAAACATATGCAGTAATTAGGAGAAGAATGTTTTCCTTTAGTTCTTCCTTTCTGATTTTTGTTATTAGATAACATTGAGTTCTGTTTTGAAGGCAACTCTGTATTATGCGTGCAGGTCAAATTGTTGGAGTCATTGTCTGTAATGGTGCACCATCAGTAGCAGAGCCATTATTCAATGTCATTTTCACTTCTCCGCCAACTGCCCGCTGGCTGGAGGAAACAAAAACTTTACCAAATACAACAGCTATTGAAGAAATTATATTGGTTAGACGAACTGTTGCATGGATTACAGGGATCTTGCTTATTATTGCCACTCTATTGGGAGTAAGTTTTTACTAACCAAACGCTAATGCATTTCAATGCTTCAATTTTCACAATTGAAAGAGCTATTGCACAATGAGCTTCCAAGTCCCGTAGTTGTTGAACAATTGCATTAACAATTTCCTTTTTCTTAGAAAGCATATTGAGTTTCCTTTGTCTGAGATAATCTTCGAACTCAGACATGTTTTGTGGATGGGTGTATTAGACTGGGATAATTTAGTAGCTGTTTTTTGGTCTTTCCCCTTTATTTCTTTGCATAAGTTCACCACTAGCTAAAGATAGGGCGCAGTGGAAGAGAAAGATCCATGATAGGTGATACCTACTAGTATGGAATAGGTTCTAGACTTGGTAGAGAACTTCTAATATTATTAGTAGTAATACTATTATCTATATATATACTTGTTTTTTTAGTTTCACTTATATTTTATTTTGGTAATGATGATGATATGAGTTGAACTTAAAGAAAGAAACGAGGATTCATATCGCCGACCACAATTTATTTGGGACTGAGGCATAGTTGTTGTAGTATAAGATCTCCCCTAGAAATTAGACCGTGATGATGATGTTGTTGGATTTTAGCTTTCTTCCATAACATCTTATCATGTACTTTTCTGATTTGCCCCATGCATTTATTTTTCTGCAATCTCATGGCATCTTTAACTGAATGCAGATTTACTTCCTCCTCAACATGCCACTCACAAGGGACACCCTTCTCTATTCTAACGTAAAGCTCGACTAGAATTTTACAGCTGCTGCATTAAATCGTCGGGACGTCAATGGTGCAATCTGCCCATGATATTGTACAATTGTGATTCTCTCATTTCCTGTGATTTAAATTATTTTGCCAGTGCCAAAGATCACCTTATAGCTGTAATAAAGCTGGTTTTTCCTACCGGGTTTTCACGACACTAGATGTTTGTAGCTTTATATATGGAGACTTCTTCATGGAATCAAATGAGTAGTGGGCTGTTGTAGTGAAAAGGGGTTTGGAACTGATTATTATGTCTTTGCTATTGTGTATTCATTCAGATTTTGGTATGAAGTTTTAAGTTGTTGTACACCAAAACCAAAATAATGGAAACTAGTGGCTGATTCAATATTTTTGTTGATGAATAAGATTTTAAATTTTGACCATCCCTCGGTCTCTTTCCAGAAATCATGTATATTAGCTATGGAACTTACAAGTTTTTTAAGCTCAATCTCGAGCAATAGTTGACATTCTATCTCTCTGGAAGATACCAAAAGGAAGTGAATTGAAACCAATGTGTATTGAGGTTTCTTGTTCAGTTTATTAAATGAAAAAAAGGAAGCTGGAAATGAATTATTTCCCTTTTTTCTCTCTTTCCTACCTCCAGAAGCAGTGTGAATAATCAAGTTAACCCAACAGCCAACACTTATGAATTAGTAAATCTTTGAAAAAATGAAATAAAAGTTTTTTGGTGTGGTTTGTTTGATATAATCTTAAGTTGGGTAGGTTGAGTTATAATCTATATTTCGTCTAAACTGATTCACCCATCTATCTTGATACAAAAAAAAAAAAAGATTATGACCAAACTCATTTTAAATTAGCTAATGGGCAAAATAGAAAATTGATCAGTCGGCCAAAACTAATTGTATTTGCTAGCCAAAAAGTATATAAAATATATATATTATATAATTAAAATAATATTTTATCGGCTATTATTTTTGAAAGTGGCTAAAAATATACATTTCCCAATAGCTAATGGCTTCACTTCGTTTGAGTTAGATTATAAAAATTACATATAAATAACTTTACAAAAATGTGTGTATATGATAAAGAATTTTAAAAAATGAAAAAAATGAAAAAGATTAGATCTGCGCATGATAGCACAATTTCCCATTATCTTATAAAAACCGTTAACAAAATAACTGAACAAAAATCTCAAGTTCTCTAACAGTACATCAATGGCATCTTCACTACCACTGAGTTTCCACATTATCCCACAGAACAACAACACACCAAAATCCCTCTCACTTTCACACCAAACGCACACTTCAACTTCATTTCTCTCCCCACAGTACTCCTCAACAACTTCGCTCTCAGTATCTCACATTTGCTATAGTAGTTTGCCGGAACGGGAGGAATCGCGGTGGTTAAGGGAGGAGCAGCGGTGGTTGAGGGAGGAGGCGCGGTGGTTAAGGGAAGAGAAACGGTGGGAAGCAGAACGAGAAGCTTTGTTGCTCCAAATTCAGAGTTTACAGCTCCGTTTAAAGGAGGTTGAGAATAGGATGAATTCTCTTCCAGAAACTTCTGTAACTGAGACTGTTGCTAATATTGCTAAATTATTGCAGGTGTGTGGTACATCTGGATCTATTTGACTAATCCACACCATCCAATTTAGGGCCAGTTGGATTATTAAAACTGATTTACTTAATATTTTACTAAAAGCTCTTTCGATCATAATTCTGGATTTACACCATGATTATTGCTTCATTAGAATTGATTATTTAGACTTAGTTATCTTTTCATTGAAAGAATTGACTATTTACCTCAGTGAATTTTAACACGTGATAGCAGGTTAATTACTATGTTTACCAAGTTGCCATTTAATGATTATGAAGAGACTAATTGATTATTTACCGTTAGTATATAGAACTTAAACTCTAATAATAAAGGCCTCTATTAACTTCTTTTTAGATAATTAGTATAGTGGTATCATTTTCATGATCCAAAAAAATAAACAGCAGTATACTCTTTAGAGTGTGATCATGTCTATTAAACTTTATTAGTATCAAATTTTATGCATTTGAGGCTTTAAATTTTTTTTCTCGTTTTCTTTTTTTAGAAATTCAACTTGGAAAAATTTCACCTTCTTTAAACTAAAGTTCTACAATTTCACGAATTTCTGAGATTAGTAAAATGGCAATCTATTGGTAAATTATTCATGATTTGCTTGTTTGGTTTCAAGTGATGCTTGGATCTTGGTAAATGTGTTACCGTTGCTTTGAGAATTTAAGGAAAACAAACACAAATAAAAACAAAATGAAAGATTTTCTAGTCATTGGAGAGCATATTTTTTCTTTTAACTTGATGTTTTTATGTTTTTGAACAGTTTTACTGTTAGTGCATACATGAAATCTTTTTTTCCTGTGTGTTTCTCTTTGGTTTTCTAGCTGCTAAAGGAGGGGGAGCTGGGAAAGAACGTTAATGTGATTACAGAAAGCGGGTCGATATCTGTGCCATTAATTTTAGAAGCAGCAAAAGAAAATGAGGTTATAGTTAAGGAAGCAATAGAGCAGGAGAAGGTGATTAGGGAAGTTCCTAAAGAATCAGAAAGAGAGGGTAAAGAAGCCAAGAAGAGGCGGCCATTGAGAAAGGGATCTGAAGGAGATGAAGTTCGACTGCTGCAGGTCTGTTAACTTAGAGTTACCATTTTTTTTTTTATCACATTAAAGTAGTGAATTCATTGCTCTTGCTTGTTTGATTGATTCTTTGCTCTATTTTGTATTTTGACATATAGTAGATGTATGGCTTACGTTAATGCAGTCGATCCGTTTAAAGAACAACAACAACAACATACCCAGTATTATCCCACACCGTGGATCCGTTTAAAGAACAAGTGCCAAAATAGATTGTAGTCTTAAAGAAGCTGTCACTTGCAACCTGTAGGTAATGAGAACTACGTGTAAATAGAGTAATTAATTTAAAAGGAGATTTAGCAACGATTTTTTCTGGAGGGTGAGTTGGGTGGGAAGGTGTTTTTGGTTTCATGTCATGCTACACAGCAGAGTCTAGTGAATAGATGGACTGGCGAAAATTATATCTGAAACACAATACAGGCACCTGAAATTTACAGGTTGACCCATAAATCTGTGTCTTCATAATGGATTTTCAGCAGTTGTAGGAGTCTTTGAGACAAAAATACAATTGCGAAACTATTAAACATACTAATTTTTGTTTCTTGGCTTAATTGTTTGGCAATCTCAACATTGCATTAAAATACCTCCAATAACAGAAGCTCCATCATTTCATTGCTGCCCAATTGTTCATTTGCCCAATACTTGGGTTTTCTTTCTTCCTTCAGCAGCACTTATCTGTCATGTGATCTTCATCAACATGTAGTAGTCCTTGTACCGGTGTCACCAAGTAGTCCAAGATATATACCTCAATGGTGGCCTTTGATATCTAGGATATTATAAGGACCAGATGAACTTAATTATTAGGAAACTAAAACCAAAAGTGTTATTGTCTCAGATATACATCAACACCAAAAGCATAATATTTTCATATGGTCACTTCCTTCTTTTGGCATTTTTATGACTCTCTTCTTCAGTGTTATGATTAATCAAGCTAATTTTACTGAGGTATCATGGATGTGACACAGAGGATAGCCTCTTGTCCTTTTATTTTGATCAGTAGAGAGAAATATTACTGCTTGTGTTCTGGAGTCACTATTTATACTTGAGTTTATTTTTTTAAGTGAATGGATTGACAATTACAGAAAATTTCATACATTCGACTTTCTTATTCCCTGTGGTCAACTTCATATTAGTTTTTCTGTGTGTTGTGGACTCCTGAAACTTGGATGGCATTGGATCACATAAACACATATGTTATGGCTTATTTTCATGGATTAGTTCTTGATTTGCTTTATTTACTTAACCATCTCTCTCCTTTGTGGGTTCTATATCCTTCTAATTTAGTGTGTCACCTAATCATCTTCTCCTTTTTAGGAACAATTGTTAAAATTGGGTTTTTATTGCGGTGAGGAAGATATGGAATTCTCCAGCTTCACTAGTGGGACTGAGAGTGCTGTGAAAACTTGGCAGGTATGTTCTAAGCTCCATCTTATTTTCAGGAAAGTCTCAAATTATATTTGGCTTAGCTGTGTGTAATATACATATGATTCATATGTTCTCTCCTATCCCCCTGGGCAGGCTTCATCTGGTGTCCCAGAAGATGGGATTATGACTTCAGAACTTCTTGAAACATTATATATGGTGCAAAATATTGACGGAGTGAGGGAAAATCCCAAACAACCAGATGGAACTGAAGCAAAGGTGTGTTATCCCTTCTAACTAACATAACAGAGGTCTATACTGATATCTTTGGCTCCCTACAAATTTTGAAGTCGAAGCCTCTTTTAATCCCAGATATTTGGTTTATCTTTTTCTTTTCTTTTTGTAATTTGGCTAAGTGAAGAGGTTTATCTGACATCATCGTAGAGTATAAGCCGTGGCCCTGTCTGGTCTTGAATGAGCATTCTTCCATGAGACTGTTCCATGATTATTTCTTGATGTGTCATTCACAGGAAATCCTAAAGAAATGTAGCTATGAAATTCAGTAGTTGCATCCATATTATTCGAGTCATTGTGACTAAAATTATGCATTTTTCTAAAACGGTAGGAAATTGACCCATTTGTTGCCTTTGACAAATGACAACTGCTTGGCGAATTAATCATTATTAGGGACTGGTTGCACCTAGTTTTTTGCCACTGTAGTTAATTCTAATGCGGTTGACATTGTCAATACCAAAAGATGATTATGGATGTATGCATTACTTGATAGCGAATCTCTCCTGCCAACAAATAGGTTGCTAAATTCAAGGACATTTGGCGCTCTTGAACTTTAGAAATAGCTGAGGCATTGATAAACTTGCATGCGAAGAATTGTTCTTTCTAAGTTCCACCGCTTACTTTCTCTTCTTCTTTTTTCAGTCTAGCAACCTCTTTCTCTGATCAACATATGACGCGAATTTGAAAAAAAACAGAGAATGCATTCAATGCAATTTTTAGATACTAGCCACTTACTTTTTGTTATTTATTCGGCATACATTATGTGTGGGGGGGAGGGGAAGGGTGGTGGTGAATGGGAAACCTATTCAGTAAATGGTTGTGAACGGCTATGTGAACTGAGGGTAAACAGTGTCATTGAGTAATTAGCATAAATAAGGTGACCATATTCGAGACTTGGATACACATGATCACAATGATAAACATGACAGCTCTTTCTTGTTTATCATTCTTTGCCCGTATGGATTGAGTTCTACTGAAACTACATCATCATAGTGAGTTGCCAATGTTTTAATTCAGATTCATCCTGTAAAATCATAAGCAATCTCAGACTAATAAGGTTTATAATCCAATGTTGTCCTTTCCTCCTCAGACTAGTGCAAATGGTGCCCCAGTTGCATCTATCATGGAAATAGAGGAAGTTCAGCAGACAATTGTGAAAGAAGACAGTGTGTCTGAAACCGAGGTGTCACATCATCGAGTCTTTCTCCTTGGAGAGAACCGATGGGAAGAACCTTCCAGACTTACTACAAGTAGGAAACCGGCGGAGACTACTGGTGGCAGTACCACCACGAAGTGTCTTACTTGTCGCGGAGAAGGTCGCCTGTTATGCATGGGTATATACTCTGTCCCTTCTCGTCTTTGCACTTTTTAGTACTAATTTTTGAAGAACATGAAATTTTTTATTCAAAATGGAATAATGGGAGGATTATTGTCAAACCTTCTGATGATGCCGCCCTATCTTACTATGCACGTTGTTTGGGTAAAAGAAAGATCATTGTTATTATTATCCTTTTTCGAAGCCTGAGTTTCTCATAATTAGTAATCCAAATTGTAGTTAACAATGGCAAACACGTGAATACAGTCACTGTGAGAATGATCTACTTATGAAAAAAGGAATTTCTTGATTATTGTGGTAGCAACTCCGCCTACGTGAGTGCTCACATTGCCAATCAATCTTGGATAAAGGAGGAAATCTTCCAGTAGGTAGGACAGCCAGCATAAAACAAGTCAAGTGTAGATGAATCCTCACAATACAGAATACATTGTATTGTTCTTGTGATAGCAAACTAATGTAAGTTTTCCCCATGAGAATTATAGCGGTTGAAAGATCAAATCAAGGAACATTTGTAACTTGTTAAATTTTCACCAGAGGTACATCGGAATGCTAGTCATTGTCTGTGATCATCTGTTCCCGTGGCTAACTTTGAGGTCGCCTTGCGCAAAATCGCGTCTTTTAAAGCCATCTTCTGTTAACTTCTATTTTTGTGCAGAATGTGATGGGACCGGTGAACCAAATATTGAGGAACAGGTTAGAGGACTCTGAAACCTTTCCATAACTGTAGTTTATATGGCTATTTTTAATTCTATCAATATTGCTTGAGAAACTTATCTTGAAATTTTTTAGCAGTTTATGGAATGGATAGATGAAGGAATGAAGTGTCCCTATTGTGAAGGTCATGGATTCGTAACTTGCGATGTTTGTGAAGGCAAAAAGATAATGCAAGTTTAGTGGATATATATGTGCAGTTGTATATTCATCTCAATTTCAGTTTTCTACTTTTGATTCTTCACCTTTGATGGTAGATAGACCAGAGATAAATTGTATACGTGGATATTTAAGAGGGGCTAGAAAGAAAACATCACCACAAGTCAAATCTCTCTATAACCACCTCATTTGTTTCGATATTTTTTTATTGCTATAGTGAAGTGTTGTTATAGAGGATATATATATATATATATATATATATATATATATATATATATATATATACATTATAACATAAAAATTGGTTCTGAAAAGAATATAGCTTTTGTAGTAAATAATTGTTATATAGGGATGTTATAGCGAAGTCTGACTGTATTTTATTTCATGATAGTGTCACGCATATAAATGTGTATAATAAAAATACAGAGAAACCCTTAATAGTTTTGGTGATTAACAGAAGGTACAAAACAAGATAAAATTATAAATTGAAGATGATAGAGATACTAAAGGCGTAAATTATATTATAATATCGTCACCAAATCATTGCGAAGTGAAAATTTACTGCTAATACAATTATCAAAAACCAAACTAGTTTTGTTCAACATGCAGATGTTACTATTGCCAGTATTCTCTGTTGGTCCTCTTTAACATATTTTAAACCAATAAAAACTGCATCATGTAGCAAAAACTATGAAGGGTTAAATAGATTTTTCACTACCCTTTTTCGTGTACATATGTATGTAAATATTGCACGAAGTATTTTTTTTTTTCCTCAAAGGTCCATCTATGTGGTAGTATAGTTTCATCACATCTTACATCTTCATAGATTTGTCTTTGGTTTGTTTGAAGAGACGTGCCTCGTCTCTGAACGCATGGTAACAAACTCTTCTGCAGCTGAAGGGTGAATTCCCACCTGGAGTAATAAACAGAAGGAAAATAAATGAAAATGATATAGCTTGGTTATTGAAGACAGAATACTGAAACCAAAAATAACACGAAACAACTCAATATCACCATTCTTTAGTGATGAGGATTCAGCCTACAGGGCAACCATTCTATGAAGTAGTTTTTTTGAAAAGGTGAAAAATATTATTCACAAATCCGTATAGAGGGAGCAAAATCTAAACACATATCCCTCTTCTAGCCTTGGACGGATTCTATGAAATCAAGTATTGATTCTGTTTCTTCTACAACAATTCTATTAGTAAAAACTTAGTAGTCTTTTAGGAAGATATCGTAACAATAATATAAGACTTACTGTACTGTCAAACTGTTCCTTGGTTGCTCCACACTTTAGTGCAATGGCAATGCCCTGTTAGAGGAAGAAAAAAATTTTGTCAAGCGAATGAATATATAGAAACCCTAGAGTAATGGCAGAAGGAAGAAATCCACGAGGGGCATTAAGGATAAAAATTTAAAGCTCATCTGTCATCCCAGAAGAAGCCACTATTGTCACTTGATTCTATTATTTACTTAAATTAAGAAGAGAAAAAAATCAAATATTTCATTTTTCGAGATTGACGCCCTTCTTCCATCTCCATATCAAAAAGCAATTCTAATTTCTTAGGCACTGGGGAGAAAAATCACTGAAGATTTATGTTCCCTTTTTGGAGCCAATAGTGGGAGAAAGAGGTAGCAAAACTAGCTCACATAGTGCATGTAGGGAAGCAATGATGCAGGGAAAATGAAGACAAGTGAGTGATAACCTAATAAGGGCCCTCCACCTCTAACCATGAGGTTTTAGAGGTTCACTTAAGGAAGCAAAGTGGGGTAAGCCACTATTGGGACACCTGGATGTGGGGTTTCAGCGGTGAGGTTTACCATCCTGGAGGACAAAAAGGATGAGCGGAAGAATGAAAACACACACGGGATGCATATCAACAAAAACATGAAAGCATAGCATATAAAGATGACAGGCAGTGGGGCACAACATCTATAAGTAGGACATTCAGCAAAAACATGTGAACTATGAAGCATAAAAGGGAGAGCGATTTCAGGAGAAAAGGACATTGTTTGAGGGTCGCTTAATGATGGAAGCTGTCAAAAAATTTTAAAAAAGGGCAGCCCGGTGCACGAATCATCCCGCGTTCACGCAGGGTTCAGGGAAGGGCCGCACCCCAAGGGGTGTGATGTAGGCAGCCTACCCTGATGCAAGTATCAGTGGTTGATTCCACGGCTCGAACCCGTGACCTATAGGTCACACGGAAGCTGTCAAGAATTTTATGGAACAAAAAGGATGCCACCCTGGACGACGATGAGAATTAATTGAGCAGTCTTATTCTGCCATGAAGACTCAGATGACACCAACTACATGGCATAATACTCAAATTATTCACAGTTGAGAAACTCATCCTGGCACTCATAAAAGAGGAAATATTCAAGGTTGAAATTACCAAAAACATAGAAAAGGTAAGTGTACAAACAAATTATATGCAGCATTGACGCAGAAAATACATGCCTGCATGATTTCTGGTGCGTCTGGACCGCACATGGATGCTCCCAAAACTTTATCTGTCTCGGCCTCAACAAGAAGCTTCATTACTGACTTCTCTTGTCGTCTGTGACATCATGAATGTTAGGAATTAGTTGCCACAGTTGTACTTCTTATTAGTGTAAAATTCAAAACATCATGCCGTCGAAGAACCTAATTAAACACTGCTCAAGATTTAATGCATAACACGGCTCCAAGATTCAACACTGCAGTTGTTCAATCACATGAATGCGACATACAAGAAACCTGTAGTTATCCAATATCCAGTACTCATAACATATGCTGATATTACCATTTTGAACAACTAAAAAGATACTGAAAAGAAAAATCTGTCACCATTGTAGCTTTAGCTTATTTGCACACAAGAACCAATTTAAACGCCAGGAAGTAGAATTAGCTGAACATATTGGACTCTAATGGATACTCATTCGGGGCAACCTACTGACAGCAAATTAAAAAGTAATTTGGTGGGTACCCAGAAATGGTGTTCTTCATTGGATTGAATGTTGACGTGTAAACTGAAACTTCACCATTTACTTGCTCTATGGCCTGTTCTTCGCCAAGCCCCACAACAGAAAGAGGCGGGATGCTGTCCAACAAAAAATATGAAACGAGATTATAATCTTAGTGATTAACCACAAAGAACTACTTTCTACCAGGTAAGGGCCTACTTCACAACATTGAAGCAACCAATTTCAAAAGTGTGATAAAGAAAATGAGAACTGATTAAAACTAGTATCCACTGACGCTTCCGAGCTAATGTAACTGCCACTATTGGTATTTATTGTCAATTTTCTTCTCTAGATAATTTGGTATCACTAAAAGAATTCACCCACAGTCTTCTTAGAATCATCAACTTCGTTGACTGGTTTTCATCAATTGACATCAATTTTGTAAAGACAATGGACTTTGGGTCTACCTCAACCACAAAAAACTAGCTCATGACTTGAGGATTGTCCTGGACTGTATAAAGAGACTACAGCTCATTCCCTCAACCTATGTGAGATATTCTAACACCCTCATATGCTCAGTACTGGACATCTGGAGTGTGGATAACATAATTTGGGCGCAACATCTGGAAACATAACAGGGATTGGTCTGACTTTGTTATGATGTAAAGAAAATGAATCTTAAGTCTAACTCAACCCTAAAAGCTAACTTATGAGTTGAGTATTCTCCAAAATCATACATAAACTACCTGCTATTCCCTATGTTAGAAACTCTAACAGACTTGATCGCCAATAAGTACTCACTTCTGCTGTGCTCAAACCATTTTACAAAATGTTTCCATAAGCTTTCCTTTGAGATTGAACTCAAGAAGCCAATTTCTTTGGAGAATGTTTACATCAGCTGTCCTATGAGATGGAATTCAAGTAGGCAATTTCTTTGGTGTCATGTTTTTCCCTCTAGAACTCAGCTCTCTATGAACGGATGGTCACAGTTATTTACTTGCTCAAAGAGACTTGGTAACTCTAACAACTATATAATGGAAGATCGTTTTCAAATTGATTATACAACAACAACAACGACCCAGTGAAATCCCGCTAGTGGGGTCTGGGGAGGGTAGTGTGTACGCAAACCTTACCCCTACCCCGATGGAGTAGAGTATACTAGTTTGAATTATACTGATAAAGAATAATGGACTAGGAAAGAGGGGGGGGGGTCAAGAAGGTACAAAGAGGTACCAGAAGACCGCACATGGGATATGTGAGTAGTCAGGCTTGGTAGGTTTTCCGCCGAAAACAGTTTTCTGCAGTCATGAAGCACAACAAAAGTAAGCAAATTATCCTTCAGATGACAACAACAAGCGCAACCGTAGCGAACACGACAATCCAACTTAAGGTCAACTAAAAAAACTTAGCAGATAAGAGCATAAGAAAAAGTTACCGCAAAACAGGTTCCTTCCATCAAAGCAACTGGTGTAAGATTCATGCGATTGGTAACATCACCGATGGCCCAAATGCTAGGCACATTGGTGCGAGAGTACTCATCTACCTGGAACAGAACATGGAGGTATCTCTCAAGACAATAACATGAAAAATATTTTACTTCACTGGGAAATACAGCAATTTGCTAAACAGTTATCAATAAAATGGAAATATTGACTACAGAATGAAACAGAAGCATGTTTACAAAACTGATGCTAGAGAAAATTAACGAAATCATATTATCTGAAAGAGTGTATTCGTGATTCGATGATATAGGTCGATTGATTTTTGTTAATTTAAAACAATCTTAACTAGTATAGATTCATAGAGCGCCAAGCAAGGTATGTTTTTCACTTGGTTGGAAGTATAAAAGGGGAGGGGCAATCTTCTACATGTGAAAACGCACTAAAGACGTGAATTAGTTGCTACACTTCGAAGTTGGTAATCAGTTGGGGCGGACGGTCTTGAATCTATCAAAATATAGTGGGCAATGCTGGCTACAGTAGAGAATGTGGTGTTCAGCTGAACCCTCAAAATAGAAAAAAAGATGCAAAGCATGGGAATGTAGCTCCATTTGGCTCTTTCTAGGCACCTTGAAGAGAAAGTCAGAAAGGAATAGGGGAGTGTTCGAAGGTGTGAAAAATGATCTGTAAAGATGAAGGCATGTCTTCTATTTCTAGTTAATTTTTGGTGCATCCACAAGATTCCTGATAGTATAAATAATTGGATGTTATCTGGAAAAAAACCATATCTTTGTGCAAGTTCTCTACTCTCTTTTTTCATGTGCAAGTTCTCTACTCTTTTATTGTTAGTATTTGTTTTGCGATTTCTCTACTTTAGTATACCACTTGTATACTAAAACTCTTTCGACAGCCTCAATGAGATTATTCTAAATAAAAAAAAACAACTGTTCTTGATTGAAAAAAAAAGAAGCAATTGTTCATAAACTTAAGTTAGTCCTGAATATAAATAATGAATATTATCAATTTAAAAGCAAGAAATTTTTTTGACAAAAATTTAGAAGCGAGAAATTAAGAAACCACATCAACCATGCATAGTGACTAGCATTGGAAACCGACTAACGTTAGAATTTCATAAAGTGGAAAAAAGGAAGTAGCATTTAAAGACTCATAATGCAACTTTTCCCCTTGTTTTAGACTCTTCAACGTGCGCGGTGGATCAGCAGACGGGCTGACATGAACCATGCATAGTGACTAGCATTGGAAACCAACTAACGTTAGAATTTCATACACTGGAAAAAAGGAAGTAGCATTTAAAGACTCATAATGCAACTTTTCCCCTTGTTTTAGACTCTTCAATGTGCGCGGTGGATCAGCAGACGGGTTGAGCAGGGGTGCACATTAACATAAAAGTAACCCAGCTGAATAAAACCACCAGACTAAACACTTCACATAAATTATACTCAGTTAACCCTAAAGTCCTGCAAGTGCCTCAACAGATCTCATTCCTCATAACACATTCAATAGATGACCTTATGCCATTGAAAATGAGAAACTTCACGTTCAACTTTATAGCTCAAATCAGTATCACATTTGCAAATATGTGGACCACATCTAACAAAACCCACAATCCCCCACCAATCATCATTTCATAGATTTTCATGAAGAAACTAATTAGGGAACTCGATAAATAGGATAAAGCATGTTCTAATAACCTTCACGGCTTGCATCTTGTCAAGCTCAACACCAACAGCATCCAGATTCAACCTTTTTGTGTTAGGGAGACGGCCTGGAATACATAGTACTGAGCTGCTTAGAATATTCCGAAAGAGAAAGGGAGTTTTAAGAAAAGGATAAAAAGGCAATGTTAAGAGACACAAGCACTGAAGTAACTAGAAAATGGTTCAATATTAGTCTTGGCAACAGAGAGGAATATAGAAAGGGGAGAAAAGAATAGGTGGAACTTCCAGTTGTATTCCACTGCAAGTCTAAGCGACTGGATTAACAATATTTAATATTTATAGGCAATGCTATTTTCTGTCATTCTTGATGCTTTATTCTGTACAATAGGGAAAATATATTCCAGAACTTATGTCAAAATATTGGTTATAGGTCGTGAAATTTCAATCAAACCAGAGGTAAAATGGCTGGGAATCACTTTTATATTTGATGGTAGTGCTGAACCTAATTCCCAGATGCGAGTTTAACTTGTGAGGATTGAGGAGAGGATACTTGGACAGCCAAAATATATTTTTGACCAACCCAATGGACTTGGTCACCATCTTCTGACTTCAGCCCTTCTATTCACTATATACATGATATAAAATTACCAGTTGCAAAGAGCACAACATCTGCCACTATCACTTCACCATGATCTGTGTGCACTTTGATACCATCCTCTGTTTTTTCAAGCTGAAATATTAAATTGCAGTTAGAGCTAGAAAATATGAAATGCAATTACTTGAATCATATGCAATAAAATCATAGCAATGAAAATCAACAAGAAAACGTTTCTTCGGGTAAATAGAGTAGAACTTTCTTTTTACAGGTAAAATGGAGTAGAACATAACATAAAAGGATAAGTAGTGCCTTCTTTGTTTTGGGGTGGGTGGGATGGGGGTAGGTAGAGGATAGCTAGTGCGATTAGAAAGTAACGTGCCGGATAACCAATCAATGTAAACTATCTGCTTTTTTCCAGTCCAATTCAAACTGGACAAAGAGGATGAAAATTTCTCTCTTACTTCTTTCCCTGTCATATCAAACTGTAATTGGTGAAGACTAAAACCTTATGTATATGCAGAAAAATTCAATAATTCCTTGTGGAACTAGCACCAAAAAACAAGCTGTTCAGCCTCTATACAGCCATGGAAACAAAGTACCTTAGTCAATGTCGTGCAAGGATGCATAGTGATTCCTCTGCCTTCTAGATTTCTTGCAACTACAGCTCGCATTTCATCATCAAAACCTCTGCAAATTCAGTTTGGTAACATAACAATGTCACATGACGTGTCACAAATTTATAAATTATAATCACCAGAAATCACCAAACTTCATGTCTTACAGTGATTCACTAGAATAGCATTTTTCTTTTAACTTTGATTTACATAATTATAGTGCAGTTTATTCAATGAAATGTAGTCTCACTTCGATAAGAACCCACTTACTCTTTTTAGAAAAATAGAATTAAAGATGATGAACAATAAGACATATTTTCACCTCAGTGGGAGTTCCTTTCTGAAACATAGATCCACTGTTGCACCCATTCCTCGCCATATTGAAGCAAACTCAACAGCAATGTACCTGTGACCAAGTAAGTAAAAATAATATTTCACATCCTAATTCATCGATGGAAATGAATTCAATAAAACAAAGATATGGATATGTACAAACCCTCCGCCAAGTATCACAGCACGCTTTGGTAACTCTTCCAAGCTCAAGGCTTCATCTGAAGTTATGGCGAGCTCCTATTTGCACAACATATAGTAAACAATAAAGAAAGACAATAGTAAAAGACATCGAAAAGAGCAAATTAGATGCAACAAGATAACCAAAGGAAAAGAAGGGGACAAGATAATACAATCAGCAAAATAGCAAAGAGAAAAGATAGAAGAGAAACTACGGAACTTATATTTTTTAAAGAAAGATGGAAGAGAAACCATGGAGGAAGGAGCCCGAGGAGGGAGCAAGATAATCAACAAGCAGATTGTTAAACTTCCAACTAAAGTTATCTCACACAGATTCTAGATTCAAGTTCTTCATAGATGTAATGAGCATGCCAGGGAGCAAAGCTCCTGAAAGATTAAGCTCCATTCAACCAGGTTGTAGCAATAATTGTGAATTTTAGAAGAATCTGATTCACCTGTCCTGGAATTCCTGGACGATGAGCCCTACTACCAGTTGCAATTAGAATGTGCTTCGCCGAATAGCTTATCTTGGTGCCATCCAGTTGAATTACCTCAACTTCATTTGGACCTATCACCCTTCCCTCACCTTCAAAGAGTTTAACTCCTGCATTTGAAAGTAGCCTCTTATAGATCCCATTTAACCGTACAATCTCCTTGGTCTGCAAGTTTGCAACACAACATTAGCAAAATTTGTATTTTGGAATTTATATTATCACTCAAAGGAAAACACGGGCTAGTATAAAGGTGGAAATTTCTGTTTCTGCATGTAAGAGAAATAAGTTTGATGAGGCATCCACATAATAGACTCCACAGTGAATACCGTATAAAAGCTATCTACTGTGTGTTTTATTTTGCCAGATGATGTTGACTCCAATCAAAATAATTTTTTCAATTTCTTGTATATGATGAGGTCAAACTTTCCACAATTATTCCACTGGACTTCCTCAGAGAAATGACAAGTTCTAAAACAGAATTTTAGATAAAGTACTGACTCTGTCAATCACGTACAAAGTTACAGTTCTCAAAGGAGTTTAAACTACCTTCTTATGCAAAAGCTTCTTCCAGTTGAAGTTGACTCTCTCATTCACTTCCCATCCATAACTCCTTGCATCCTGCAGGTCACCCAAAAGCATTAAGGGACCAAATTACCCATATCCCATACACTCTATGTGTTCTCAAACTAAGGTAAGAGGTGGAGAAATAGAAATAGGTAGCTCTGTAAGCCAAACTATTTTGTAGGTGTAAAGTTTCACCTCCAGCTCCGGCCCATAGGCTGCTCCATAAACCAAAATCTTTTTAGGAACACAACCACGAATAACACACCTGCACAAAATGAAAGTAGGACTTAAGTTTTACTATCAAGAACAATTGACTAACTTAAAGAAACTTGACATAGATTTCCCTTTGGTTCAATAATGAATCTAATAGCTGATAGGAAAACTTGCAAACTCTTCTATCACAGAGCTCCATTACTTAACATTGATGGAACAAGAGATGAAAATCTCAATGAATGTCACATATAATGATATATTTATTAAAAATTGTAGAATTTTGTTCTGCAATTTTTAACCTTCTTATATACATAACTAAACTCTGAAAAGTCACTTCCATAAAACAAACTTGTACCTAATTAGAATTTAGAAGTAACAGTTATACTGGTATGTGTTAAGTATGGATAATTTTGTATTCCTCACAGACAACATCTTCAATGTTCCCATAGTGGCATACGATATTACTTTATTGTGCAGAATAAGCTGGTCCACTAATATTTCTTTTAATTCAAAAATATGCATGGATGATACTCAAGATAGTATATTCTCATTTTTTTTGATAAGGGAGATAGTATATTCTCATACTGCTACCAAAATGTTCCTACCACATGATAATTATTGTTTTATGAGGAGCAATCTTTATTCTTAACAGGCAACATACAGACTACAAGAAAGAGAGCCCATTTTCAATTGTAGTTATAACTAACACAAAAAAAGCCATAAACACAAAATGGTCTGCAACTTAAAAGGCTATAAGCCAAAGCATGATAAACTTACGTTCCACCAACTCCCCCACTAAGTTCAGAGCTGATAGGATGAAATGGAAGCTCACAGATCGCAACCTTCAAACACCAATATCAAATTCTTGAGAAAAGGAAAACTGAAAGAGTTCTTTTCAAGGACTAAAAGCAGATAAGTAAACATGTGTGGTAAGAACTGCCAAGGAATAAGAAAAAACATGTATCATCATATATAACAGAACCAACTGAAAGCACAACCCTTGAGAAAGAGAGAAAATAAAAACATCAAAATTTCTAATCAAGCATGTTGCTTATAAATTGCTTCAGTTAATGGAATCCAACAGCTAAAGCCATCAGATGAATAAGACCTTAAAGATGCTGCATCTTAAATTAATGAATATGTGATTATACTGGTTTCTCCATCCACCCATCTATGACTAGATCATTCTAGTCTTAAGGCTCTGTTTAAGTGAGTTCCACAAAGAGAAGCTTAAAATACAACCTGAATAGAATAGTCATGACTTATGATGGGCATCAATTATCAGGTCAAGCTAGTACAGAAGAGACCGCTGAAACCAATAACAACAACAACAACAACAACAACAACAACATGCCCAGTCCCACATATGGGGTCTGGGGAGGGTATATATGGGATTGGGGAAATTAGTGTGTACCCAAACCTTACCCCTACCTTGTGCAGGTAGAGAGATTGTTTTCAAGAGATCCTCGGCTCAGGCAAACTCAAACCAATAAATAAGGGGACAAATCATTATAACTCGGTACTTATTCTGCTTGCCATTGTTCTTCAATAATGTGAATGGAAATTCATGGCTCATGTATGATAAAGACGCTAAGACCAAATAACCAACAAATAAACCCTGGGGCAAACATTTATTAGCTTCACCATATATTTCAATTTGCCATATCCATCAGCAAAACCAATTAAAATTCAACCATTTCAAGTGACCTTAAAGCTACAGTTGAATGGAAAGATCCCAAAGACTCCGATTCATTGTTTCGAACTAACTACTAAACAACATTAAATTAGAAAAATATGAACCATAAACAAATTGCAGAAATACTATATACCTTAGCTCCATATTGGGCTGAAAATCGACCAGCTCGAACCCCACCACTTCCAGCGCCTATTACGAACAAATCAAAGTCATAGTGCTGTTCTTCTTGACCGGGTTTGTCCAACTCTCCATCAATCAGCATCTTCCTAGCCATGATTACAAGTCTGTACAAACAAAACCGACAAAGGACTATTATCACAGAACAGTAAAACATCACCACTACTTCCATATCTTGTTTAGCAGCAAAGAAAATGTCAGAAAGAGAAAGGGGAAAAAAAAGAGGAACCCTTGTGATAAGCACATGAGAATTACAAACAAAAAAAAATAAAAAAAATAAAAAAATAAAAAAATAAAAAAATAAAAAAATAAAAAATACTTAGCGATTCAAAGCCTCATAAACCCCAATATTTGAACTGACCAATTAACTCAAAAGATGCCTAAATTGATAAAGAAGAAACTTTTGTAAATAGCCCAAAAAAATAACACCTTAAAACAGTAACTAGATTTTACTTTTTTATTTTCTCCAAATACCTCATAACTCTGTCCACCCAGACTTAGACAGATGGATTCGAACCTAAGACTCATGGCTTTCATGCCACTTCATTAACCACTAGGCCACACCCTTGAATGCGATCAATTTATACTACTCGGGAGGGGACTCTTTAATTCTTATATCATACCAAGATTCTTAGCAACAAACTGAAGAAAGAATCACAATACCTTAATGAGTATGAAATAAATAGTAACCAGTAAAGTTGATTTCTTTCAGCTCAAGAAAATAGTACAAGGATCCTATGAAACTAAAACAAGAGGTTTATATATACTCAGAAAAGACGTGTGTGAATTGCATAGCTGGGGTTGGATTAGAATATATATACTACAAATAAATAGTCATTTATATGATGTTTAGAAAATTAAAATAAATGTATTAAAACGATTAATATAATCTTAGTCAAAGAAAAAAGTTGTCAGTGACTACGTCAAACAAAATGCAACTGAAGAAAAGTCTAAAAATAAAATGATTTTTATTTCCAAATTCAATAATTTTCCTTTTAATATCACAATAGAACTGTAAAACAAAACATAAAACAAATTCCCTTTCGACAACCCTAAAATCAATTCTCTCACAATCAAATTCAAACACGCAAAAAAAAAAAACCTAAAATATTAGAGGATTTCACTGAAAGCTGAAAACATGGAGTTACGAGTCGTTAGAGAGAGAATGAGATTACTTTTACTCGCCGCCGGTTGACGATTGCCGGAGAACTCAACAGAGAATTAATTGTAAGTGCTGTTTTGCTGCAGTGTAGAAAACCTGTGAAGGAGAGGAGAATCGGAATTTATAAAAATCGGATGGACCGGGATTGACCGGTTCAGCTAAGGGAGTATGCAAAGACCGGAATTGATGATTAGCGGTATTTTTTTTTTTTAATCCGTTCCAAAAAGAATAATCATTCTAAATTTGGAAATAATTTTACTTAAACATACTTTTATAATCACACAAATACTCTGGCCCCTTTTTGAATTGTTTAGAACCACAAATTCTAAAAGTATTTATTTTTTCTTAAACTTTGTGCTCATTCAAACATGTTCACATAAATTCGAAGGGACGAGCGAGTAATAGATTTTGAAAAACTAATTTCCTTTCATGTCTTATGACAACCAACTAATATATCAATCAAATTAACTAATCTTTAATACTCACTCCGGTTTCTAGTCCCAAATATTAGTCTTTTTATCAAAATTAAAATTAGTTTAAAATATTTAATATTGCAAGAAAACAAAAAGTCATTTATTATAGTACCTTATTTTTCAAATTTACACTTAGTGCTCCAATTAGTAGTGTTAATTGAGTGAAACGTAACTTAGAGAAATTGTCTTATGATTAAGACTATTAAATGTCTTTCTTTAAGAATTGTAGAAAAATTGTAAAAGACAAATAATATGGATAGAAGAGAGGACTGATTAGTTAATTATGTTTTATATTCATCATCTTTTCATTTAATTGTATTCTATTCTTAGTTAATACGCATTGGCTTCGAGATTTTCAAGTACTTTACATTTTGAATAAATTTCTAACAAATGTAATGAAGTATTAAATACAACTATTCCATCTGTTTAGTTTATGGTTAATTGGTTGTTATAATGAAACTTCTCATATCTAATTTTTAGAGGACATATGGAGTTTAGTGGACTTAATAATTGAACAAATTTTAGTGGACTAAATTTTTTTCTTTTTTGAGATTTTGATAGAATACATGTTATGCTTAGCCATCACAGAAGCTGAGTGGTGATATTGTTAGAATAAAATATGCACTTAAAGTGTTTGTTGTACATACAATATTATATGTACATGTTTGTATTGTTCTAAGAAGTTAAAAAAAAATAGTTTGGTATTATGGTCTTCTTAGTTGTCTCGTGTTGAAAAAGTAAATATTTGTACTAAAAAAGTGGAAACTTAAGTGAAACAAAATAGAAAGAATAGAAAAAGAAAGAGTAAGAAACGAAAAGAGAAAAAGATGAAAATGATAGGAAAGTTCATATACGTAGCAAAATCTTTATGGAATATATAAATGAAAATACTAAAAAACTAAGAGTAACTATTTATAATTAATCTTTGATGTTTATAATTAATCTGAACCAATAATAAGTCCAAATTCGTCTTCCATTTTTTTTGAAAGGGTTGTAGGAAAACGATAGAACCATTTCATCCTTAATGAGAACCCTCGAATTCGAGCTATATGAATGAAAAAGCTCTTGTTAGAAAGTATTTTTTCTCTTTATTGACGTTCTACCTCACAAATTCATATTAGTTAGTCCAAAACGAGTACCAAAAAAAGACTAAGTCGGCTGCTTTGGATTCAACTACCAAACCATAAAACTGTCGGGTATGAAAAGGTGAAGGGGGACCATAATTTCTCTTTTCTTTTTAAGGAAGGTATTGTTGTTTAAATTTGATTGCTATTCTGCAAGATATTATATGGACATTTTCCCTTTATGTACTCAAAGACACATGCGAATCCAAAATTTTAATTTTATGAGTTACTATAACAATCTCAAGTTAATTTTCATGATAACTGGACCAACGAACTGAGTTCCAAGCTAAATATTCTTATACTTTTAATAAATTTTTTAGTACAAATACAAAGTTTATGCAAAAGTTACTGGATTCACGGGAACCCGTAAAGTTTGCTCTATATCCGCCCCTTAGTCAAAGGGACATGGCTAATAATTAGCCATACAAATTATTTGTCCTTTTCTAATTCGCCTCGTCAATTTCTAATAAACTAAACTATCAATCATATTAATATTACATCATTATCCACATAAAAGTGTTAGGAAAAAAAAGTTATTTGAGAACACTAGAAAAGACTAAGAAGCAAAATGTTGGAAAAAAAGTTATTTGAAAAACGGAGTTGACTATAAACTTCATCTCTTATAGATCTTTCTTATAGATCTTAAGGAGTTTTTCAAAGCTAAACTGCCCGTATAGTTCTGCCGTAGCAAAATCACACGTGTTTTCTTGGTGTATAATCTTAGCGTGTTTACTTGATGTATAATCTTAACAGTATCTTCCATCAGCGTTTTAAATCGATAATATGTCTTTTATACTTGGCTAGAAATGACCTAATGCTAGAATATAGGTGACAAAATTTGAGATCACTACATAAATTTGAGAACATATGCACGTCAACATATAAAAAAAAACAAATGATTTCGCCAGACAAACACAACTATGCCTCAACCCGAAGCGACTCCATATTGCTCCATTTAAACCCGTCTCAGTCCAGTACTGTAAAACTTAGTTTTACCTATGTACAAATGCACCAAAAAAATTTCATTGATCGTGCAATATGCACAGAAGAAATGAGTCTGTTAAAAAGTTATACTCATTGATAAACAAAAACCAAATTCTCATACTAACTTTCGTCATTATATCTATATAGAGTCTAGTACTGGAGATTGCTTTATTGCCTTTTGTGTTAAGAGATTTGTCGAACAGCCACCTTTGCTGTTCCCCTAGACGGAAGTAAGGGAATGAATATCTACAAAAGATTAAAAACTCTTAGCAAGAACAGCGAAAGATAGAACATTTTGCTTTTTCGACTATTTTGCGGACGCCCGTCTCCTGAGGAGTATAGGGGGACACTTGAATTCTGTCCATTATATTGATCTTAGGGGCATCAAGGATTGTCTTAGGCATTGATAACGCCCACTGCATGCCCCAAATTGAGAGAGGCCTCATATATATCAGAGATCGAAAATGTCCATCCATGGTCCAACCTTCAGGCGTTTGAAATGAGTATCTGCATGATAAAATGGAAAGATAAAGCCACATAAGAAACCTAAAGCAAAGAGCACAAACTAGCAAATTGTACTGTTAGCTTATATGTTGGCAAGTTAATTAAGTCACAGACCAAAAAGATGTTTGAACCAGGGTTAAATGTAGATAAAATAAAATGGATTTTCCAATGAGATAATCCTTTTATTTTCAACATTTCCACCGTTCATGGGACAAAACAGATTGGAGGTATGGTGGCCTGATTCTTTTGGAGCGTTGTGATGAAGGAAAGAAATATCATCCGGCATCACTGTCCTTTAGCATTTTAGGAGGCTAAAGGACATTTGCAGTATGGAGAGAAACGTATTGATGAATGAAATTACTTCTGCACAGCTGCTGGATTTAACATATAAGGTTATCAATCAAAAAAGCACTTTTGGTATTGGTATGGTGTACTGTACATAATTTGTTGGTGAGAGATATCCTAGGTTTCAACATCTCTCCATTGTTTGGCCAGACTTAGTGCATGCACTAGAAGGGCATATGCCACAGTTAAATTAGAAGAGAGAGTGCCGGCAATTTCCACAACAAGATCGGATAAAATGCAATGTAGTTGTTTTATGTGATGGATTACTTGATATGTTATGGATTTATCAAAAAATAATGCTGTTATGAATCAAGAATTATGCCTAACCAATCGATCAAATATGTACTGTATGATCTCTTTCTTGTTATCAGTGTGTTCACTTGCTATTCTTAAAGCAAAGTATGTATAGTACTACTTAAAAGTAGTGTCTCCCATGCTTCAAACATTTAGGAGTCTGAGTCTGATGTCATGTTGATAAAGAGGAGTAGCAAAATTAACTCATGGAGTTGCCTAATGTTTTACTTGTATATCATCCAGCTATTTATCATGTAAAAGTTCACCAAATGATACACGGGAAGAATGATATAGCAACGTACCCAAAGCCATCCTCTGACCAGCCTGCAATGAATATGCCTTCAGCTGTAGTGAACGCCTGCTCCTCCATACCAGCATGAAGCATGGTGGCAGCCAAACCATACGTGACACCAGTCCATATCTCGCGGGATTGCATGCAAGTCTCATCCACCTTTCCATTTGGATGCATTCCATTTACTGCACCCATTCTGCCACCACGAACTTTCATGACATTGAAGTCATAAATTTTTTGAAGAGTACTCTTGATCTTTACGCCATCGAAGAGATCAGGCAAGCCGGATGATGCCATGTACCACTGTCCAGCAAGCTGATCGGCCTGAATCGACTTACTGTTACTACTAGATCCACTGTCATAGTTAAAATATGAGCCGTTCCACAATTTTGCCTCAAACACTGTCTTGGCTTTTATCAATCTGCCTTTGCATTTTTCTGCAAAGGCGTAGTCACCCACGTGCATGGCCATTGCAGCTGCAGCTTGAAGTGCAGCTAGCCATAAACCACCACAGTAAGCACTTATTCCATGAACCGTCCATGTATCATACGTTTGATCAGGGAAACCATCGTTTTCAATTAGGCCATCATTGTCACGATCAAATTGATCCATATATTCAATTGCAGCACATACAGAAGGCCAGACATCTGTAGCAAAGGAGAAATCTCCCGTTGCAGCAAAGTCCCTATAGACCTGAAGCACAAATTTCGGATTTAGATCCTTCCATTTACTAGTATCATGTATGTTATAGGCATTCATTTCGTGCCAAGGATCATGCATTCCAAGATCGTGAGGAATAGCCCCCCTCGCCTTCCGTATTCCCCAATTACCCTCCGCCAGAAACTTCACTTTTCTTCCATCTTCACACAAGACTGCTTTGGCAAACTCCCGCTGGATGCTGAGCTCAATTTTAGGAAATAAAGCAAGAAGTGCAAAAGAGGCATAGAAGTGCACATCATATGTACACCACATAATATATTCTACACCTTCCAAGTATAGAAACCTACCCACATCATCACTGCCAGTAATAATTGATTCTGAAATCTTATCAGAACTTGAGAAATGGTTGCCTTCCCCATAACCATTATATGCCGTCTGTTCCACTTGTACACCATTTTTATAATTCGATTTGACTTTAGTTACTTTGACTTCATTGCTCGGTCTCGTTATTCTGGTACTAACTGAGTCTGAAGAAGGAACACCAGAGTCTACAAAAGTGAGAGTAAAGACAAGATCAACAAATTAATGATTTAACGAATTTAAAAAGAATAATGAGCCACTCTTTGTTCCCAGAGCAACATGTTGAACAGGTAGTATATCCAGGCAACAGATGAGTGATGAAACCCAATTCTCTCACATGAAATTGTTTATTTGATGTACGTACTCATACAAATCTGCTAGAGCTTCTACTGAAATATCTGATTCAGCTGAGTAAAATAACGTTGTGACATTTTAAGGACAGACTAGAATATTGAGAGAGAGAGAGATTTATGAATCTAGAGACTTCCTATGGAGACCTTCTACTCAAGGTAAGCATGATATCCTGAGACTTTGGTAACCCCGCTACGGGAAGTGATTGAAGTAGTGGAGGAAAATACAGGAGACGAAGAAGATGCCACAAAATCCTATCCACTGCCAAGATATAACTACCCGATTATCCATGAAATAATAAAGATCTCTAAAATAGTCACAGGACATTTTCATCTCCTCCTTACAACTCTGCAAGTAAAATTTTGAGAGACTCAGACCGCGTGGCCACTCCTCCTAGAGTCCCACAAACTATAGACTTAGTAGGATGCTGCCGACTTTGGAAGAATTCCACTCAAGGTTCAAAAGAATAACAGAAGAGAGCAGCAGAAGCAATCACGTGTCTTCCCTCAACCCACAAAAACCTCTACTCATCTGTGTAGACTAGGAAACACACCCAATCATCCATTCAGAACCAATAGGCGTTTCAAGCGGCAAAATGAGAGATTTAATATAGCACTTATAATGTGGGATTCATTCAAGAAATTAAGATAATAATAAGCTTATATTGTAGAATGAAAGAAAAGAAGAATACCAATCCACAATGTTCCACCAGCCACCAGAAAATACAGCTCGTTAAACAGTGTAAACTTGTACCTGTAAAATTCAGAAGTCGTAATAGTTCAGCACTACACCAGACATATATATTTCGATCGCTATGTGAACAGAGCATATAAATAGTAATATTCACCTACAACTCATGAAAACGTACAAACACAAAATAGTGAAATATGAACTTTGTAAATGGCAGTAAATGTAAACAAGCTACCAATAGCTAGAAGAAAGAGTGAAAAGTACAAAAGTAATACAATAACTAAGCCTCAGTCTCAAACAAGTTGGAGTCTGCTATATCAATTCTCAGTAATCATGTTTATCCATTTAAACTCGAGCCAAATTTATACAAATAAACATAAAAAGTATTAGAAGTCCTTAACATTTTCTACCGGCATATAAATCTCATTCCTAAAAAGCTTAGGACCTAAAGTAAATGTACTAACATGACTAAAACATATTCCCAACTATTCGGTATCGCCTATATACTTTTTTCTTCTTCCATTGAGCCCTAAGTCTGCATGGACTCCAAGAGGAAAAAAGTATAAAAGTAATAGCAATTTAAAAATACAAGTAAATTGTCAAAACAACTAACTTCAAAATTGTTATCATTCGGGCCACTTCACATTCAGGAAAATATTATAAGAAAAGAAAAGGCAACAGCGGTTCTCCCTTCACATTCTTCACCTGTCCCATTCCATGTCTGACCACTCGAATGGCATGTGTCAAAAGGAAAGACTAAAATAATGGTCACTATAATAGGCTCTAGCATGTATTTTCCAACCTCACTTCATGTACCGTGTTTGACTTCAAAATAACACTGATGAACAACTAGTTCTGTGGTTTATAAGAAAATCATGAAATGTTACCGGACTACTTTAATTACGCACAATATAGTTGTTTCAAATGGACCACTCATATGTGGAATTATTTGAATCTTCCACAAGCAGGAACACAGAAAGCAAGGAGTATATATAATATATTATGTGATAAAATCTTGGTAAAAACTCTATGTAATTGGATGTATGCAGTGTTGGTAAGTCGTACAGATCTTATCGCAAAGTTGTTCATGTTAATTTTATTTTAACCTTCCGTTCTCAAATTATGCTTATGCTCGTGATGATAACTAATGCAAAAAAGCATAATGCTATTTTAACAATTGCAAAAACTCTATAAAACATTCAAACTTACCATTCTGGTAGCCTAACATCATTAAGGATAGGATTCTGCCATTTCTCAATTTCTTCTTCCCACAGCTTATAATCTGATCAATGTAAAAGAATAATAACGCCATCAATTAGTAAGCACAACTAAGAAATTAAACAGGAGCCTAAGCAGAAAAGGAGACACTCACTTGTCAAAGAATGATGAACCAAATCTACAGCAGCCCTTTCAGAAGTTCCATAGAACCGTGTGTACCTCCTGTAGCAAACCCCCACACCAAGGAGAAGGAAAATAAAAGAAAGAAAAAGAATAAGACAAGTGTCCCCTAACATATAGGACTTTAAGGAAAATTAATAGCTTAACAAACTCGGCTCTAAAATATGATAATAGCTTGACAAACTTGACTCTAAAATATGACGAACTCCTGATATAATGATGACAGAGATTCCTTTCTTGTTGCCTATTCACCTCCTTATGATTTACATTTTCGAGGATAATTGTGCTGAACACATTTATAATCAAAATACTTATGTTTTAGAATTTAGACAAAAGGTAAATATGCAGAAGTCTCAAAAATTCTAAATTTTAACAATATGGGAACACAATTTATATAATATGAAATATTACCTATAATATGACTTTCCTTTCATGAATTTAACTTGAGGAGATGACCAAGCAACAGCAAATGCCACGGTACATTTTCCATGTGGTTCAACCCATGCGGTTGCAGAAACTGCAGCACAATGTGTCTCCCCAGGTGATGATGGCATGCTTGGTCCTTTGCTGAAGTTCTCTCGATCAAAATGCCCATCCTTAAAAAACATACAAGGCAATCATGAGAAACATATATAATAAAGCCAAATAGAACTAGTGTTGATAGAAATTTTAAACCCCTATAGACTGATGCAGGACTTGTCTCCAGATACGATAAAAAGGACGATAATGGACCATCTGTTCAAGGTTCAATGACGCACCGAAAAGTCTTAACTATCAGAAAATAGTTTAAGCTATTACCTCAACCATTTTACCCCACATATCCTTTGCTGTTACACAGCTTCCCTCAGACATGCCGAAACAGGGTAAAACAGTAACGCTGACATTCTGAGTTTCGCATGCAGCTACAGCGAAAGTAACAGGAGGATTTTCTTTTGTCCTGCAGCCCAGCCAACAACACAAGAGTTAACATGACACTCAAAATTTCAACTTACAAAAGTGAGCCCACAAAAGAGGGGGAAAAACCCGACCATGATGCATGGAATAAAAGTCGTTTTCCCTTTTGTTATGACCAAAGATGTCAGTTTCCCCAGAGGGACACCCCTCAGAAAGGTCAATAATTGTTACTAGCAATTAATACCATGTTTTTCTCCTCATTAAAAGCAACTCAAGACCATCACCGAGGGAAAGCCGCCAAATCAAGGCAGTACAGTAATAAGCAATAACAAAGCACTAGCTTGCTAAACCAGAAAGAAAATATAAGCTTGTTATCATTTTAATCTTTTGCTCTACTCAAAAGTCAGTCTGTCATATGGATTAGTTAATACTGTACACAGACATCCCCTTGCCACTTTGAGTTCAGGTCGCGTGCTTCAAAACCTCACAGTGGATAACTGTCTCATTAAAGTAAATGTTCAAATGAGAAAAGTTTCGAAGTCCCTCATATCTCGTATGGGTAAAACAGAGGAAAATTGTCCAAAACCAATATGTGTTCTTTGATGGTCAAAAGTTTATACTAAAAAAAGAATAATGGATGACTATTCTATAATGGCTGAAAGAATTAGGCCTGTCCCTTGTTTTAACAGCAGCTCTTAGCTCAAGAGAAGGGATCAATTAAGACTTAAGAGCCCAGAAATATAAAGGATATTTTGATAGCACTATGAAACACTACTCTCCAACTTAATCCTAGATCTTGTATTTTATTGACTAGTCAAATCGTCAGTATAAAAGAAGACATATTTAGTGTCTCTCTGGAAGTTGTTTGTAACTTTTGACATCTTAGAGATCCACAATTGCCCTTTTTCACTTCTCCAGTCACAACCTTTCCTTGACTTTCACCAACTAGAAAACTGAAAATACCAAGGAACATCTGCAAACCAACCGTCATATCTAGCTAATAAAGTTTGATGACTTGCTTGTGATGTAGGAGTACGCCAGAGACTCCATCTTCACCTCTGTCAAAAGTAAGATAAATAAGGGTTGAAAATCAATTGCAAAACCACAAGTATATGGAAGCTAAAAGAGATTGAATGATAAATACTCACATAAATGGTTCGTTCGCGTGATCTCCTGATAGGTGTGAGACACCTCCAATTGAATTCTGTATAAAACAAATAATTGTGACTGAATATTGAATAATCCCATAGTATTTTACTGAATCGAACATAATCGCAATTCGCAACAACCAGAAGTGTGGAACCACTTACCGCCCATGTAAGAAGAAGGCTAACTTGTGCCCTTTCCTTCCCAGTGTTCACCAGCTACCAAAGAAACAAAAGAAAGACGCTAATAAGCACACAAGAGGAGCAGTTAATTAAGTCCCTCAGATCAAATTTAATGCTGACATTAGGTAACATCACTTCATTAATTTCCAAAAGAATTATGACTTTTTGCATTAGAGTTACGCATGTTTGCATTTTACAAAAATTTTATGGATCAAAAAAAGTCCAAAAACAGCATGTTGGAAGATATTTGTTGAAGTCTTGTCATCATCTTATCAACTGATCTTGATTTTTTTTTTGTTGATAAAATAGATAAAATCTTGTCGTTCTCTGGCCGAGGGTCTATCGGATACAACCTGTCTTCCCTTCCAGGGGTAGGGGTAAGGCTGCATACATCTTACCCTCCCCAGACCCCACTTGTGGGAAACTACCAGGTTTGCTGCTGTTGTAAAATAGATAAAATCTTATCAACTGTTCTTGATACACATCACAGGTATCATGCATAAATAGAACTTTCTATAGCTCTATCACTTGTCTACGCCAATAAAAAATATGGTCTATTACAAACAATAAAGAACGTCGTTAGACAAGATCTCTAATTGTGCAGAGTTCAGAATAGATTGAGGTGTAGACAATTTACAATTTGGTAAAAATTAGTTCATACCGAACACTCAAATCGGGTTGTAAAATAGCTCAAAAAAGTGACAACGAAATTCTGAGACAATAACACAGGGATAACAGTAGAAATAGCAGGATACTCCTACTGATTACTGATCCCCCCGAACAGAGACAAATATGTTTACTTTTCCTCAAATGACACAATTGACTTTCTTGCAAAGAGAAACAGCTAATGGTGAATAAAGAATGCAAAAAGTGATAATTGGCATTTACGATTCTGAGTATTGAAGATAGCATTTATGAAAATATTGATCCGCATGAACCATTAACGTGACTTTTAATTCCACCACAAGACAAGATCTTCATAGATGATAGCTCGTGCTGCAAAGTTGCATTTAGCATCCTCAATTGTGTTTCACTTCGTGATCATGCAATAGATGTATGAATTATATTATGGTCAAAGGGAAGTCATGAATCATAAGAATGGCAATTTTATTTTCTAAGTCATTGAATTACAGTTACTTCATCAGATTAAAGTATCACATGATTCTAGAGAACGAGAAGCAGCATAAAAAGGTTATATAGCAGGACTTTAAAGTATGCATACAGTGTAAACAAAAACAGATGTAGGAAGGCTGCTCTCTCTGTAGTCATGTGGGATGAACGGTGATATTTGCCGACAAGAAACTTTCAGTTCTGGGTCTGGTTCACCTGGATATGAAAGGAAAAATTAAAATGAAATCTATAGAAACTGAGTCAACATATCAGATAAAGAAATACTCTAGATGAGTAGCACAGTACCATCATATACTGTCCAAGCCCTAGGAAAGAGTGCATGATATGTAGAATGCTGTCCACTCAGATTCCAGCCCCACGACGATATACCATGATCACTTGCTTTCCTGTAAGAGGAAGACCATATAGACATAAGAATCTTCTCATTTTACCTTTCCCTCCTTTTCTATTCCCTCTTGAAATGTAATGGAATTCAGCTATCAGGTCAGGGTTTTTCAGAGTAAAGCTTATTTACTTCATGATAAACAAATCAATTCGCACCTCGTTTCAACATAGTACACCTCCTGTACGCATTAGCACAAAAGCGACAGGTGCCAGTTTAATTGGATTACCAACAGTATAGCATCAAGGGACTTTTTTTCATTTTCTATCTTCGAGACAAATTTCAGCAAGGTGGTCCATCAACTGCTAAACTTTCTCTTTATTTCGACAGAAGATTCATTTTTTTTTTCTGCTAAATATGGTATGTGATCGAGTTTGGAAGTTGATTTTTCTTTTAGTTCAAAGATTCCAGTGATCTAGCTAATGAATGCAAGAAATGGATAAAAAATATCAGAAACGGAAGGAAGATGGATGTTAAGGAACATAAGTGTTCTCAGAACGCCCTCCTCCACTCCCCCACCCCCCACCCCCCACCCCACCCCAAAAAATAATAGATGAAGAAATCTACTATCAGTCAGGATGAAGTTGAAATTACTCCTCAGAAACTTAGTTCCTTACCCTAGCCCTTCATGTTCTCCCGGAGATAAAACGGATGCATACTTTTTGTTTCCTCCATCCCGGGATATAAAAATCTGCATTAAAAAGGAAGAATCATGATAAATTAAGTGCTTCAATCATACATCCAAGACAAAAAACAGTCTTCCCAAGCAACAAATCACAGGCCTTGTTATAACTAACTGCTTCAAGTACTTTTTTTTTTTTGAGGTACTTGACAGCATATCACGATACAGAACTGTTAACTCTATCAAATGCATATACTCGCTCTAGAAAGCCAGCTGGATCGGCTAGCCCCAACTTACAGATCTGCAATGGAATCGTGTCCTTCAAGTGTGTATTGCTCTGTAACGCTTCATCTCCAACAATGCTTTATCATAAATTCCTCTGAACCCGATATGGATTTGATTCAATAATGAAACTGTGATTGGTCTTTGGTTCGACTAACACACAAAACACCATAATCTCTACACCTTCAGTATATCTTAAAACAATATATAGTACCTGCCGACATCACATGTACTAACTTCAAGATGAAAGATTCCAAGCTAAGCAACATGATTTCTGACTCACTACTCTCGTCTATATCAGTGGGGACAATTCTTTCATTTTTGTTTTTCCAGCCCCTCTTCTGTGTAGTCAACTACTCTATGAGGATAGAGTGATAGACAGGTGGTTGCATTCGTTCAATTCACATATGTTCGTACAACAATGAGGCACTTTGGATGCCACTCGCCCCACGGAAAATCTCATAGAAAACAAATACCGCTCAATAAACATTATTACTCCAATTTTAGCCAATTTCTAAAAAGTCAAAAGGGAGCAGCATTACAGCTCATTAACTACTCAAACGCCAACCTTCAAATAAGGCATATGCTAAATGTTCAAGAACTGCTTAATTAGTAGAAATTCTTGGATGATGATTCTTACGAGCGAGTTATCAATCTGCCATGTTTTTCGTTATGAGTGCTAAAACATTATGTTAACCATGACAAGGCTAAATTTGACTCACTTTTAAAGTATCAAGATTATGGAAAACACCAGCAACGATGGGCTATTTTGAAAGCCATTTGATAGTGTCATAGAATGTTAGACTTAGTATTAATTAGTTCCTCATTAGGTAAATATAAGATGTGGATAGCGTATTGTACTCCGCTATCATTGAGTTATCTTTTGTCTCCTCTCCTCTAATTTTCTCACATGCTATAACTCTTGATTGCCTGTCCAGCCAAAGTTTTTCCTTCTTTTCGTAATTATGCTATTCTTACCTCTATTGACAATTCCAGCAAGTCAGCAACACTGCCACCTTTCATCATATCTTCTGGCCACTATTCTGGCCATTGTTCCAGCGGCAACTTTTGCGCCAAGATATTAATGATGGCACTCTCAACAAGCTTCCCGTGGCCGAAAATTTTTGGACAAGATTCAGTGACCAAAACATTTCTGACCAGAGGTCATGTGGTAACTTTTTGGAAGGTTACTCAGCTACTATTTCAATGAGTATTTACTTTTCTCTATATAAATAATCAAACATAGGTTGGTTACACTATCTTGTGGTTGAAAAGGTTATTAGAATATAAAGTTTAAAGTGTCAATGTTACTTTTAGTCCTAAGATAATCTTTTGTTAGTGAAATATAAGATGTGGTTTGTAGATAAAAGCGGTATAACTCTAGCTCATACATCTTGAGCTTACACCGAGTGCTCCTCATTCGTTCATAAAACAGCATCAAAATATCCAAATACAGATATGAACTGAAAGAATATAGAGTTGAGGGATAGAGCATTACTGAGAACTGATTGGCCATGATTGGAGAAGTCTCACATGTTCCAGGAAGAATCTGGAAGTGCTTGAACTCGCCTCTGAAGCCTCTGGATATGCTGCCGCTCCTGTGATGTTATAAGTTTGATATCTCATCAGATCAATAAAAGAATTCCAATACGGCAGAACAGCTGTTCACTAGTTTATACTCTATACACTAACCCCATCCCTCCAAGTGGAACACCCTGAGATGCTGATGGTTTGCAGCGTTCTCGTGTAAAGGGATCAATTGGAGCTTTCTGCAAATGTAAGAGAATGGTAGGACCTTTCAGAAATCCCTTAACTTTACAGCACTCATTCAAAGCATGAAATTATACTTGTATCTATATAAGGCAGATGAGATCAAGAAAGTTACCCTTCCATAGGATGCTTCTTCCCTTACATATGACCATAGACGTATACCAAGCCGAACCTAAAAAAAATAAACAAAGATTACAAGGCAAAGCAACAAGTCAAAATCCAGGGGAATTTTCCTATATGACAATAGTTGTAAAAGCCTAAAACAGACATGCATACCATTTTTATTGCCTCCGTGAATGTTACACTAAATTCTTTTAACTTGCTAGCATGGCTATTTAGTTTCCTTCTCCAAGCTTGAGATGGTGGTGCAGCACTATCAAAATCAAACTGCAGCAAGCAAAACACAAGATCACTAAAACTATTTTAAAAAATTGAACATCATCAAAGTGAAAGATCAAAAAGCAACTCCCTACAATATGAAAACAAACAAACAAAATAAAACAACACGAAAATAAAGGAGATAAAATTGGAACTATGTTGCAGGACCAATATTAAGACATACAAGGAAGAAAAACAATTAACTTCAAAACAACTTCAAACATCATTAACAACATTTTCCCTGGCATAGTGAAGCATGTTTTTTAGCTTTCAAGTTCAGCATATATTCACAATTACATTCAACTGGTCTCATTATTTTCCATGGCATAAAAGAGCAGCCCGATGCACAAGGCATCCCGCGGTCACACAACATAAAAGAGCAGACCGTGGTGTGATGTAGACCGCCCACCCTAATGCAAGCAATAGTGGCGGCTTGCACGGGGCGAACCTGTAACATATAAGTCACACTTTACTGTTGCTGCAAGGCTCCGTTCTTATTTTCCATGGCATAAAACAACAAATTTTGTTGCAACAACTACGACTCCGACTCAGTCTTAAACAAATTGAGGTCGGCTATAAACAACAAAAAGAATTTGTCCATTACAAAAAATAATATTACCAGCTAATTAACAAGGTAGTTAGCTAGAACTTACCAATTGTAAAGTTGATTTACTGATATATTCCTCAGGTGGCCATGAGTTCTTTCTACAATGAAACAAAGTTCCACTCACCATTTTTATTCTCCTTAAAACACTAAAAGACCAAACCTTTCTCCAATCAACTTGCCCTCAAAACCATTTACCAAACAGTGCCTTAAGCCAACAAATACAAGGGGGGGAAATCCAAACTTGGCTTCAAGTTTTCCAATAAAATCCCAACAAATAAGTAATCTACTAATCTTCTCTTCAACTACACTACAAAACTTGATCAAAA